>NC_057812.1:334108072-334436366 GCF_018294505.1 Triticum aestivum | reverse complement strand
GGGAGTGGGCTCGGGGGTCAGATCTGGGCCCGTCGGGCCCCAGCGGCGGGCGGGTCGGCGGCGGTGACGTGGCGGTGCGGGAGTGGCTGGCGGCGGTGTGTCTAGCGCGGTCCGGACGTGTCCGGCCGCGCGGAGACGGTTTTTTTAGGGTTTCGGACGAGGGAGATCCGGATTTCGGGGAAGGGTCTATAGATAGGCATAGAGGGAGCTAGGAGAGTCCAAATGAGGTGCTGTTTTCGGCCACGTGATCGTGATCGAACACTCTAGATGATGGAGAAGGTTTAGGTGGGTTTTGGGCCAAAATGGAGGGGTGTTGGGCTGCAACACACATGAGGCCTTTTCGGTCCCTCGGTTAACTGTTGGAGCATCAAACGAAGTCCAAATGGTACGAAACTTAGCAGGTGGTCTACCGGTAGTAAACCAAGGCCGCTTGGCAAGTCTCGGTCCAATATGGAAATGTTTAATCCCCACACACGAAAGAAAGGTAGAAATGACCACCGGAGGAGAACGGAGCGCCGGAATGCAAAACGGACAACGGGGAAAAAGCTCGAATGCATGAGATGAACACATATGCAAATGCAATGCACATGATGACATGATATGAGATGCATGACAACGACAACAACACACGGAGGCAAAAACCTGAAGCCGAGAAAATAAAATAACTTAACGCCATAAACGGCAAGAGTTGGAGTACAAATTAGGAAAGTTACATCCGGGGTGTTACAACACTCCACCACTACGAAAGGATCTCGTCCCGAGATCTAGGACTGAAAGAACGCCGGGTACTCAGAACGGAGGTGATCCTCGCGTTCCCTGGTAGCTTCATGGTCGGAATGGTGTGACCACTTGACTTTGAGGAATTTGATCTACTTCTTGCGAGTCTTGCGTTCAGTCTCTTCAAGAATAGCAACGGGGTGCTCACGATAGGATAGATCTTCTTGGAGCTGAATGTCCTCGAAGTTGACGGTGCGTTCAGGAGTCTTGAAGCACTTTCAGAGCTGAGAGACATGGAACACATCATGAACATTTGCAAAGTTTGAAGGAAGCTCGAGTTGATAGGCGAGATCGCCTCTCTTGCTGACAATCTTGAAAGGTCCCACGTATCTGGGGGCAAGCTTGCCTTTGATACCGAAGCGACGAGTACCTTTCATAGGAGAGACGCGGAGGTAAACATGATCTCCGATCTCGAAAGCCAAAGCACGGTGCTTACTGTCATAGTAGCTCTTCTGGCGGGATTGGGCTGCTTTGAGGTTATCTCGAATGACTTTGCACATTTCTTCTACCTCTATGATTAAGTCATTACCCAAAAGCTGACGTTCACCGGTTTCAGACCAGTTGAGAGGGGTACGACACTTCCTGCCATACAGAATTTCAAATGGGGCCTTGCCTGAACTTGCTTGAAAACTGTTGTTGTAGGAGAATTCAGCATAAGGAAGACAATCCTCCCACTTCATGCCGAAGGAGATCACACAAGCCCTGAGCATATCTTCAAGAATCTGATTGACATGCTCGACTTGACCGCTAGTTTGAGGATGGAAAGCTGTGCTGAAGCGGATGTTCGTGCCCATGGCCTTCTTAAAAGAATCCCAAAACTTGGAGGTAAAGATGCTGCCACGGTCTGAAGAGATCACTTGTGGAATACCATCCAGAGAGACAATTCGAGAGGTATAGAGCTCCGCCAATTGAGTTGCAGTGATTGACTCTTTGATAGGCAGAAAGTGAGCCACTTTGGTGAGTTTGTCGATGACAACGAATATAGCATCATTGCCACGCTTGGACTTTGGAAATCAAGTCACGAAGTCCATCTCAATGTAGTCAAACTTCTATTCTAGAATGCAAGAGGTTGGAGGAGACCAGCTGGCCTTTGGTGTTCTGCCTTCACTCTTCTGCAGACATCACATTCATTCACGAATTGAGCAATCTCGCGCTTCATTCGAGTCCACCAATAAGTCTGCTTGAGATCCTGATACATCTTCGTGCTCCCAGGGTGGATGGAGAGGAGAGAATTGTGAGCCTCGTTCATGATCACTTTACGAAGGTCACCTTTGGGCACAACAATACGATCCTCGAAGAAGAGATTGTCCTTGTCATCAAGGCGGTAGCACTTGTACTTGGGTTGACTCTTGGCAATCCCAATCTTCACCTTTTTCACCATAGCATCAAGAAGCTGGGCTTAGCAAATCTGGTCTTCCAAGGTAGGAGAGACTTGAAGGTTGGCGAGGAGACCTTGAGGAACAACTTGCAGATTAAGTTTGCGGAAAGCTTCACAAAGCTCGGGTTGATAAGGCTTGAGAATCAGACTGTTGCAATAAGCCTTACTGCTCAATGCGTCAGCAATCACATTGGCCTTGCCTGGAGTATACTCGATACTTGGATTATACTCTTGAATCATTTCGACCCATCGAGTTTGCCTGAGGTTGAGATTAGGCTGAGTGAAAATGTACTTGAGACTCTTGTGATCAGTGAAAATGTCCACTTTTCTTCCCAATAAGAGATGTCTCCAAGTCAAAAGAGCGTGCACAACTGTCGCCAACTCGAGATCATGAGTGGGGTAGTTCTTCTCATTGGGAAAGTTACATGTACAAGTTGATAAAGCTAAAGTTGATGCTATTGAAAAGATGTCGTATCCTAAGGACATTAAAGGTATGAGAAGTTTCCTTGGTCATGCCGGATTTTATAGGAGGTTCATTAAAGACTTCTCAAAAATTTCCAGGCCTCTGACTAATCTCTTACAAAAAGATGTTGCTTTTGTCTTTGATGATGATTGTGTAGAAGCATTTGAAATACTTAAGAAAGCTTTGATTTCTGCACCTATTGTTCAGCCACCTGATTGGAATTTACCCTTTCAAATTATGTGTGATGCTAGTGATTATGATGTAGGGGCTGTTCTAGGACAAAGAGTTGATAAGAAATTAAATGTTATCCAATATGCTAGTAAAACTCTAGACAGTGCCCAAAGAAATTATGCTACTACTGAAAAAGAAATTTTTAGCAGTTGTATTTGCTTGTGTTAAGTTCAGACCTTATATTGGTGATTCTAAAGTAACTATTCACACTGATCATGCTACTATTAAATATCTTATGGAAAACAAAGATGATAAACCTAGACTTATTAGATGGGTTCTCTTGTTAGAAGAATTTGATTTGCATATTATTGATAGAAAGGGAGCTGGGAACCCCATTGCAGACAACTTGTCTAGGTTAGAGAATGTTCTTGATGACCCATTACCTATTGATGGTAGCTTCCCTAATGAATAATTAGCTGTCATAAATGCTTCTCATACTGCTCCATGGTATGCTGATTATGCTAATTATATTGTTGCTAAATTTATACCACCTAGTTTCACATACCAGCAAAAGAAAAAGTTTTTGTATGATTTAAGACATTACTTATGGGATGACCCAAACCTTTATAAAGGAGTAGATGGTGTTATTAGACGTTGTGTACCTGAGCATGAACAGGAACAGATCCTACGCAAGTGTCACTCTGAGGCTTATGGAGGACCATGCTGGAGATAGAACTGCACATAAAGTATTACAATCCGGTTTTTTTTGGCCTACTCTCTTCAAAGATGCCCGTAAGTTTGTCTTGTCTTGTGATGAATGTCAAAGAATTGGTAATATTAGTAGATGTCAAGAAATGCCTATGAATTATTCACTTGTTATTGAACCATTTGATGTTTGGGGCTTTGATTATATGGGACTATTTCCTTCCTCTAATGGGTATACACATATTTTAGTTGCTGTTGATTACGTTACTAAGTGGGTAGAAGCTATTCCAACTAGTAGTGTTGATCATAACACCTCTATTAAGATGCTTAAAGAAGTTATTTTTCTGAGGTTTGGAGTCCCTAGATACTTAATGACTGATGGCGGTTCACATTTCATTCATGGTGCTTTTCGTAAAATGCTTGCTAAGTATGATGTTAATCATGGAATTACATCTCCATATCATCCATAGTCTAGTGGTCAAGTAGAATTGAGTAATAGAGAGCTTAAATTTATTTTTGCAAAAGACTGTTAATAGATCTAGAAAGAACTGGTCCAAGAAACTTGATGATGCATTATGGGCCTATAGAACTGCATACAAAAATCCTATGGGTATGTCTCCCTATAAAATGGTTTATGGTAAAGCTTGTCACTTACCTCTCGATCTAGAACATAAGGCATATTGGGCCATTAAAAAGCTCAATTATGATTTCAAACCTGCCGGTGAGAAGAGGCCTTTTGACATTAGCTCACTTGATGAATGGAGAACCCAGGCCTATGAGAATGCCAAACTATTTAAAGAAAAAGTTAAAAGATGGCATGATAAAAGGATACAAAAATGTGAGTTTAATGTAGGTGATTATGTATTGTTATACAACTCTCGTTTAAGAATTTTTGCAGGAAAACTCCTCTCTAAATGGGAAGGTCCTTACGTCATCGAGTAGGTCTATCGTTCCGGTGCCATAAAAATCGACAACTTCGAAGGCACAAATACGAGGGTGGTGAACGGTCAAAGAATCAAACATTATATCTCAGGTAATCCCATAAATGTTGAAAATAATGTTATTGAAACTGTAACCCCAGAGGAATACATAAAGTACACTTTCTAGAACGTTTCAGACTCCGAAAAGGAATAGGTATGTGGTACGGTAAGTAAACCGACTCCAAAACAGTTCTAATAGCAATTTTTCTCCATTTTGGAATATTTAAGAAAATAGGAAAATAAGAATCAGTCCGGGAAGGACACGAGGCGTCCACAAGTGTGGAGGGCGCGCCTTACGGCTGGGCGCGCCCCCTGCCTCGTGGGCACCTTGTGCACTCTCCAGACTCCATTTTCTTGCGCGATACCTCGTTTGGTTGGTAAAAATTCATTATATAATCTCTCGTAGGTTTTGACCACCGTACCATGCAAACATCCTCTGTTTTTGTTTTGAGCTGTTTCTGCAGCAGATTTAGAACAAGATATCTTCTCAAGAGTTAGTCGGGCAGAGTCGGGTATCTCATCTGATACCGGGGCCAAGAGCAAACAGCGATGCTGACCACTTTGGTCCATCAACTGAGGAAGAGATGGAGGACGACTTGAAAAAGATAGATGCCATGGAGGAGGATCAAGAAGTTACTTCTCATTTCCGAGTCGGATTCATGATGGGGGAACTACAGAGCTCGGCTATTCCAACCTCGGTCATCCCTTCCAACGTTAGATTTCTTTCTTATGAAAATATGAAAAAGAGTGTTACTTGTTCTCCCACAGCTATGCAACATCCTTGGGTGAAAGGAGCTTTAGCCGTCATGGGCAAGCTCCGTAAGGAAATAATGGACCTCAAGCAGCAAGTCAATAAGCTTGAGGAAGAGAACCGTATCCTAAGGGGCATCATCACCAAGAATATCACATCACCACCACCGAGGAAGGAGACATAAACACATGGGTATGGGCACTCCCCTTGGCAACTGCCAAGCTTGGAGGAGTGCCCCGGTATCGTATCACCATCACACTTTTATCTTTACTGTTTTTCTTAGTTCGATCCTTTTGGTAATATTTTGATCTAGTAGAATAAAGTTTTAGTATGATCTAGTTTGGAGTTTTGCTTTATGATCCTTCTATGTAATCGAGTCCGTGAGCTATATATAATAAAGATTAGTTATGAGTCAAGGGCCTGATTATCTTGCTATGATCTTAAGGGAACAAAAATAAAAATAAAAGGATGACGTCCAGGAGATCACACGGAGGCCAAGAAATATGGGCTGGTGGATTACTAGAGAGAGGTGTCGCACGAAGAGAGGGGAAAACACGCAAGGTTCCCTACAGACGCTCCACCGTGAGATTCCTTGCTCCTTCTCGGTCGTCGGGAATCTATGTTCTTCCACTCTCTTTTTTTATCTTAGCTTTGTTCATCCTTTTGCCAACACGCGAGACATCTAGCATCAAGGTGCACGTGTCATGCAAGAAAATGGAGATAATCATATAAGCGGTGCATAAGTGAGTCGTGCACTTCGATGGCACCTACTCCTACTACGCAATATTTTTCTCCTCGATGGCACGTGAATAGTGCATGTACTCAACGGCGGAGCACGGGATTGTAGCCATGACATGGTCAGCCCTTTTTTAGAGAGAGTACGTACTAAATAACTTTGATGTGTCCCGTCACCTTTAGAGAGACAAGGAGCGGGAAGCGAGATGGGCTAGTGGATTACTAGAGAGAGGTGTCTCACGGAGGCCAAGAAATATGGTGATAGTGTGGGTTGGCCACGTACAATATGATGTAACTACACTAGGCTACCGTGTTTCTTACTCTTCCGGTCTACTATGGAGATGATTGGTTGATTTTATATCGCTAAATAATATAAAATATTATGAGTGCAGACGGTCCACCACGAGGTTCCTTGCTCCTTCTCGGTCGTCGGGAATCTATGTTCTTCCACTCTTTTTTTTGACATGAGCTTTGTTCATCCTTTTGCCAACACGCGGGACATCTAGCATCAAGGTGCACATGTCATGCAAGCAAATGGAGATAAGTAGTGCATAAGTGAGTCATGCACTACGATGGCACCTAGTACTACGTAATATTTTTCCTCCTCGATGGCACGTGAATAGTGCACGTACTCAATGATGGACCACAGGATGGTAGCCATGGACATGGTCGGCCCTTTTTGGAGAGAGTACTAAATACGTATTAAATTTGATGTGTCCCGTCAACTCATAGAACGACGAGAAGCACACATTGAATGACGGAGCAAGGGATGGTAGCCATGGACATGGTTAACCCTTTTTGGAGACTACTTTTGATGTGTTCGGTCAACTCGCAAACGAGGAGAAGCTTTGCTTAGAACACAATCGCCTGTAGTACGATCATCATTGTTTGACTTTCGGAAGAGGCGAAGAGCCAAGCGCACGGTCACCTACTCACAGTACCTGAGTGTATTGCTCCAGTGGTCATCACACGCGAGCCAATCGATTCACACCCTTGCACGCTCCATTTTATCTTGCGTTCCATCCTCCGTCCAGCACGCTGACAAGTGGGCCCAATGCTCATGTATGCCAACGTGGTAGTTAATTATTTTGCAAGAGTCAGCTATCACACCCTTCCGATGCCACATCAATGTACCCACTAGAAACAAGTTATACTTGTTCGGTTCAACCACCTCCCTAGGTGTTTGGAGAGGAATTGGCCTACGCCGCCTGCCCACCTATAGAACCGCCTCACACTTAATGTTTATTTGCTAATTAATAGCATTGCACGCAATGAACTAACCACTGCATGTCGTGTTTGCTAGTCTCAAGTCATTAAAAGCATGCACACCCACATCTCTTATTGGTTGATATGTCAAGAAACAAGAAACGAGGTAGAAGTTAATGCACCGCGCCTAAGTATTTTGGGATTATTTGGTTTTCGTAAGATGGCACCTAGACGGAGGGAGTATTATACTTGAAGGCTACAAGGTTGGCTATAGATGACATGGCAGTGTCATGTAGCCATCATCAGGTTCTACTATGAACCATGCTCTTATAATACTCCTATATTTAGGAATGGAGGGAGTAGTTGGCATGCATGATCCTACCTATAATACTCCCATTACAACCAACCAGGTAGAATTAAAATACCTAATCTAAATGGTCGCCGCCCGATCTCTTTGTCCTCCTCCAGCATCCGGCAGAAGAAGAATCAAGAAAGACACCGGTTGTGTTCGCCGGCGTCGCCTCGGTGGTGGCCTTCATGGAATACAATCGACAGCGGCCTCCTGTGTTCTACTTTTCCTCGATGATGGCGGCGGGCGGGGACATGCTGCCCATCACCATGTCCACATCCGCGTAGCCGGATCACCTCGTCGACATTCGCGGCGGCTTCTTTCTCTGCCTGCATGTCGTGGTTACGCGTGCGTCGACAGCGGATGGCGCAGTGGCAGACACTGGAGGCGTTGTACAACGCGGCGGCGTCGAGGGCAGCGACGATGCCGGTGTCACCGTGCTCCTCGACAAGCTGCGTGGGGCAAGTTGGCACTCTTCCTCAAGCTGTATTGGAGAGGCCAGATGCAGAACCACGTGCTGGCTTAGTGCGGCAACTGCCTCTGATGGGCTAGGCGAGGAAGGTGGAGAAGCGAGCTACCGGGCTCGGCGGGCCAGCCAGACGACTTTTATGCTCGAGAATTGATCTTCCTGCTCGTCGGATGCCGCCGAAAGAGTGGACAAAATGGTGGATGGAGGAGCTTGCCCGGCGTCCTGCTCCTGAACAGACGTGTGTGGCTGGAGTTGGTTTCTCGCATTCCACGCGGGTTTCTGTATCTATACTATCTTCTTCTTCTTCTATTCTTCTATTTCTATCTTCTATCTATCTATATATAGTGTACCAATTTTAAGTAGGACTAAGAACATCGATCATAACCGTTGATCTTCTAGATCGCCGTTTCTATAAAAAGAAGCCCATAACTAGCTCCAATGGGCTGTGTTCCACATGACCACCAAATGGTTTGATTGAGCCCAGTCGAGATGGTTTAGTAGGAGAATGTGGATATTTCTCAAAAAAAAGACGTGCAAAAAGTGAAGCAACATGCAGTTCTTGCTAAATGAACGTACCGTTTTATGACATGAATACTACTTCCCACTTTTACAATATTGAACTAATATCAGCATTTATACATCACTATAATTTCTTTTTCTTTGAATCTATTAGCACATATATTACTTCTGTTCCCTTTTACCAAAATCACTCTATTATATTAAGACGTGCCTTGCACGTGTATACATACTAGTCTATATATAGTGTACCAATTTTAAGAAGGACTAAGAACATCAATCATAAGTCCGTACATTCACCGTGATGCAAGAGGTGCGAGCCAAGGAACACTGTTGGAGACACCCCCCCCCCCATAATTTTCCTCGTCATCATCTGAGTCCAAGAAGATCTCACCCACATCATCATTAGTCATGCAGACACCTTCATAGACAACGTGCGTGGAAGGAGTAGAGGCGACAAGGGACGCACCATGTCGTGGGCACTCCGTACGTGCTCGTGTGCTTGCACCGTGCGTGCTTTTCCATCGGTGCTAGCTCTAAGGCTGAGGCTGCGGTCGTCTTCGTCTCCGGCTAATCGTTGAGAAATGATGGCGAAGAGGTGCTGCAAGAGATGCGTAGGCGCTGTTGTGTGTGAGCTTTGGCATAGCACGACGAACGGGATGTCGCCGCAGATGGCGCATGCCTCCATGCAGCCGCGTGTGTGCACATGCATGTGTTATTCACGTGCATTCTGCGGCTGAGTGTGTGTGCATGCATGTGTTGTGTACATGCATTGTGTGCTGCATGCTATGTGCATTCGTGCATGAGTTGGATCGGCATGAGTTAGTGTGTCAGGATGTGTACATGCGTGGCTGCATGCGTCCTATACATGTGTGGCTTCTTGCGTGGTTATCAATACTTCCTCTATCTCGGTTTATAAGACATGCGCGTCGTTCTAGGTTGACAATTTAACCAGCTAAATATGTATCATATTGGATGAAAAATATATGTTTAGAAACTACATCCACTTAAGAATCTAATGATATCCTTTTCATGACATATAACTCATATTTAGTTAGTCAAATCGATGACCTAGAACTACGTGCACGCCCTATGAACCAAGACAGAGGGAGTATAAACTAATAAAATATCTTCAACTTAGCATCCTGATGTATCGTCTCTAGTGGTTAGCGAAGTGTTCATGTTCTTTTATTTGTTTATAGGTGGTAAGGTGGAAAAAAACAGGGCAAACGTGCAAGGTTCCTTGCAGACGCTCCACCGCGAGGTTCCTTGCTCCTTCTCGGTCGTCGGGAATCTATGTTCTTCCACTCTCTATTTTTATCTTAGCTTTGTTCATCCTTTTGCCAACACGCGAGACATCTAGCATCAAGGTGCACGTGTCATGCAAGAAAATGGAGATAATCAGATAAGCGGTGCGTAAGTGAGTCGTGCCCTTCAATGGCACATACTCCTACTACGCAATATTTTTCTCCTCGATGGCACGTGAATAGTGCATGTACTCAACGACGGAGCACGGGATTGTAGCCATGACATGGTCAGCCCTTTTTTAGAGAGAGTACGTACTAAATAACTTTGATGTGTCCCGTCAACTCGCAGAATGACGAGAAGCTTGGGTACTATGCCTTCTCCCTCGCCAACGCGTGCGCGGTGGCTCGTAGCACGAGGAGAAACTTTTGCTTACAAGCGGTGGACGTGCAACAGTTCATTTGGTGTCAGATTGCTAGAAGTACTACTGTAGTACCACCATTATTGTTCGACTTTCGGAAGAGGCAAAGATCCAAGCGCAAGGCTAGCCATAGTGGGAGTAACATAAGTAGGAGTACCTCCTTTTTTTATTCTAGAAACCACCACACACGATTATTAGACGGTAGCAGCACAGCAACTGAATCAAAAATGAAAACATTCCTTCCTGGCGCCAACTGAGCCCGCCGCTCCACATTGATGGCAAGTCAGGGTGACGCGACCTCTCACTGCTTCCACCGTTGAAGCGGCATGCCGACCGAGGGCACCGCCCGCTGCACGCCCGGCATTTCAGACTACACATACTTTGTGAGACAAAAGGTTGGGCTATTATTAATGATATAGTATTATACTAAAGGGACTAACTATTGTAAGCAGACTACGTATAATACTTGATGATGTGTCAACTTCATATAGCCGGATATTGGCTATACTATTAACCATGCTCTAAGTGTGGTGTGAGTCGGAAAATTTATTAAGTCATTAATTAATAATGAATGGACGCCTTAATTACTCAGCCGTTTCTCATTCTTTTGGATAGTGGGGCTATTATTGACTTGGACGTGGGGTTTGGGCCAATGGCCTACTATTATGTTGTACTTGGTCTTACTCGCACGACCGACCTGATAGGCTCTACCCTAGCCGCCGTTGTATCATATGGTTTCACACCATTCCAGATCTTAGCGCCGCCATGCAATTTTCTCCATCCCTCCTTCCGGCATGCACTACAAGAAGGGATAGTAGTCCTCCGAACCCTGCCATCCTGTACGGGAGAGGGGCGATCAGGTTTTTCGGGAGCACACTCTTGTGACTGCTGCCAGCGATGACTTCCTCAACGACAACCTTCTTCCTGACCTCGGTAACCTCTTCATCACTGACATGACTGACAACATCAACCACATCGGTTCTGCTCCCGATGTACAGTATGTGATTATGTCCTCCTGGTTTAGTCCGCATCATTACTTTGATCTTTGCAATTGTCGTCATGATCTATTTACTGTTGATTCGGATTACATCTCATAGTAAATTGCTCATATATTCAACAATCCAATCCAAAAACCTGATTATAGGCAATTTACTCTGAGTGGTTTTGCTGTGCTTTTGAAGCCGCCTACTTTTAAGGGGGTGCAATATAAATGGTGGCACACAAGAGCAGTATATTGGTTTCAGATCATGTACTTCTATGATGCCACTAAGGGTAAGCCTGAGGGCGATCTTAATCCTACACAGCAGGAAGCTTTTGAGAACATGGATACCCTCTTCAAAGCCGCCCTGCTGAGTGTTCTTGACGATTCCATTATGGATTGATATATGCCATTTGACAACAGCAAAGACATGTGGGCTGCACTCGAGGCCATGTTTGGGGCCTCGGGCGCTGGCAACGAGTTGTACGTCATGGAGCAATTCTGTGACTACAAGATGACTGATGAGCGCTCTGTTGTTCAGCAGACTCATGGGATACAGTCACTCGCTAAGGAACTTGAGTACTTCAAGTGTGTGTTGCCAGACAAATTTGTTGCTGGGACCATCATTGCCAAGCTTCCACCTTCGTGAAACGATTTTGCTACTTCTCTGAAAAAACAAGAGACATGAGTTTTCTGTTTCGGATCTCATTAGCACTCTTCATTTTAAAGAGAAGGCGAGAGCAAAAGACACACGTGCTTGGGTCGCTGAGGTAGCTTCTAGTGCCTACATGGTACAAGAGAAGAACTTCCACCCAACCAGCCCTAAAACAATAAGAACAAATCTCAAGGGAAAGGCAAGTTTGATGCAAAGAACAAGCCATCACATTCTACCAACTTCAAGAAGAATTCTCACAACGGGAAGGGATACAAACCTCAATTTTGGTAGCACCGCACAAAACTTATATGGTTGCATCTACCTGTTGTCAGCTAACCTCATGGTGCTCCAGGTATTCCTACATTCGTAACTAGGTACAATCACCACCGCAAGATGAAATAAGCTTATTCGTACGTTGACTTACTGATTCCAGTGCGGAACAATCCTATCATGTGTGGAGTAGCAAACAAGCAGTGCAGCCGAAGGTGGAAATCAACCAAGGACTTATGAAATTATATATAATCTTCCTCAGGCAGGTCAGTATCATCTTCGTCCAGATGATCATGTTTTGTCATGCCGAGCTATTGATATGTGCTACTGTTTTGCAACATCATTTAAGTATAGCTATTGTTTTCCTATCTTTTCAGATTTAGGACAATGAAGATGATTTCTGGGGAAACTGCACAATATGGACTCATGTTGAGTCATCTATATTTCCTCATGTGTTTGCTGCAAATGTGTCAGCATCAATTGCAAGATGAGGCAGCTAGCTAGCTATGGAGTTGCCAACATGCTCAAAGTGCTCGCAACATTGAGAAGAAACAAGCATGCCCAGGAAATTAATGCGTGCGCAAGGAGGCCCTTTGCTCAGTGAAGCATCAACCGATTTTCTTTATTTCCACACCTTCTCATAGCTTTGTATTGGTTATAGTATGGTGAATCATCGAGATGCATAAACATGCTGAACTTTTGTTCTTCTGAATGTTAGTATGCATACCGTATCTTATGAAGCTAAGTTTAATGTAAATGTTGACTAGCCTATGAACCTTCACAATCTAGTAAGTATATTGTAGGCCTGTTATTTGACACCTCACTTTTCCACGCTACGCGACCAGTGTGAGTGTCTGCATCTAGTACCGCATCCTCTAATTTGGTGGATGCCAAGTTGAAAAAGGTTACCAATGAGTAGCCATAAGCTGGAGGCGTCTCTTTTTTTCTTTCGAATGGGCAATAAGCTGGAGAGTGTCTCGGGCTGCCTCTAGCACAAGGCCCTCCAGTACGAAACATGGGCAGCCGACTGGGCTGATACAAAAGCCTATCCAACTTAAAGCCCATTTGTTTTTCTTTTTTGCAAGGAGAAGCCCATATTTCTTGAAGAGGGGGCGATCCCAGGAAAACCCTCCTTCCTCCTCGCTTCCACTTACACTTCTATCTCTCCCCAATTCCCCCGCTCCCCATCTTCCTCACTCTTCCAAAAAAACCACTCACCTTCTTCCTCACTCATACAGAAAACGCCTGCTACTCTTCTTCCACTTCTACAGAAAACCCCATCCATCCTTCTTCCCCACTTGCACTGCCACTAGGCTCGTCTCGGGCTACTCTGCTCAAACCCGTGAGCTTGGCGCGATGCCCACAAGGAAAATGGAGTCGGATGGCCCTAGTGCCAAAAAGATGAGGCTCCTGCCAGCAGCGACGCCGGTTGTAGATCCCGCACCCGACATCACGGGGAGAAGCGGCGAGTCCCCCCCCCCCCCACCTGAATCTGAGGAACCGGTAGAATCTCTGGTGGACCGCATCAGCGATCTCCTGGACGTCATCCTTGAGGAGATCATCACATGGACGTCGTTCTGCGAGTTGACGGGACACATCAAAGTTATTTAGTATGTACTCTCTCTACAAAAAGGGCTGACCATGTCATGGCTACAATCCCGTGCTCCGTCGTTGAGTACATGCACTATTCACGTGCCATCGAGGAGAAAAATATTGCGTAGTAGGAGTAGGTGCCATCGAAGTGCACGACTCACTTACGCACCGCTTATCTGATTATCTCCATTTTCTTGCATGACACATGCACCTTGATGCTAGATGTCTCGCGCGTTGGCAAAAGGATGAACAAAGCTAAGATAAAAAAAGAGAGTGGAAGAACATAGATTCCCGACGACCGAGAAGGAGCAAGGAACCTCGCGGTGGAGCGTCTACAAGGAACCTTGCGCGTTTTCCCCTTTTTTTCCACCTGCCCACCTATAAACAAATAAAAGAACATGAACACTTCGCTAACCACTAGAGACGATACATCAGGATGCTAAGTTGAAGATATTTTATTAGTTTATACTCCCTCTGTCTCGGTTTATAGGGCATGCACGTAGTTCTAGGTCATCGATTTGACTAACTAAATATGAGTTATATGTCACGAAAAGGATATCATTAGATTCTTAAGTGGATGTAGTTTCTAAACATATATTTTTCATCCAATATGATACATATTTAGCTGGTTAAATTGTCAACCTAGAACGACGCGCATGTCTTATAAACCGAGACAGAGGAAGTATTGATAACCATGCAAGAAGCCACACATGTATAGCACGCATGCAGCCACGCATGTACACATGCTGATGCACTAACTCATGCCGATCCAACTCATGCACGAACGCACATAGCATGGAGCACACAATGCATGTACACAACACATGCATGCACACACACTCGGCCACAGAATGCACGTGAATAACACATGCATGTGCACACACGCGGCTGCATGGAGGCATGCGCCATCTGCGGCGACATCCGGTTCGTCGTGCTATGCCAAAGCTCACACACAACGGCACCTACGCATCTCTTGCAGCACCTCTTCGCCATCATTTCTCAATGACTAAGCGGAGACAAAGACGACCGCAGCCTCAGCCTTAGAGCTAGCACTGATGGAAAAGCACGCACGGTGCACGCACACGAGCACGTACGGAGTGCCCACGACATGGTGCGTCCCCAGTCGCCTCTACTCCTTCCACGCACGTTGTCTATGAAGGTGGCTGCATGCCTAATGATGATGTGGGTGAGATCTTCTAGGAGTCAGATGATGACGAGGAAAATTATGGGGGGTGTCTCCAACAGTGTTCCTTGGCTCGCACCTCTTGCATCATGGTGAATGTACGGAGTTATGATTGATTTTCTTAGTCCTTCTTAAAATTGGTACACTATATAGAGACTAGTATGTATACACGTGCAAGGCATGTCTTAATATAACAGAGTGATTTTGGTAGAAGGGAAAAGAAGTAATATATGTGCTAATAGATTCAAGGAAAAAGAAATTATAGTGATGTATAAATGCTGATATTAGTTCAATATTGTAAAAGTGGGAAGTAGTATTCATGCCATAAAACGGTATGTTCATTTAACAAGAACTGCATGTTGCTTCACTTTTTGCACGTCTTTTTTTGAGAAATATCCACATTCTCCTACTAAACCATCTCGACTGTGCTCAATCAAACCATTTGGTGGTCATGTGGAACACAGCCCATTGGAGCTAGTTATGGGCTTCTTTTTATAGAAATGGTACATGATTGTTCTAGAACACAGGTGAGGTAGTAGCAGTGTACTATTCATACGAATCCTACTGATATTGGCCGTTGGATCTAGAAGATCAACGGTTATGATCGATGTTCTTAGTCCTACTTAAAATTGGTACACTATATATAGATAGATAGAAGATAGAAATAGAAGAATAGAAGAAGAAGAAGAAGAAGATAGTATAGATACAGAAACCCGCGTGGAATGCGAGAAACCAACTCCGGCCACACACGTCTATTCAGGAGCAGGACGCCGGGCAAGCTCCTCCTTCCACCATTTTGTCCACTCTTTCAGCGGCATCCGACGAGTAGGAAGATCAGTTCTCGAGCATAAAAGTCGTCTGGCTGGCCCGCCGAGCCCGGTAGCTCGCTTCTCCACCTACCTCGCCTAGCCCATCGGAGGCATTTGCCGCACTAAGCTAGCACGTGGTTCTGCAGCTAGCCTCTCAAATAGAGCTTGAGGAAGAGTGCCGACTTGCCCCACGCCAGCTTGTCGGGGAGCACGGCGACACCGGCACCGTCGCTGCCCTCGACGCTGCCGCGTTGTACAACACCTCCAGTGTCTGCCACTGCGCCATCTGCTGTCGACGCGCGCGTAACCACGGCATGCAGGGAGAGAAAGAAGCCACCGTGGATGTTGACGAGGTGATGAGGCTACGCGGATGTTGACAAGGTGACGGGCAGCATGTCCCCGCCTGCCCCATCATCGAGGAAAAGTAGAACACGGGAGGCCGTTGTCGATTGTATTCCATGAAGGCCACCGCCGAGGCGACGCCGGCGAATACAACCGGTGTCTTTCTTGATTCTTCTTCTGCCGGATGCTGGAGGAGGACAAAGAGATCGGGCGGCGACCATTTAGATTAGGTATTTTAATTCTACCTGGTTGGTTGTAATGGGAGTATTATTGGTAGGATCATGCATGCCAACTACTCCCTCCGTTCCTAAATATAGGAGTATTATAAGAGCATGGTTCATAGTAGAACCTGATGATGGCTACATGACACTGCCATGTCATCTATACCCAACCTTGTAGCCTTCAAGTATAATACTCCCTCCGTCTAGGTGCCATCTTACGAAAACCAAATAATCCCAAAATACTTAGGCGTGGTGCATTAACTTCTACCTCGTTTCTTGTTTCTTGACATATCAACCAATAAGAGATGTGGGTGTGCATGCTTTTAATGACTTGAGACTAGCAAACACGACATGCAGTGGTTAGTTCATTGCGTGCAATGCTATTAATTAGCAAATAAACATTAAGTGTGAGGCGGTTCTATAGGTGGGCAGGCGGCGTAGGCCAATTCCTCTCCAAACACCTAGGGAGGTGGTTGAACCGAACAAGTATAACTTGTTTCTAGTGGGTACATTGACGTGGCATCGAAAGGGTGTGATAGCTGACTCTTGCAAAATAATTAACTACCACGTTGGCATACATGAGCATTGGGCCCACTTGTCAGCATGCTGGACGGAGGATGGAATGCAAGATAAAATGGAGTGTGGAAGGGTGTGAATTGATTGGCTCGCGTGTGATGACCACTGGAGCAATACACTCAGGTACTGTGAGTAGGTGACCGTGCGCTTGGCTCTTCGCCTCTTCCGAAAGTCAAACAATGATGATCGTACTACAGGCGATAGTGTACTAAGCAACGCTTCTCCTCGTTTGCGAGTTGACCGAACACATCAAAAGTAGTCTCCAAAAAGGGTTGACCATGTCCATGGCTACCATCCCTTGCTCCGTCATTCAATGTGTGCTTCTCGTCGTTCTATGAGTTGACGGGACACATCAAATTTAATACGTATTTAGTACTCTCTCCAAAAAGGGCCGACCATGTCCATGGCTACCATCCCGTGGTCCATCATTGAGTACATGCACTATTCACGTGCCATCGAGGAGGAAAAATATTACGTAGTACTAGGTGCCATCGTAGTGCATGACTCACTGACGCACTACTTATCTCCATTTGCTTGCATGACACGTGCACCTTGATGCTAGATGTCCCGCGTGTTGGCAAAAGGATGAACAAAGCTCATGTCAAAAAAAGAGTGGAAGAACATAGATTCCCGACGACCGAGAAGGAGCAAGGAACCTCGTGGTGGAGCGTCTGCACTCATAATATTTTATATTATTTAGCGATATAAAATCAACCAATCTTCTCCACAGTAGACCGGAAGAGTAAGAAACACGGTAGCCCAGTGCAGTTACATCATATTGTACGTGGCCAACCCACGCTATCACCATATTTCTTGGCCTCCGTGCGACACCTCTCTCTAGTAATCCACCAGCCCATATCGCTTCTCGCTCCTCATCTCTCTAAAGGTGCGGCGGGCTAGCGTTTTGGCGTCTATTGAGGTCGGTTAACTCATCACATGTTAGCGACATGCCAAGATCATTCTAAAAAATTATTGTACTCTATTGTTATGCCAAGGAGAGGAATCACTTTGACCGATGGACCAAACGAGACACGCGTGCCATGCCATGAGTGGGCCCAGTTTCTCGTTTTGAACTTGTTTGGTGTAGTAGTAACACTTGGTTTTGACTATTGGTAAGATTTTATATACTCCCTCCGTCTAGTGAATAAGTCATCTTAGATTGTGCACCGTGACCAAGGAAGAGGGGAAAACGAGAGAAATTAATATTTATTTGCTAATTAATAGCATTGCATGCAATGAACTAACCATTGCATGTCGTGTTTGGTAGTATAAGTCGTTGAAAACATGCACACCCCACATCTCTTATTGGTGGATATGTCAAGAAACAAGAAACGAGGTGGAAGTTAATGCACCGTGCCTAAGTATTTTGAGATTATTTGGTTTTCGTAAGGTGACTTATACACCTGGACGGAGGGAGTAGGGCCTAATGTATTCTTCCAGGATGCCTTTGCCTGTTGATAAGATTCTATATGATTTGAAAATTATATCATTCAAAGATCCTTTCATGTTCCGTTTTCAAAAAGAAAAAAGATCCTTTCACGTACGAATTTGACTGTATGCTTTGAGCAACTTGCATGTCCTATACTGCTCCTGTTTGGATACTCTATCTTAGCTAGAGGTTAGACTAACTCATGACTAACCCTGAACTAACTGTAGCCAAAGAGGTGTTTCGGTGAAAGGGTTAGATTGACAATAAATGCACTTGATGGAGAGAGAAAAGTGATTTTCAGTGGGCCCAAGGAGGTACTTACTATGGGAAAGGTGAAGTGATGGTTGCTTCACCGAGCAACTTATTACTCTAGGAATATGTGAGTACTAGCGGATTCAAGGAACAGAGAGATGATGGTTGCTTTGTCCGAGCAACTTACTGTGGTGAAAGTGGGGCTCTGTAATTTGACTGCTCATTAGTCATTACTAATGTGGCGCAACGACCAGGGAGGATCTTTCCCTGCAGTTGTGCACTCAATATTGTTGCACGGCAGGTGGAGCTGGATGAAGGATGTCCCACATGTCAGCGAAACGAAGTTGAATTGTTTGTGGCATTGCTATCAATCCTTCAGGATTTGTTTATATGTACGCATAATTTTAATGAAATTGTGCTGTGATGATATGAAGGTTTCAACTTTGGTTCCCGTAGGAAAAAAAGGTTTCAACTTAGGATTCATGTGTCCTCTTACCTCAAGATTATCTCGTTACAACATTCCCTCAAATACAAATGAAACTACCATGGTTGCTAATGCATCTCAATGGTTCGCAGATCAGCGCCAATATTCACATCACAACTGAAGACAAAGTTGTGAGAAGGTGTGCAAATAAAGAAAAATATATAATTGATCGATGTTGTTCGTAGGGATGGGTCCATTTCCTGGGCACAGTGTTCATTGCTTGGCAGCTAGTTTCACCCGGTGTTGTAGCCAAAAAGGGGGTGTACGGAGGACACCACAATCTGATCATTTTGTGCAGCTCCACTAAAATTGAGCTGACCATCCCTGTTTGCAAAGATATCCAGCCAGTGTGATTACAATAATAGTGGAACTAGATGATGAAATATAACACACACAAATAGAAGACGATCACCACTGGGATCTCTCTTTAGTACTAACTACTTGTTGGACAAGATTATGCATGGAGTTGGATGAAGAGGATAGCAAAACCAATCTCCCTTTCTGTAGTCCCACAGAAATGTAAAAGCGTTGCCCGTGTGACATTTTGGCGGAACTGCACAAAACACTCTTAAGAAAAAAAAGTGATTTGTGCAGTTCACCAAAAGTTCACAATAGCAACGAGGTGAAATGGATAGCCCTGTTTGCCAAAAAAGAGGTAGAAAGGAAACAATTACTGGCGAATAACACGAGTTGAAGACACATATGCCGACAAAAAAGAAGCATATTCCATGTAATAAGGGAAGGATAGCAGCATGGTGGTTTATCAAAAATGGTTTGAGGACGAGATTGCAAGATGGAAAGTACGCCGGCCAAGATACGTTTTAAGCAAACAACTAGAGAAGATCCACATGTAGCCATGTGGGAAGATGAGCAGTGGAGCAAGGCCGGAGGAAGCTGTACCCGAGGGTCGTCGAGATGTTACTAGGAGGGCGCAGGTGGCCGGGATTTGCCCATACTACGGCAGAGAGAAAGTGGCGAAGGCCCTACCACGCCGGAGCTTGGTCAGAGAGAACAGCGGGTACCGCAGATCGGGACGTGCTGCCTCAACACCGTCAAACGGAGAAACGATGCACATCCTCCCTTTCCGCCGGTGTATGGGATGCGGCCGGATTACTTACCAACTATGAGAGAGAGAGGCCACTGCCGCCTTGTGTGAGATGGTGTGACGAGAGACAAACCTCGGCAGGCAGGCTCCGTTGTATATAGTGGAGCGGATTTTTCCATTTTCCCAATGGCAATCGTTTTATATTCTATACTACGCGCCATTGAGGAGGAATATATAACTTTATTTAAAAATAACGCGTCAAGTCAAACTTTCTTCCATCTAGGCATGGTACCCGACCCTCCTTCGAGTAAACAACCGCTAAACGCGTCAAATTATCACGTGAGCTGCCTTTTCGTATAGAAACGAACTCCATCGTGTACCCGCACGGGTGTGGCCGGGAACGAGACGTGAGTACGTGTGTCCTGCGTGTACCTCTTATTTAGGTGCAGGTACGTATGTGGGTGGGTGTGAGAGAGATGGTTTGTGCGAAACCGAGGCAATGTGTCGATGATATCTCAAAAAAAACATAACATATGCAATGTGTGTGAAGCAGAGTCATGGATATATCATATATAGAGGGAGCGATCCACGAGAAGAGAGTGGAGGGATCATCGGCGTGAGATATCGATAGAATCGAAAATAGGTATGAAGTGTGTGGCTGCGTGATCGATAAAGAGTGCCATCAAATTTGTGTTTGCCCACGTCAAAGATACAGGGCGGCTGGCCTAGAGACCTAACTATAGAGAGGTAGATCGACTAGTATATGTGTGGAGAAGGAGAGAGACCTAGCTATGTATAGAGGGAGATCGATCGGCATCCATGGATATGTGTAGCAGAGGAATAAGGTTGGGAGAAAGGCAAAGGTAGAGTGTCGGAGGGTTGGTGGTGGAGTGGCATCTCACAAATGGTGGGAATGGCCTGCTAGACCAATGGAGGGTACGAGTGCAATATCAATAAGAGAGGGCAGGGATGTCTGTATGTCTATGCACGTGCGTGTGAGAGATGGGTCGGGAGGTATGCAAGGATTATAAGGGAGAAGATATGGTTGTGGTAAGCATATGTAACTACATAGGAAGATCAATCGTCGTGTATCCGAGAAAGGGAGAGACATAACTAGTGAGGTAAGTCTATCGGTGCGTGGGGAAAAAGAATTATAGTCGACCTAGCTATATGTAGGGAGATCAGTACGTATACATGCATGCATGTGTTAGAAGCAAATAAGGTCCAGAGAGATGGATAGGGGGAGAGGGGTGCAGCTAGGAGGTGGTGCGAGAGGCCTACTATGTCGAGGGGGGAGGAGTGTGCGAGTATGAGATCGATGAAAAGAGGGGCGGGAGTGTGCACCTGCGTGGAACCGTACTGGACATAGGGGGCATGGACGGTGAGAAGAGAAGAGGGGAAGTATGTGTTTGTGGTAGGCACACTTGTCTAGAGAGGTATATCGACCGGTGTGTCCCGGAAAGAAGGAGTCGGGGGACCTACACACACCGCGGGTGAACGACCTAAAGAGAAATAATTAACGTGTGCGATGGAGGGGACGCTGAGGGAGGGTGAGAGGGGGGCGGGCGTGTGCATGCACGATAGAAAATTAGCGCTAGCTAGCTACAAAGAGAAGAGGATCATGAAGGTGTTAAAGATGAACATAGATCGTAATTCATTATAAAAAAGTGGATACGGATACTTGAAGAAGATATCATAATGTAGAACATTGATTATAATTTGGACTAATGTGTGGCTTTTGCAGCTCAGGGCTAAATACTTGTCATAATGTAGGGGGCGGGGCACTATACTTTGTGTGATAAACAGGGTGTACGTATGGAGCATGGTTTAGATTATGAATATCTAGTTAGTACATCAAATGTACTATTATTTGGAATCAACATCAAGTGTATTCAAAAAATTGAATTCGAGTTCATATAGTACACATAGTTCATATCTATCTCTATAGTAATCATGTGGTGTGTTGTTAAGGTAATACACGAATGATGGTTGAAGTTGGCAACAATCATGATTGTAGATTCTTATTGAAATAGAGAAACGAATTCAAATTCAATTCAAATTGCAGTGGTAGTATAGACATTTGGAATGCACTAAAATGTTTGCATGAGTAGGTTACATGCATTATACAGCCAACAAAAAAATTTAATTGGACATAACATGGATCCATACTCCCTCCTTCCATTTATACAGCCAGCGAAAACTCCCTCCATCTCAACCCGCGCCTTGCTATCCCAAAATTACAATGCGCGCGAAAACTCCCACCTCCTGCGAAATCCCGACACGTGAAATGCCCGGGATACCCCTGAACCGAAAGAACCGCCTAGCTCAAATCGGTGGGGGTACTTCCGTAACTTATCGCACATTTTGGACAAGCGCGTCCCTAAGCCATGGTTCCCCCATCCCATCGCCTCCTTTTCGCCATTAGAAATCCCGGGACGCCATAACCTCTCCGCTCCAGCCGCAAAACCCCACCCTCCTCCGTCCGCCACCTGACCACTGCCCAGCCGGAGCCTCTTCCACGACGACGTCGTCCACCGCAACAGGTCGACGTCCCTCATCCACCTCCCCGGATGAGGATCTGTCGTCCGTCCCATCGTCCCACCGGTTCGGCCGCCCCGTCCTCCACCTCCAAGGAGCTGCTTCGACAATCGCCTCGTCTATCACGGCTGCTCCATCCCCACAGTGCTGCCTTGACCTGCTCCACCGGAACCGCAACATCCTCACCAACTCCTAGGATGATGCCGAGGCCTACTCGGTGCCACCAAAGAGGTTGTATACTCATCGCATCGCACCTTCTCCTTAACTCGACCTACTGGCGCCAACGCTGCTCCATCCCGCACCCCCATGGAGCGGCTACCTCGAAGCCGGCGCCGCAGGTGACATCTCCATGGCGGCTCTCCCCAATGCGAGGGCCCTTCGGCGGCGGTGTCCATACCAGCCGAATCTGCTGCTGCTGCTCCTGCTGTCGCTCGGTCGCTTGCGCTGCTGCTGCTGCTCACCCTCTCGCTTGCTCGCTCGCCCAGCTGCTGCTGCTCCTGCTCTCGCTCGCTCGCTTGCTCACGCTGGTGCTGTTGCTCCGGCTCTCGCTCGCTCGCGCTGCTCCTGCTGCTCTCCCCCTCTCTTGTGCTGCTGCTCTGCTCCGATTTAGCTACACTTCAGTCGACTGAATCGACTTTTGGGTCAGTCGATTTTCAGGGGGTGGGTGGTCTCGCCGGAGTTAAGGAAGAACCACCCGTAGCGGGGAGCGGGGCTCGCCGGAGAGGTACTCCACTATCTATCTTAGGGTTCTAGGTGGAGTGTTTCTCACCGACGGTGGGGGCGTGGTGGTGGGCGGTGGCATGGGGATCGCTAGAGAAAAAGCTTGGTGCGCGGGGGGGAGGGGCTAGAGGGCTGGTCGGGGAGGCGGCAGACCGGCGGTGGGGAGTTGTTTCGGGGCGGCAAGGCGGCGGCGGACTGGCGGTGGAGAGTTGTTTCGGGGCGGCGGCGGACCGGCGATGGGGAGTTGTTTCGGGGCGGCGAGGCGACGCGGGGTTCGGCCGGTGGTGGCTGGCAGCTCAGGGGGTGTAGGTTGAAGATGAACTGCAGGCTCTCCCTAAACTATCCCATGTGAAGTGCCTCTCTGCTAGCATTGCGTTCAGTTTCGACAGTAACATTTAGATTCCACAGTAAATTTCAGTTTCAACAGTTAAGTTCAGAGTTAATAGTTTGTACTCATATGTTGTAGTCAGGTGGTTTTTGGTGATGTAAATTTTACATCTATCACTTTTTGGTAATGCATTTTACATCATCTATTGGAGATGCTATTAGAATCCCACTTGAGATTAACGATGTCTGTCTTGTGCTGCTTCAGCCTTGACGTCTTACGGCTCACCGGAGCTGCTCCAACGACAAAATGATCCATCACAACAGAGCAGTGCCCTGGACGCCGTCTACACATTCCTCAGATCTTCCTCCACACCTCCGACAGCCACCTCTGCCTTAACTTCTTCAGCGACCAACCCAATGATGTTGAGGTCGACACGGCTAAGGCAAAGAGGTTGTACACTTGTCGCATCACTTATTACTCTACATTCATGTCAAGTTTAGAGCCACCTCTGCCTCAACTTCTTCAGTGAACAATCCTATGGATGAAAACAAGACCAAGTGCATTAGTGGCAGAATAACATTCTAAATTTACATGCTTTCATATGGTTTCACTTTATTTTGGCCATGTTTCTTTGCATTCCTCTGCCCCTCCAATTCATGTGAACCAAACACCCAAGTTGACAGAAATCCTGTGTTCACAAATGCTCTGTTTCCCATGAGCATTCCTATACTATTCCGGTGTTTTTCCTCCTATCCCTTCATTTTTAGAATCATGCAAGCCAAATGAGCCCTAACAGAATTACTTCAGTTACATGTAGGTGTCGAAGAAAACTTTGTGTGGTTTGTCCTGCTCCTGCCACGACGTCGTCCACCTCACCTGAGCTGCTCCATCGACAGAAGCATCCACCAAACCAGACATCACGAATCCTAACCATCTTTCGCCGCCTCGGATCTCCTTCCCTGCCACCGGCACCCACCGCAACGACATCACCATCATCGACTCAGCAGATGAACCTGAGGAGTACACGGGTCCACAAGAGAGGTCGCACTCTTTCGTTTCTACTTATGTTATGCATTGCTTAATATTACCTGCTACTTTATTGTCTTGTTCACCTCTTAGACTCCAAGTCAGGTCCAAATTGATGTTCAAACTTGAGTTCTAAATTAGTTGTGGGGCACATATCGAGGCAGCAATGAATAGTACCTCTGTCTAATATCTGGTTCACCTAGGTTATGTCTATGTTGTTCATCTTGGGTGGGAAACAAATAGTAAAGCAATCATCATCTATTTTTTTATTGAATTAAAGCAATCATCAGCCTGCTATCATTATTTTTGGATCCATCCACTGGTTGTTACCATTACTCTAGATTTTTGCATGCTCTCCTTACATAATCTCACTATATTTTTTTGTATGCATGTCAGATATTGTACACAGTCATGTTGAACATGTAGAGAAAAAGAGAAGAGTTTTGCATGGCAATACAATGTCATGCAGGCATCGCTCCATGGTGGGTTCAATGGCAAACCCTCCCCCCCCTCTCCAGATTGTAATCCAGAGGAAGATATCTATTCTGAGGCGGATTCAGACGCAGCTGGCCACTCCTATTTACCCCCCAAGGTGTTTGCTCTAACTTGGCATGATGATGTTAGTCATATCATGCATATGTTGCCTTGCGGTGCCTACTTTCGACATCATATATGTCATCTGCTTAGTTTAGACATGTTCTATAATGTCACCTGTTTAGTTTCAATATCGTATATGGGAATTATGCGGTCTCATGTCTTTTGGCCAGCCATAATATATGTGAAATGTGCAATGCCATCCTGTTTAACCAGGCATCATATATTCGAATGATATCTATCCCATCATTTTCTTAATTAAATTTCCATTTGTCGACAATGTTTGTACATTAAACTACTCTTCCTTTGAACCAGCCATTTGAGTGGGTGATGGAAAAATCTGGAGTGAAAACAAGGCCTTCAGAGCAGACAGTGCTACATGTCAAAGCAGATCTCTTGCTGGGTCCCGATAGCTCCTCAGATATGGATTCAGAGACAGATGACCAGTCCTATTCCCCCACCGAGGTGTATGCTCTAACTTGGCATGGTTCTACTGCTCATATCATGCATATGATGTCTTGCATTGCATAGTTTAGACATCATATACACAATATTCAACACCATGTTCTTAGTTCAGACATCATATATGCGAATGCCCTCTGCTTAGCATATAAATCACATATGTGAATTAAATCATGCGATCCTCGTTACTTAGATAACATGTATGTGAATTATGTCATGCGATCATGTTTAGCTAGTCATCATATCTTGGAATTATGTTATGCTATGCTATCTAGTTTAGATAGACATCATATATGTGAAATTATGTCATGCTATCCGTTTTAGTTAAACAATATACATGTCAATTATTTAATGCCCTCTTTATTCCACACTATCTATTGCATCTGTCTCTCATACAATGTCTGTACATTCAACTACTGTTTATTAGCCATTTGAATTAGAGTGGGTGATGGCAGTATCTAGCAGAGTAAAAACACGGTCTTCAAATAAAACAGTGCTACCTCTTGGTGGAGATAGCACCCTGGTTGTACATTCACGAGAACCAGCCTTGCCACACATAACCCAGACTCTCGCAGATTTTACCCCTACTGCGATGGACAGAGAACCAGCTTCAGACAATCTAACCCCAACCCCAGCAGATAGTAACCCAGTTCCTATTGACACAACACCATCTCCACCACAGGGCTCCCAAACAAGAGCAGTTAGTAAGGCAGCTCCAGTGCCCAAAGCGCTAGTACTACCATGGAAAACCCCAACTCCACCAGTTAGTACACCTATTCCTGTGGAGGTAGCACAACTAGCCGTTCATAGTTTAGCATCTATCGCATTTGATGTTGTTAAATCCTATGTGCGTATCTTCCCATCATGGAAATATTATACTGAAGATGAAGGAAAATGCTAGTTGCAACTCTTTGTCCAGGAGTTATGTGTAAGTAATGTTATTCATGGCACTTACTTTGCTTTGTCCCATACATTCTACCTCCATGATGGTTATAATATAGTAAAATTTCCCATTTTTCTCTATAGAGAAGGACCGTTTTGGAAACTCGGGATGAGGTAACCTATGCTAATACATCTGCTATCTTCAAGAATGCTTGGTGGCAGTATCGGAATTACTTTAATAAAACGTACTTCACTGGCAAAGAAACTCATCAAATTCCCTTACGTTCTCCTGAGACACATTTACTGGATGATGACTAGGAATGCCTTGTTCTTTAATGGTCCCGAACCAAGAATGTGGTAAGGTCTATGAGCTCATTTTATTTTAAGTACTATATGCTTGCGTCTTACTGTACTCTGTTCATGTAGAACAAGTGCTTAAACCTGAAGAACAACTGTTCTCATTGAAGATTCCATTGCTATCATGCATACTTCTTTGCTCTTTTATCACTGTATTTACTCATACAAACTTATTTTTAAAATGAACTATCCAATGGAAACTCCAATGGCACAACAGGTATGTTTATGCATGTTTCTTTAACAGGTTTGCTCTTATAAATAGCTATGTTGATTTCAATTTCAATTGTGTATACAGTTGACTTCTCATATCATGCACATTACTAGCATCATAACAGGGCCAATAGTGTTGTTGTACATGTAGACCCACGGTACCCATCTAAAATCTTGTTGTGCCATTTAGTTTCGCATGCTTTGTATTCTTTTAGTGCTGCTTTCTCTTGAACTGATATGATTTGAACCGTGTCTCTATTTTGATTTGGCAAGACAATGCAGTGACCATAGGACATAGATATATGTTTGTTTCATGCTTTTATAATGTACTACTTAGAAATAGAAGACTTGGTAGTTTAATCTTGTCCTCCTTACTAATGAACTAATTCACCGAAATGAGTTTCATATACTAGTACATGCTAAACCAGTTATGTATGTGCTTGTTTCTTCTTTTAGAATGCTGACAGAATATTGGGGAAGAGTGCCTTATTAAGCAATGATAACGGAAGTAAGGCAGATAAGGTTCAGGATAGTGAGACATCCTTGTTGGTCTCCAACAAAGCCGATAAAACAACTAAGGAAAACTATCTTGAAGACGGTGAGGCAACCCCAAAGTCTTGTCTTGGTTTACTGTTCGAGTTACTGGCCACTACCGCTTGCACAAGCTATTCAAACTCACTATCTGAATCAGTTCGGTTTCTTGAGTCTCAACTACAAGCTAAAAGACATCGATCAGCTATGCTGCGACAAGAAGCGGAAGGACTGCAGAAGTCCATGGAGCATTCAGATGCATACTTTCTGGTGCAACATCAAGCGTTGGAGAATTTTAGCACCAAATAGGAAAAAGCTAATAAGCTTGCTAAGCTTATTGCCTGCATGGTGGATACCCAGGATAATGTTTCTTGAGCTCTTCTAAAGTTGTTTCAGTTATGGACTTGTTTTGCTTTTGCGTTTATTTGCACTGGTGGCCAATTTTGACGGCCAGTGTATGTAATATGCTGCTTTGTTCCCTATATTTGCACTGGTGGCGAACTTTGATCCCAGTGGATGTAATTTGTGTAATAGCTATAATAGGCTAGCGTTAGTTGATTGCTTATTTATTTCCTTATTGTCTTGTTTAGTTGTTTGCTTGTAGTCACTATAGTTCTTTTTCTGTGTTTTTCTAGTGGCCAAAATAACCTATTTTTGGTAACTAGGCCCACAATAATCATGGCAACACACGGACTGTTGTAACCATGGGCCTCCTGCGGGCCGTAGGATCCATGGACCTTCTACGGGCCGTAGGATCCATGGACTTTCTGCGGGACTTATGATCCATGGGCCTTCTACAGGCCGTAGGGTCCATTGATCTTCTACGGGCCGTAGGATCCATGGGCCTTCTATGGGGCGTATAATCATTCCACCAAAAATGGGTCGTACTATTCATGGACCATAACGGGCCATTAATAGGCCGTATTTGATAACGCTATGAAAACAGCCTAACGGGTTAATGGGCCACAAACGGGAAAAATGTAAACACGGGCTAAATTTGGCCCACAAACGGAACAGGCCAGTAACGGACCATAACTAACTGAATTCTAGAAATGAGCCCAAGAATAAATGGGCCCTTAGAAGGCCGAAACTTAACACGGGCTGGAAACGACCGACGAAATAATTGGTCGCTAATGGGTATAAAGTGATACACTATTCGTTATGGGCCACCTTTATCTCAGGCCTTTATTGGGCCCAGAGTTACGAAGGGCCTCATATGGGCCGAAAGCCATCATGGGCCGGAAGTAACAACGGGCTGGAATCATATTGGATGGCCCAGATGAAGCTACTGGGCATAATTCCGATAGGCCATAACGGGCCGGGAGTTAGCGGTCCGTAAATGGGCGATATATGAATAGGCCGTTAACAGGATTTCCCTGGGCCGGCCTGTTACCTTTTGACCAAGTCAAACAGGCCGACCTTTTCACCAGAATGGGCCTCTGTTGGGCCGTGCCACGTGTCGATGTATCATAGGCGCCTCCTATCCAATGAATGGATGACATCTGTCCCAGCGGTGAGCCAACACGTGTTTCCTCCGGCCAATGACAATTTTACACATGGAAAATCCTCATTGGTCCAGGATGTTAATGGGTTATCGGATCCAAAACCGGACCCGATAGCATAACGGCGACCCGTTACGGTGCATGCCACGTGTCGGTCACCCTTGACGAAAGCACTTCTATGACGCGCGATTTATCGTCATGGAAGTTGACACTTCCATGATGATAATTTTGGTAATGTCATGGAACACTTCTACGACAACACATGTATGACTATCTTGATTCTGTCATAAAATTGTCATGGATTTACATGCATGACAGAAAACGTGACCTACTATGACAAACACGTATCATCATGAAAGTGTATTTTTTTGTAGTGATAGTACACCAGTGTACAAAACACTCTTATATTATGGGAAGGAGGGATTGGTTCATTGTGTAGCATTCTGCATCTTATCTCCCTCGCCCACCATTTCCTAACAGATATCATATCTATATCTAGTCTTACCAAAAAGTAGAATACACAGACAATGCTAGTGTAGAAGTGTAGCCCATTGCTCTTGTCAGTACATTTTGTCCTGTAATGCTTGTACTTACAGGGATGGGTAGTTGATTATGTAGCATCAATCTGCATCTTATCTTCATTATCCTCTATCCCTTCCAGTATTATCATATCTACAATTACTCTCTACAAAATGTAGAGTACAGGCAATGCTTATGAACAAGATTCTATGCTGAAATTCTTGACTTATCCTTCCCTTGACATGGAGAAGGGCATTATAAAGTTGGTGTTAACTGTTAATGTAAGCCAGTCCTTCTAAAGCCTTTATCCTCAAGTGCTGTTTAATTTGCTCATAATCCCTATCGTCAACTACTGTTTACTTTGTTGTGTCTATCTAAATGCATGTTCGCAACAACTGTAAGTTCCAAGTTTTAGTTGTAAAACCAAATTCCTTATTCATACCATGCACATTACTCAAGACTCCCTATATGTATGATGGTTTCTGCTAATCTATAATCCAGTGTAGTTTGTTGTTTCTATCAAAATGCATGTTTGCAACAACTGTAAGATCCAAGTTTTAGTTGTAAAACCAAATTCCTTATTCATACCATGCACATTACTCATTACTCCCTATATGTATGCTTATTTTGTGGATCTATAATCCAGTGTGTGGTGAAGCAGCCCACGTTTGCACCTTGTCCTCTCCTATTTTATCTTACTGATGTGGTTGATGATATGAACAACATGCCATGCACATTAACCAAAATAGATATAATTATTGTCTTTGCAATTCATCTATGCTTGTTTTGTTGACATGGTAATCCAGTAGTGTGGTGAAGCTCCCCGCATTATAAACAATGCCAAATTATGCTATTGATATTTTGAACTGACTCTTTATTTTCTAATTTGAAATTGGATGGAATTGACAGCACAGTTACCATTTTGGTTTATACACGTGCAAAATATGTCATCTCTCTGCTTGTTTCATGGTGATATGCCTGATGGCATGCACAAGTCTGTTGATGGCTATGAGACAAACCCAACATATATTGTAGCAAAGAAGGCAAAACATCTTGAAGATAGCGAGACAACCACAAAGTCATGTATTTGATGCAGTGTTCAAGTTACTTGAGACTAGTAGTCAGACAAGCTGACAGAACTAACTGTCTGAATCAGTTCGACTTCTTCATTCCCAAATTCAAGCAGAAAGGCATTCTGCAACTCAACTTCGACTTGAAGTCCTATCTCTAAGGAAGATCGGGGAGAACACCAATGAGAACCTCATTGCTAAATAGCCACACCTGGAAGCTATGACCGACATGCTAGGCCCGTCTCACAGCCTTGTTGCGCAGCTTGCGCAGCAGCTCCCGCGCAAGGCTAACCTTTCTTGAACTATCTTGGAAGTGGTCTTACTTTAGTATTATTTTGTTACGCTGCACTGGCGCCCAGTTTTTGTAATCTGCTTCTCCATTGCGCTTTATGATCACTGGTGCCGAACTTCGATGCCCAATGGATGTAATATACCATAAATCCTTTATTGTATAGTGTATGTTTATTTTAAGTTACTATGACGTAATTTCTTTATTGTATAGAGTAGGTTTGTTCTATATTCCTACTAGTTACCATATATGCCATCATTTGCTATCTGAAAAAATGGCGAAAATCTGATGTAGTCGACCAGGGGTGAAACATTCGCCTCTATCGGGCCTGCATTTTAGCGGGCTACAATTGGGCTGGCCTGCAACTTTGTTGGGCCTGGAAGGCTTCACACTTTGCGCCAGGCCCACAACTTACACGGGCCTACATTCGACCCAATTTTAGTTGGGCTTTAGTGGACCTAGCACTTAGTTGGGCCCATGTAGCTTCGGGCCATTAACATGCTGAATATTCTGGTGGCCTGTTACTGCTCAGAAGATACAATGGGCCTTTACCAGGCCGAAAATGCATGTTGGGCCTCAATTCTCAATAGTCGTCCACAGGCCTTTAACATGTTGAAATGTAGACCCAGCCATTATTGGCCCAGTTATATGACGGACCATTACCAGGCCAAAACATATCTCAAGCCCTAGTTGGCTGTAACGCCCCGAGACCGCTGCGCCAGGTATCTTCCAGTTATTCGCTGTTGTTGCCTTGTCTTTCGCTTGCGTGTTACATCTTGCCATGTCATCATGTGCATTGCATCATCATGTTTTCAAAACTTGCATCCGTCCCAGTCTCCCCGTTCTTTCCGTTATCCGTTCTGAGCCTAGACACACTTGCACGCGCCCGCGGCACGTCCAAAATATTATTTTATAAGTGGCCAGAAAATGTTCTCAGAATGGGATGAAAGTTGGCATGCGGTGTTGTTATGTTGTTAGTAGGTCGCCTGCCAAGTTTCATCGCATTCAGAGTCCATTTGATAGCCCAACCGTTAAACATACAGCCGCAATATAGTTGGTCTAACGTCGGACGTTTTCGGTCTTCGAAAACCTTTCCGGGCCTCTCTCTCTCCTCTCTTCTCATCCCATCTGTCTGTAGCACAGCCCGCCTATAGCCCACCTAACCCCCCTCACGTCCGGAACCGTTGGATCGTGGTCGGAGGGCTCTGAGACGTCCGAAAACGGCCTCAAACCCCCTAACCATAGCCCCCTTGCCTTATAAATACCCCTCACATGCCATTTTTGGCGTCCTCCAACCCCCACCTTGTTTTCCGCGCCCCAATCATTAGCCATCACCACCGCCGAACCCCTCACCGCCACTTGGCGCCGCCGCCGTCGCACCCCGAACCAACCGGTGCGGGCCACCTCACCCCGCCAGGCCGCCCGCAGCCACTCACGTGAAGCCACGTCACGCCCCGCCTCCCCCACTTTGCCACGGCCTTCGAAGCCCTTCGGTGGCCTGCCCCGGGCCAGATCTGGGCCCGAGGTGCCCGCGCCGCGCCCCCACTGTTCGCCGTCCTCCTGCCCGAGCGGGATCGAGGAGAGGAGCTCTCGATCGAGCTCCTGGCGCCGTCCAACCCCGTCCTCACCGGAGCCGGCCCTCACCGCAGACTGTGGCCACCGCCTCTGCCAGGTCGCCGCCTCCCCCTCGCCCTCTCCTTATCCTCTCTTTCCGACCTCAACTATCTCTCTCCCTCCCCCTACAGAGCCGCCATGGCCATGGAAACTGCGTTGCCACCGTCGAGCTTGCCATCGATCCCCTCGCCCACGCCGTCCGCTGCCGGATCCGGATGGACCGGATCCATTCCCAGATGCCTCGCCATTCCTGGCCTTCACACGCCTCGCTGGTGGTTGTTGCCACGCCGCCGTGCTCCTGGATCGAGCAGAGAGTTCCGGCGCCCATTGACCCAGCCTCGCTCGGCCTTCCCGTGCCAGATCACAAGGCCCAGCGGGCCTCCTCACCCAGCCGGCCTGTCCGGCCTCCTCCCACCGAACTGGGCCTGGCCCGGCTAGGTGAGCAGCCAGCTGCCCAGTGGGCATTTTCAGATTTGGCCCGTTTCACATTTTTTTTCACAGAACGAATTTCCTATTATCCAGGATTTACCTATTTTACAGTTTGCACCCTCATGTTCATGCATATCATATCTCACTAACCGTGCATCGTATCTAAATAAAATTTATATGAAAAATGCTTTGAATCTTGTCTAGTTTAATAATATGCAATTTTCATCCATGTTTAAAATGTTTAAAATGTTGTTTGTTTAATTTTGCTCCAAATGCCATCTTAAATGATTTAATTCATAACTTAATAACTGTAGCTCGAATTTAAATAAACTTTATGTGTAAATGGGGTAGAAAAATGCCTAGTTTAACGTGGTGCACTCTTCTTGCATGGTTAACAACTCTAAAATTATGTTTAGGGTAGAATAGTACCAACTTTAAAATATGCACATGAGGATTTTTTTTCGGACTTGCTGCTTGTTGTTCGAGCCTCATTTAAACTTGCCTAGATAGATAGTTTTATTATGCTTCACCTCTTGCCATGTTTAAAAACATTTAATATTGTTGGGTACATAAACGAGAGTGAACTACATAATTGAATGTGGTGTTTCATCAATATGCAACTCACTGCATATTGAGCTCCACTTAATTTTTAGTATTGTTTGTTGCACTTTGTCATGCCATGCCTCTTTAAGCCGGACATGCATCATACTTGTTTGCGCATCATGCCATGCTTATGTGATGGTTGTTTACTATGTTGTTTGCATCTTTTCGGGTTGCTTCTCTCGTTAGCTTCAATTTCGTTCCAGAGTTGTGAGGATCTGTTCGACTACGTCCGTTTGTCTTCTTCATGGACTCATTCTTCTTCCTTGCGGGATTTCAGGCAAGATGGCCATACCCTCGATATCACTTCTATCTTGGCTTGCTAGTTGTTCATTCTATTGCTATGTCGCGCTAGCTACCACTTGTTATATCATGCCTCCCATGTTGCCATGTCAAGCCTCTAACCCACCTTCCTAGCAAACCGTTGTTTGGCCATGTTACCGCTTTTGCTCAGCCCCTCTTATAGCGTTGTTAGTTGCAGGTGAAGTTGAAGTTGGTTCCTTGTTGAACATGGACATGTTGGGATATCACAATATCTATTATTTTAATTAAGGCATCTATATACTTGGTAAAGGGTGGAAGGCTTGGCCTTATGCCTGGTGTTTTGTTCCACTCTTGCCGCTCTAGTTTCCGTCATACCAGTGTTATGTTCCTTGATTTTGTGTTCCTTGCGTGGTTGGGTGTTATGGGAACCCCTTGACAGTTTGCTTTGAATAAAACTCCTCCAGCAAGGCCCAACCTTGGTTTTACCATTTGCCTCACCACCACCTATACTTTTCCCTTGGGAGTCGCGCTCCCGAGGGTCATCTTTATTTTAACCCCCCGGGCCAGTGCTTCTCTAAGTGTTGGTTCGAACTGAGTAGACCGTGGGGCCACCTCAGGGAAACTTCAGGGCTGGTTTTACTCGTAGGATGTCTCATCCGGTGTTGCCCTGAGAACGAGATATGTGCAGCTCTGATATGTCTCCAACATATCTATAATTTTTGATTGCTCCATGCTATATTATCTACTATTTTGGACTATATTGGGCTTTATTTTCCACTTTTATATTATTTTTGGGACTAACCTATTAACCGGAGGCCCAGCCCAGAATTGCTGTTTTTTGCCTATTTCAATGTTTCGAAGAAACGGAATATCAAACGGAGTCCAAACAGAATAAAATCTTCGGGAACGTGATTTTCTCACCGAACGTGATCTAGGAGACTTGGACCCTGCTCCAAGGAATAAAAGAGGCGGTCACGAGGGTGGAGGCACCCCCCTAGGGTGCGCCCCCTGCCTCGTGGGCCCCTCGTTGCTCCTCCGGCGTACTTCTTCCTTCTATATATACACACGTACCCCCAAATGATCAGAACAGGAGCCAAAAACCTAATTCCACCGCCGCAAACTTTCTGTATCCACAAGATCCCATCTTGGGGCCTGTTCCGGAGCTCCGCCGGAAGAGGGCTGTCATCACGGAGGGCTTCTACATCATCATAGCCTCTCCGATGAAGTGTGAGTAGTTTAACTTAGACCTTCGGGTCCATAGTTAGTAGCTAGATGGCTTCTGCTCTCTCTTTGAATCTCAATACAAAGTTCTCCCCCTCTCTTGTGGAGATCTATTCGATGTAATCTTATTTTTCCAGTGTGTTTGTTGAGACCGATGAATTGTGGGTTTATGATCAAGTCTATCTATGAATAATATTTGAATCTTCTCTGAATTCTTTTATGTATGATTGGTTATCTTTGCAAGTCTCTTCGAATTATCCGTTTGGTTTGGCCAACTAGATGGGTAGTTCTTGCCATGGGAGAAGTGCTTAGCTTTGGGTTCGATCTTGCGGTGTCCTTACCCAGTGACAGAAGGGGCAGCAAGGCACGTATTGTATCGTTCCATCGAGGATAACAAGATGGGGTTTATTTCATATTGCATGAATTTATCTCTCTACATGATGTCATCTTGCTAAAGGCGTTACTCTGTTTTTAACTTAATACTCTAGATGCATGCTGGATAGCGGTCAATGAGTGGAGTAATAGTAGTAGATGCAGAATCGTTTCGATCTACTTGTCACGGACGTGATGCCTATATACATGATCATGCCTAGATATTCTCATACCTATGCTCAATTCTGTCAATTGCTCAACAGTAATTTGTTCACCCACCGTAGAATACTTATGCTCTTGAGAGAAGCCACTAGTGAAACCTATGGCCCCTGGGTCTATTCTCATCATATCAATCTCCATCACTTTAATCTTGCTTTGCTTTTTTACTTTGCTTTTACTTTTTAATTTGCATCTTTATACCAAAAATACCAAAAACATTATATATATATATATATCAGATCTCACTCTTGTAAGTGACCGTGAAGGGATTGACAACCCCTAATCGCGTTGGTTGCGAGTAGCTATCGTTTTGTGAAGGTACGAGGGACTTGAGCGTGGCCTCCTACTGGATTGATACCTTGGTTCTCAAAAACTGAGCGAAATACTTACGCTACTCTGCTGCATCATCCCTTCCTCTTCGGGGAATACCAACGCAAGCTCAAGACGTAGCAAGAAGGATTTCTGGCGCCATTGCCGGGGAGTCTACGCAAAAAGTCAACATACCAAGTACCCATCACAATCACTATCTCTTGCATTACATTATTTGCCATTTGCCTCTCGTTTTCCTCTCTCCCAATTCACCCTTGCCGTTTTATTCGCCCTCTCTCTCTCTCTATCCTCCCTCTCTTTCTCTATTTGCCTCTTTTTGCCCGTTTCTTGTTTTCTCGTATGGTTGGAATAGTTGTTTATTTATTACTAAACAGAGAACTTAAGATCTATGGATCCTCATCTGCTTACCAATCTTTTTAAGGGATCCAGTGATGATGAACCAATTCCTAGTGATTTGGACGCACTAGATTATCTTTCTAAGCTTTTGCCTGAAATCTGTAAATCTGAAAATCGTGATGAAGTGCTTTATGAAGTGACTCATGATAGATCTTTGAATAAAAAGCATGATTGCAATGATTTAACTATACACTCTCTTGATGTCAATTGTGCTAATAATATGCAAAACCCTAAGCTTGGGGATGCTAGTTTTGCTATGTCCTCTACTTGTTGCAATGATCATGATTGGGGTGATTCTTCTTATGATATTGAAAATTTATTTAAGCCCCATGATAAATATGAGATTGATAATAGTGTTTGCAATATTAATGAAAGTGTGTTTGGAAGAGTATCAACTTTAGATCCCACAAATTTGGAGAATGATCAATCTTATGAAATGTTTGATAAAAGTGGGTCTGGAAAGGTCATGACTTTAGTTAATGTTAATCCCACTATTTTGAAAGAGTGTCAACTTTGCAGCATGTGGATCGTGTTGAAAATATTTTATGTGATAGCTATTTGGTTGAATTTGCTTATGATCCTACATATAATTATTACGAGAGAGGAAAAGATGGTGGTAGAAATTTTCATGTTACTAAATTACCTCTCATTATGTTGAGATTACTATTATTTCTTTCCGCTTCCTTGCATATGCTAGTTTTTGCTTGCTATGGTAATTTGTTTGCCTTTAAGAGGCCTATGCATAGGAAGTATGTTAGACTTAGATGTGTTTGTCACATGCTTTATGATGCTCCTTTTGTGCTTCAATTCTTGTCTTTCTTGTGAGCATCATTAAAATTACCAATGCCTAGCTATAAGGCTTTAAAGAAAAGCGCTTGTTGGGAGACAATCCAATATTTTTCCTTGCTGTTATTCAATAAATAAATTATTTAGCCTCTGTTTTGGTTGTGTTTTTTGTGTTTAATTAGTGTTTGTGCCAAGTAGGACCATTGGGAAGACTTGGGGAAAGTCTTGTTGAGCTTGCTGTAAAAAACAGAAACTTTAGCGCTCACGAGAACTGCTGTCATTTTTATTTGAAGAGCGATATTTAGTTAATTCTTTTTGCAGATGATTAATAGATAAATTCCTCACGTCCAGCAGCTTATTTTAGAATTTTTGGGGTTCCAGATCTTGCGCTAGATACAGATTATTGCAGACTGTTCTGTTTTTGATAGATTCTGTTTTTCGTGTGTTGTTTGCTTATTTTGATGAATCTATGGCTAGTAAAATAGTTTATAATCCATAGAGAATTTGGAATACAGTAGGTTTAACACCAATATAAATAAAGAATGAGTTCATTACAGTACCTTTAAGTGGTCTTTTGTTTTCTTTCGCTAACGGAGCTCACGAGTTTTCTATTTTGAGTTATGTGTTGTGAAGTTTTTAAGTTTTGGGTGAATTCTTTTGATGGATCATGGAACAAGGAGTGGCAAGAGACTAAGCTTGGGGATGCCCATGGCACCCCCAAGATAATCCAAGTACACCAAAAAGTCAAAGCTTGGCGATGCCCCGGAAGGCATCCCCTCTTTCGTCCACATCCATCTGTAATTTACTTGGAGCTATATTTTTATTCACCAACATGATATGTGTTTTGCTTGGAGCGTCTTGTATTATTTGTGTCTTTGTGTCTTAGTATGCCAAAATCATCCTTGCTGTACACACCTTTTGAGAGAGCCATACATGAATTAAAATTTGATAGAATACTCTATATGCTTCACTTATATCTTTTGAGCGTAGTAGTTTGGCTCTATGTGCTTCACTTATATCTTTTGAGCTAAGTAATTTTGCTCTATGTGCTTCACTTAGATCTTTTAGAGCACGGTGGTGGATTTGTTTTAAAGAAACTATTGATCTCTCATGGTTCACTTAAATTATTTTGAGAGTCTCTTAATAGCATGGTAATTTGCTTAATAACAATATGCTTGGTATTCAAGATTTGTGAAACTTTCTTTTGAGTGTGTTGAATACTAAGAAAAGATTGAAGCATGATAATTGTTTTGAGATATGGAGGTGATAATATTAAAGTCATGCTAGTTGAGTAGTTGTGAATTTAAAGAATACTTGTGTTAAAGTTTGTGATTCCCGTAGCATGCACGTATGGTGAACCGTTATGTAACGAAGTCGGAGCATGATTTATTTATTGATTGTCTTCCTTATGAGTGGCGGTCGGGGACAAGCGATGGTCTTTTCCTACCAATCTATCCCCCTAGGAGCATGCGCGTAATACTTTGCTTTGATAACTTCTAGATTTTTGCAATAAGTATATCAGTTATTTATGACTAATGTTGAGTCCATGGATTTTACGCACTCTCACCCTTCCACCTTTGTTAGCATCTCTAATACCGCACACCTTTCGTCGGTATCATACACCTACCATATACCTTCCTCAAAACAGCCACCTTACCTACCTATTATGGCATTTCCATAGCCATTCCGAGATATATTGCCATGCAACTTTCCACCATCTAGTTCATCATGACACATTCATCATTGTCATATTGCTTAGCATGATCATGTAGTTGACATAGTATTTGTGGCAAAGCCACCGTTCATAATTTCTTCATACTTGTCACTCTTGATTCATTGCATATCCCGGTACACTGTCGGAGGCATCCATATAGATTCATACTTTGTTTTAGAATCGAGTTGTAATCATTGAGATGTAAATAAATAAAAGTTTGATGATCATCATTCAATAGAGCATTGTCCCAAATAAAAAAAGAGAGAGAGAAAGGCCAAATAAAAAAAGAAAGGCCAAAAAAAGAGAAAGGCCAAATAAAAAAGGAAAGGCCAAATAAAAAATAAAAAAGGGGCAATGCTACTATCATTTTTCCACACTTGTGCTTCAAAGTAGCATAATGATATAGCGAGTCTCCTATATTGTGCTTCAAAGTAGCACCACGTTCTTCATATAGAGAGTCTCATATGTTGTCACTTTCATATACTAGTGGGAATTTTACATTATAGAACTTGGCTTGTATATTCCAATGATGGGCTTCCTCAAATTGCCCTAGGTCTTCGTGAGCAAGCAAGTTGGATGGACACCCACTAGTTTCTTTTGTTGAGCTTTCATTCATTTATAGCTCTAGTGCATCCATTGCATGGAAATCCCTACTCACTCACATTGATATCTATTGATGGGCATCTCCATAGCCCGTTGATACGCCTAGTTGATGTGAGACTATCTTCTCCTTTTTTTCTTCTCCACAACCACCATTCTATTCCACCTATAGTGATATATCCATGGCTCATGCTCATGTATTGCGTGAAGATTGAAAAAGTTTTGAAAAAGTTAGAGTATGAAACAATTGCTTGGCTTGTCATCGGGGTTGTGCATGATTTGAATACTTTGTGTGGTGAAGATGGAGCATAGCCAGACTATATGATTTTGTAGAGATAACTTTCTTTGGCCATGTTATTTTGAGAAGACATAATTGCTTTGTTAGTATGCTTGAAGTATTATTATTTTTATGTCAATATAAACTTTTGTCTTCAATCTTTCTAATCTGAATATTCATACCACAATTAAGAAGATTTGCATTGAAATTATGCCAAGTAGCACTCCGCATCAAAAATTCTCTTTTTATCATTTACCTACTCGAGGACGAGCAGGAATTAAGCTTGGGGATGCCTGATACGTCTCCAACGTATCTATAATTTTTGACTGCTCCATGCTATATTATCTACTATTTTGGACTATATTGGGCTTTATTTTCCACTTTTATATTATCTTTGGGACTAACCTATTAACCGGAGGCCTAGCCCACAATTGTTGTTTTTTGCCTATTTCAGTGTTTCGAAGAAACGGAATATCAAACGGAGTCCAAACGGAATAAAATCTTCGGGAACGTGATTTTCTCACCGAACGTGATCCAGGAGACTTGGACCCTGCTCCAAGCAACAAAAGAGGCGGTCACAAGGGTGGGGGGCGCCCCCCCCTAGGGCGCGCCCCCTGCCTCATGGGCCCCTCGTTGCTCCTCCGGCGTACTTCTTCCTCCTATATGTACACACGTACCCCCAAACGATCAGAACAGGAGCGAAAAACCTAATTCCCCGTCGCAACTTTCTGTATCCGCGAGATCCCATCTTGGGGCCTGTTCCGGAGCTCCGCCTGAAGATGGCCATCATCATGGAGGGCTTCTACATCATCATAGCCTCTCCGATGAAGTGTGAGTAGTTTACCTCAGACCTTCGGGTCCATAGTTAGTAGCTAGATGGCTTCTTCTCTCTCTTTGAATCTCAATACAAAGTTCTCCCCCTCTCTTTTGGAGATATATTTGATGTAATCTTCTTTTTGCGGTGTGTTTGTTGAGACCGATGAATTGTGGGTTTATGATCAAGTCTATCTATGAACAATATTTGAATCTTCTCTGAATTCTTTTATGTATGATTGGTTATCTTTGCAAGTCTCTTTGGATTATCCGTTTTGTTTGGCCAACTAGATTGGTAGTTCTTGCCATGGGAGAAGTGCTTAGCTTTGGGTTCGATCTTGCGGTGTCCTTACCCAGTGACAGAAGGGGCAGCAAGGCACGTATTGTATCGTTGCCATCAAGGATAACAAGATGGGGTTTATTTCATATTGCATGAATTTATCTCTCTACATCATGTCATCTTGCTTAAGGTGTTACTCTGTTTTTAACTTAATACTCTAGATGCATGTTGGATAGCAGTCGATGAGTGGAGTAATAGTAGTAGATGCAGAATCGTTTCGATCTACTTGTCACGGACGTGATGCCTATATACATGATCATGCCTAGATATTCTCATAACTATGCTCAATTCTGTCAATAGCTCAACAGTAATTTGTTCACCCACCGTAGAATACTTATGCTCTTGAGAGAAGCCACTAGTGAAACCTATGGCCCCCGGGTCTATTCTCATCATATCAATCTCCATCACTTTAATCTTGCTTTGCTTTTTTACTTTGCTTTTACTTTTTACTTTGCATCTTTATACCAAAAATAGCAAAAATATTATATCTATCAGATCTCACTCTCGTAAGTGACCGTGAAGGGATTGACAACCCCTAATCGCATTGGTTGCGACTAGCTATCGTTTTGTGCAGGTACGAGGGACTTGAGCGTGGCCTCCTACTGGATTGATACCTTGGTTCTCAAAAACTGAGGGAAATACTTACGCTACTCTGCTGCATCATCCCTTCCTCTTCGGGGAAAACCAATGCAAGCTCAAGATGTAGCAAGCTCCTATCAGGATTGTCGGCACATCGGGCGGCTTTGCTGGTCTTGTTTTACCATTGTCGAAATGTCTTGTAACCGGGATTCCGAGACTGATCAGGTCTTCCAGGGAGAAGGAATATCCTTCGTTGACCGTGAGAGCTTGTGATGGGTTAAGTTGGGACACCCTTGCAGGGTATAAACTTTCGAGAGCCGTGCCCGCGGTTATGTGGCAGATGGGAATTTTTTAATATCTCGTTGTAGAGAACTCAACACTTAACTTAATTAAAATGCATCACCCGCGTGTGTAGCCGTGATGGTCTTTTTCGGCGGAGTCCGGGAAGTGAACACGGTTCTTGTGTTATGGTTGTGCGTAAGTAGTTTCAGGATCACTTCTTGATCACTTCTAGATTCATGATCGTTGTGTTGCTTCTCTTCTCGCTCTTATTTGCGTATGTTAGCCACCATATTTTCTTAGTGCTTGCTGCAGCTCCACCTCACTACCTTATCCTACCCATAAGCTTAAATAGTCTTGATCTCACGGGTGTGAGATTGCTGAGTCCCCATGACTCACAGATACTTCCAAAACAGTTGCAGGTGCTGATGATACCAGCGCAGGTGATGCTACCGAACTCAAGTGGGAGCTCAATGAAGATCTTGATCGTTGTGTTGTGTCTTTTTCGGTTGATCAGTAGTGTTGCCCAGTTGGGACGATCGGGGATCTAGCATTTGGGGTTGTCTTCTTTTATTTTGGTTCCGTAGTCGGACCTTGATTGTACTCTGGATGATGTATGTTTAACTTGTTATTTGTGTGAAGAGGCGGTTGTAAGCCAACTCTTTATCCCTTTCCTATTCAGTACATGGGATTGTGTGAAGATTACCCCACTTGCGACTAAACCACCATGCGGTTATGCCTCTAAGTCGTGCCTCGACACGTGGGAGATATAGCCGCATCATGGGTGTTACATTGGCCCACTGATATCATGGGCCTTTAAGAGGCCGAAAGCTTAGTAGAGGCATCAACGGGCCAAACTTTATGACAGGCCTTTAACAGGCCCAAAGTCACGTTGGGCTGAACAATCGCCACCTTGATCATGGGCCGTTAGTGGGCCAAATGTCGCATCATACCATATATGGCCCATGGGCAGCATGGGCCATTCCCAGGCCAAAGGACACACCGGGATAAAATGGCCCCATGTCTACATAGGGCCTCTAACAGGCCAAAATGCACTAGGTCGTAATTGGACCCAAATACACGGCGAACAATTAATGGGCCAGATCTGGCTTTGGGTCATAACTGGGCCATGTTTAAGCAGGTTGTTAGTGGGCTGGCCCACTACTACCTGAGTAAATACTACGGGCATTTGACTGGGCCGGCCTTTTTAACCTATATGGGCCTCTGTTGGGCCCTGCCACGTGTGGACGTATCATAGGCACATCTCCTCCATTGGATGGACGACATCTGGCCACCTGAGGAGCCAACACGTGTTTCTTTTGGCCAATAAGGATTTTATACGTGGAAAATCCCCATTGGTCCGGGCTGTTAACGAGTTATCCAATCCAAACCTGAACCCGATAGCTTAACGGCGATCCATTACTGTGGATGCCACGGGTCGGTTACCCTTGACGAAAGCACTTCCATGAAGCGCCAATTATCGTTATGGAAGTGGACACTTCCATGATGATAATTTTGGTATTGTCATGGAACACTTCTACGACAGCACATGTATGACCATCTTGATTCTGTCATAAAATCGTCATGGGTGTACATGCATGACAGAACATGTGACCTACTATGACAAACATGTATTATCACGGAAGTGGTTTTTTTTGTAGTGTCCCCTCGGCCTTGCAGTGGGGACTGAACCTACTGATAGCAAGGCATCTGACCGGCCCAGGGTGCATGGCGAGGACGTGGGACAATGCGTCCAGGCGTTGCCGCTCCCTGTTGTAGAACTCGTGGTCGACGATGAGGTCCAGGGGGTGGAGTGCCAAAGGGCGTGCCACCGCCGTGAGAGGACAGTGGTCCGCACAACAGGTTTGATGGGGAGGTGGGATATGATGGTTACCAACATCTCATCGGGGAGGCTGCCGATGAAGTCCACATACGCCGGAGGCTCTTGCGGTTCTGGCTCGACCCGCCCCCGCTTGTTGGCCGGCTCGTCCTCCATCTTGCAGCAGGCGGCGATCCTCAGAGGCGGTGCTTGTAGATGAGAACGGAGGACTGTTCTACGTACCTTTCCGAGGAGGCTGAAACAAAAGTCCAAAACCAGCAATAAATTACAGCGCTCGTGGCTTGCTTCCTAGTATGGTTAGCATGCACGGCAGACTTCTCATAGTCGTCTCGTATAATCAAACAGCTGCCTGCAGTAGTAAATGGTTAGTTGAACACCCACAGTTGGACTAACGGTCGTTTGCAATAATAACGTGGTGGCTATCTATTAGAAATGCCTAGGAAAATCAATGTATAAAAAGGTGAAACGAACCCTGAATAATTTCCTATTTTTAGCACAGTTGCATGTTGCCTCTATAAAATAAATCAAGGTGGGAAGAGACAGCGTATGTCATTTCGCACACAGATCAGGTGACCAAGTTCCCTCTCGGAACCATGAGGGTTCTTGATAGAAGCTCCGGTTTGTATGAAATAAAATATGGGTCAAAGCCGAGTTCAAAAGGGCAGCAATATCTAACTCTAGCTTACAAAAGGTTCAAAAGCGCGATGATTAATTGTTCATCAGGTTTACACAAAATTCAGATTGAACAGGACAGTAACATATAACTCAACCAAAGTTTTCGGCAGTCACAATCAAATGTATCGGTCTGATCCATAAAATCAAGATCGTGGGCCCGAAAATCTACTGGTACATGAAGACAAGTTGTTGTAAATATAAGCCGAGCATGTTCAGAATCCCTTTTGTCCACCTGAAACTTATTTTTATGTTGTTCAACGTGTCCATCCGTGTGAAAGTTTTTATTAAAAATCTTAATCCTCACGGGTAATAGTACCCTTGCATTCAACAGGAAGAATGTGACAAAGCTAGTGTTTGCATGGTTGGATGCATATCCTTCCAGCGTTATTGTTCTCAAACGAATGTCATGAGAACTAAGAAAATCCCGACGGTTCTTATGCCACTTATTGGTAATAAATTTTTGTCCATGTGCTTTTGCCTAAATAGACATGAAGACTGAAAATAGTTAATGTCTAAAAAAAGAGTATGTCGCAAGAGTGATAGCTGAACTGTTAGTTCTAGTAAATTATATATGGGCTTTCAATGTGCTTGAAATCATCACCTGTATATACAAATTCTACAGACATGGAAAGCATCGCAGCAAGCCGATAATCATGTTCGGATCAAAACACGACATACTGATATGTAAGGTCTTGATAGAATCCAGCACCATTGATGGGGTATCCATGGACAAACTCTTCATTAAGCATAGAACATAATATTAGTACCAAAAGTGTACTCCAAGATGATATAAAACTTATGCGACAAATGAAAAATGCAGCTTATGATTACAAAAGTGTTGATGATATAAAACTTATGCAGACAAATGAAAAATGCAGCTTATGATTACAAGAGTGTTGATGATGATATACAGTGCCTAAATAAGTGTGGAGTGAACCACCATCTTGTAACCTTCAAGTGGGTCAGGAATTACACCCAAGGTCTCCAGCTTAGGCACAGAGACCACGGTTATTTGCAAAGGTGCACACCAATAATAAAGGAGCAACTTTTGGAGTGCAGGGGCATCTTTGATGATGAGCTCCTCTCCTTTAAAGAAAATTCCAGTGCTTACAAGGTGAGGCGACTTTATTTGGAGACAACTGATATAGATTTCTTTTCCAAAAACAAGCAGCAAGTGCTCCAGGGCACTAGGAGTGGATAATGCTGTGCAGTGAGGCCTCCGACAGATCAACCACTAGAAGGGCGAGTTTTTTTGACAGTGGGACTCGAAGCATTTGTACCAGATTGTCTGCTAGATGGCATCAGGCCAAGGTGTGGTGTGGAGAGAGGAGGAAAACCATGAGATGGATATCGGTGGTGAGGGCATAGCTATAACGCTTGGTAGGAAGCTATTTGCATAGTAATGGTAGAACTCAAGATGCTGGAGTTTTTTGAATTGACGGGATGTCAGCCATGCGTCCACCATGCAGGGTATGTGCAGTAGGCAGCATGCCGGGATGCATAGGCGTTGAACGGAGCCCTGGTGGGAGGAGATGATGGCTCTGTGGAGTTCAAAATCATGAACGACAGATAGCCGGCGATAGTCGAGATTAAGAGGTGCGGCGCGCCATAGAGTGTGCCACCGAGATGCGAGGACCTATGTGCGGCAGCCATCCTTGGTGGGGAGAAGGAAGATGATATTCCCAAGGATGACATCCGGGAGATCGCTAATGTGGTCCGCCCAATATTCTACGGGTTCCTCGGATCCAGGGCGTGGCCGCTTCTGCCCACGCTGCCGGATGCAGGATCTACAGTCGGCGGCGCCGATAGCCGGAGCCTCATCTATGTACATAGCGATCTGAAAAAAGGCAAAAACATACATGTAGGCCATTCAAAATCAATTCTCAAGATCTGGAACAAATAAAAGGCACAAACATATATGTAGGACATTCAAAATCAATTGTCAAGATCTGGCTATGAATTATTAGCATGCATGCTAACCCTAGTCAGATTATTAGCAAAAAATCATTTGTACAGAACAAACAATTAATCACTAACCATAGATACTATTCAAACAATAAATACACTATATGGATCTAATGAATCTTACTCTGATTTCATGGATTGGGTGAACATAACCAAGGATTTCTATTCCCAACAAAAGAGGGGGGGACTAACCGGTTTTTCGTCAGAGTCGAAGTCATTGCCGGAGTAGCTGTGGACCTCCGGCTCCGGCTGGGAAGGCACAACGACGGCGACGAAGTCAAGGCCCCGCTGCTGCCCGCGCAAGACCTCGTCGGAGGTGATAGCAACCTCTGTGCCCAGCTTCATTTGTTGGGCGGGTGCTTCACCAGCCCCGGCATCGCTACTCCTCCGATGGTGCGCTTCGACAAAATCCTAACGCACTCCATGCGGTGGTAACAACTGTGGATGGGGGTGCGGCTGCCTATTATGACCAGGGGATCGGGCGCGCCATTAATTTGGAGCAGTGGGTGCGAGGTGGGCGGTGGTCAAAGGGCTGGCTCGCCTCCCCGTGAGCCTGCGCAGCGGACTGCTGGCATGCCTACCGCCATTCCACATAGCTACTAGCACGCCCCATGGTGACTGCATAGCGAACACGCGCATGCCTCGGCTTCCCGGTCTCCCTGTGCGGTGGACTGCTAGCATGCGTCTCGTCAACTCATGCATGCTCATACGACACATGGGACGTGTGGCGGCATGTATTATATTGATTTTTCCTTTTTGATGATTAATTATGCTGATTTGTTGCTTAACCAATGTATGACACGTACGCTGTTGGTCTAATGCACACGGTTTGAATAAAGAGTATGTTTGCGATATTGGTTGATAATTATTGGTAATTTCCCGTCTGTAAGAAGATTATATCAAAACTTGTCTCAAATTTGAAAAAAAAATATAATATCAGTCTATTAGTGTCCATATGACACCATGATAAGTTTCATGAGTTTCAACTTAGTTTTGGATTTACTAGATTTCAAAATCAAGATTCCTGATGTTAGAAATTTCTTGCATGGGGACTAAACATGCACCCAGGGACACATACACATATGATTTGCAATCCATTTTTGTGCACTATCACAGGTCTCATTTAGATCAAATTTTATTTTTGCACATTAAATCCCTGGGAAATCAATCAATGTATGTTATCTTTTTCCAATTTTTAACACTAAACTCTTTTGGTCGCATGTTCGCTGCAGAAAAAGTTTGACATGCATCTTTGGGCCACATGCACACGGTGGTCCTAGGACACTCACTCGCGTGTGACACTCACGGTGGTCCAGCACTATGACATGCGGTGAGAGAGGTTAATTTGACCAACAAGGATGGTCATTTTTTGGGTTTTGTTATGTACGATATGAGTATATATAGTATGCTTTGAAGAGGGTGACTAGGGGCAACATATAGGACAGTCACTCGTGTGAGATGCTTCCATCCATGGGCCCACGAGGTTGTCCTCCATCACTTTGACCCAACAAGGAGGATTTTTTGGGTTGTGTTGTGGTAGGAGTATATTGTACGCGTCAAAGAGGGGAGGACGGGGTCGGGGCAGCACATACTACACACACGTCATGAACGATCTTGCTCCATGTGGGGACTTTTCGATTTCTGAGGCAGGTGACACAAAGAAGTTGTGCATATTGGGTATTAAAAACATCACCAATACATTGGGCCACGTGCAGACGATGGTTGTCACTCATTTGCATGCGACGCTTCCCTCCATGGTCCCGGGTGGTCGTCGTCCATCTAATATATGACACAACAAGGTAATCTGACAAACAAGCAGGATTATTTTCGGGTTGTGTTATGGTACGTAGGAGTATATATTGCGCGTCGAAGAGGGGAGGGGCCAGCATATACTACATGTCATCAACCTTGATTCGTGTGGGGGACTTTGAGGTTTCCGAGGCAGGTGCCACATCAAAGTTCTGCATATATATTAGGTATTCAAACATCACAACCACACATCTCCATACATGTGCTTGGCCCATAAGCAAGCAATGACGATTTTCCTCTAGCACTCACTCATGGGGTTATCGGCGAGATGCTTCGTCCATCTGTGTGTACCTGCTTGGTCAATCACTTTGACCGATAGAAGTAGAGGTTAATTTGACTTATAATTAGGAGGGGATTAAATTTTGGTTCGTCTTATACGGTACGGTACATGCATGTCATGATGTGAGAGATGTCATATTATACTTTGAGCGCATTTGTACGCATGAATCCCTCCCATTGGGTCGAAGAGGGGGGAGCACGCAATGCTTCATGAACTAGATGTGTGTGGGGACCATGCGATTTTCGATGCATGCATGCGCCACATCAAAATGTTGTGCTTTTGGTATTCAAACATATATGCATGCATCAGGCATGTCCATACATATGTTTGGGGCACATGCATGCAGTGGTTGTCTTTGGACACTCTCGCTCGCTTGGTTATTATTGACGGCCTATATATTCATGGGCCTGCGTGGACGTCCATCACTTCGACCAACAACGCGAGAGAGGTTACCAGGGTGGATTCTTCTTCTCTTGGTTTGCGTTACCATATAGTCATACGTCGATCATGTTGAGATTCAAGACCTAAGTTCAAAGGCTCGCATACACATGAATCCCTATATATAGTATACGCATCGTGAACCCTCGCTCCGTGTGGGGACTTTTTGGTTCCAAAAGCACGGTGCCACATCAAAGTTGTGCATTGGGTATCTTCAAACACCACGTGACACTTCATACATATGTTTGGGCCACATGCACACAGTGGTTGTCTTCAGGCACTCCCTCGCGTGGTTATTGGCGACAAGCTAGCCTATTCGTGGGGCCACGTGTGGACATCCATGCATGAATTTGACCCAACAACAAGAGAGGTTATACAACCAAGGTGGTGATTCTTCTTGGTCAGTGTTACAATACGCCTTGGTGAGATGCCCCCTCTCACTGACTCAAAGTGTGTGGGGGGCACAGTACTACTTCGCACTAGATGAACCTCTATGGGGTCGGGGATGTCTGGTTAATTTGCGATGCACATGTGCCACACAAAATTTGTGATTTGGTTATTGAAATATCACACCACATCATTTTCACACACACACACATATCGGGCCACCGGCAGGTGTGGTTTGTAGGTGGTCTCACCCATCGAATGCTAGAAGAACACATCGGTGGGCCCGCACACGGTCCACATTTGATCAGAAGCAAAAGGGGGGGGTGACCATGATGTACTCCTTTCGGTTTTGTGTTACGGGGGGGGGGGGTGAGATGTCAGACCTAGCTATTTGGGGGCATACGTTCATAGCTAGGATTCCCCTCCCGCCAACACGAAGTGTGTGTGTGTGTGTCTGGTGGGGGGGCTAGCAATAATAATGAGCACTTTGTGCGACAGGTGCCACAACAATGTTGTGCATTGGGTATTTGAACATCAAACCATCCTTTTCATACATATATTTGGTCCACATGCAAGTGCATTCGTGTTCTAACCCTTTCCTGTGTTTTTTGCCAAATATATAAACAACCGACGAGTCAGACGTAGCAACCGTCTGGGATCGGGTATGCAATAGACACGGTTCCCTAGGACTACCCGTGTGTCGCGCCCCTGTCACCCACATGATCACAATAGATTAGGCTCCACGAGGCTTCCCTCCCCCTCTCGAAAATATCTACTCCCTCACAATCTCGAAAATATCTACCCGCCTAGATGGTTTTTTTGTTTGATAGCACACGATTAGTATGTGTGGACCGTGTGTGATGTCAGTTACTCCCGCTCTACTTCAATCGGTAGATCCAAATTTTCAGTAGCCCTGGCATTTTACTCCCGCCTTCATCCCTCGCAATCTCAAAAATATCTGCTCGGCTGGAGTGTTTTTCTATTTGATAGCACACGATTATTATGTTCTAACCATGTGTGATGTTCGTTACTCCCGCCCCGCTCTGCTTCAATCCCTTGATCCAAATTTTCGGCAGCCCCGCCATTTTACTCCCGCCTAGTAAAATTTTTAGTACCCGCAACATTTCCTCAAACACCACCTTGGACCCCCACCACACACACACCCCAAATCCTTCGCTCACCCAAAATCCCCCGCTCACACGCATACATACCACCGCTTCCTCGCTCGAAACCTAGCTAGGTCACCGCCGCGTTGTGCCGCCTCCATCGTTAACCTATGCCGGTCTGCCCGTGCAGGTTACCCGCCGATATACATACCCTCGCCGCCCTGAGTTTCTTAGATGATGCCTGTGAAATGCCCCCTTTCCCACAGATCCCATTCCCCACCCCCTCCCCCACTCCAAAGTGCCACAGCTTAAGCCCTGCTACGCTTCCCGAGGAGCTCAAGGAGCGAATGGCCCAAAAGATCTTTATTGCGGCCTCTTCACCCGACATCGGCGAGGTGGCCGCCAAGGAAGCTAACGACAATGACTGGACGGAGCCTTTCAATCAATGGGCTAGAGTATTCTGGCATGTCGCGAATGCCGGCTACGACATCGAGGACGTCAACAACAGCTTGACGCGGGCTATGTCACAGGTTAAGTTGCCCATCCCCAACCCTTCAGGTTTGACAGACGCCGATCTCATTGATGGCCCTGCCACTGATCTCCTACAGGTCGTTATGAACAATTTGCCATCCTTCATCGCCATGGATCCCCTTTTGTCATTTCTAAAGGACACGTTCTGCGACACTGGCTCGGGATCCTCAGTTGGCAAGTCAGACCTCATCAATGGTGACCTCAAGGAGGAGCCAATCTGTGACAAGTGTGGAAACCCATGATTTGTTTTGCCGTGCCTTTTCACCGGGGGAATCCTATGATTTGTTTCCTCGAACCCCTTTTGTAGTGAGAACATGTCCAGTATTTATTGCTCTATTTAGTTGTTTGCATTATGCCTTATTTATTTGTATGGTTTTTGGTTGTTCGGTTGATTGTAGTTAGCATATGTCCAGTTTCAAATGCCATCTTTGGTTGTTCGTAGTATGCCTTGTTTATTTCATCTATTCACAATATGATGTTCTATATGTGCTAGTATGAACTGTGCAGCTCAATTTCATCAATACCAATTTTAACAATAGCTCTATGAATGACTATACTTGGTTGCTGTTAAGCATGTTGTACTCCCTCCGGATCTTTTTAGTTCGCATATAAGATTTGTCTAAAGTCAAGCCTTGTAAAGTTTGACCAACTTTATAGAAAAAATACCAACGTTCACAGTATGAAATCCATATCAGTAGATGTGTCATGACTTAAATTTTCATATTGTATAACTTTAGCATGGTAGATGTTGATTTTTTTTCATATAAATAAGGTCAAACTTTATGAAGTTTGACTTCAGAAAATTCTTATATGCAGAGTAAAAAGGACTGGAGGGAGTATTTAACATGCCTTTTCATTTCATTTAACAATGGCACTGTTTGGATACTCTAACTTAGCTAGAGGTTGGAGTTAGTTTCTAGCTCATGGCAGTTAAAAGGGAGAGAGAGAGAGAGATTGGTGGAATAGTTGATTGTATTGCTTGAGCCTCATGGGCATATATGTAGGAGTACATGGTCATCTTGGAGTACAAGTCAAGGTAGAATAAATCCTACGCTATCTTATGTTTGCTAAATAACAATGATACTCAACAATGATTAACCCTAAACTAACTCTAGCCAAAGAGGTGTTTGGATGCCAGGGTTAGGCTGACAATAAATGGACTCGAAGAACAAGCCCCAAATAGCACCTCTTGGGTGGGATAGTTCTTTTGGGTAGGTTAGATGCAACTAGCTCAAACTAGCCCTCATGTTTGGATACTTTAGGGCTAGCCCAAACTAGCTCAAACTAACTCTAGCCCATTGATCCAAACAGGGCCAATAACTAGTGTACTTAGACCTGCACAATACAAGTTTGAATGACTATGTTCGCTTCTTTTTAAATATTAGGTCTATTGCAGTTAATAACACACTTTTCCACTTCTTGTTTTTAAATATTAGGTTTTTAAAAATTTAGTCTTGCACATGTAGGCCATGCTATCAGAGGTTTGACGCACTGTTTGACCCTTTTGCATATGGGGAAATGAGTTGTCCATGAATATCGGTCAAGTCAAGAAACTCAGAAAGATTGTTTGGACAAAGAAATTAGCGACAAAAAACAACAAGATCTTTGTCTGCACAATGAAGAAGACATCATTCACTACAGGATGGTACTAACTGTTATATCTTGTCTTTTCAATTCCTTTGCGCCATTTCAAAACTAGAGAAGATATTTATGCATATCTTTGTTTTCAGGCCTTTCCAAAGTAGTTCACTGATGATTACCTCTCAAAACACCTGTATGGTTAGGAGGCGATGAAGGTGTTCATACAACACCCACGGTTCAATTTGAAGTCTTCCTGAAGAGGACAAAGGATGGACCATCAATCATCCACAGGCACTGGCCTAAAGTTGCAAAGACCTTCAACATGAATGAAGATTCAATAATCGCTTCCGCTTTAGCAGTTTTCCAGATGAGATTCATCTGTCTATGTACCGTCTATGATGCTAATTTTGAAAGCTTATAGATGTTGCATGTGAAACTTGGTGCTGGTGTAGTTGTGTAATGGGGTAGCTGAGTGCTGAAGCTACATGATATTGTACTTTGATGTATTTCAATTATGAATCCAGCTTCCTTAATACGAAAATGAAATATATTGTGTGCTTAATATGAAATGTCAATTAGATCAATAAATGGATTATTAATAATAGGCTAATTATCCTGCTAATCGGGTTTATATTGCAAACGGTTATTGAGAAAACACCGTGGGTGATGACCTCAGACAACGCACACAATTTCTAGGAATAAAATGTGTTGGATCAATGAACAATCGCACATGACTACCTCTTGAAAACTGTTTGCGTTATGCCACCATGCACAAACGTTTACCGCATAAAAAGTGTGTGTGATGGACACCCTATGCCACCCAATTTCTTCTATGCACCATGTGTGATGCATTCAATAGCGTGGTAAAATTGTTAATATTGTTTGCAATGGCAACGCTATCACAGATGATATAATGGGGAAAATTGTGTGTGATGTGCATATGAACGGAAACGTTTTCCCTGGATTGACTATGTGGGATGTACATACGAACCGAAACGTACTTGTTGGATTAACTGTGTGGGATGTACGGACGGACGGATACATATTCCTTGGATTGACTATGTGGAATGTACATATGAACGGAAACGTTTGTCTAGGACTAATCGTGTGGGATGTACTTACGACCGGAAACGATTGGGCCTATATAATTGTATTTTTTAACACAACTATACGTATAACCATATTTGATCACTCTCCGGTTGCACATGAGCTCATTCTGCCCAGCGTGTGTGACCTGAGGGCCTATCCCCGGTGGTTTCTAGGTCGTGTGGGAAGGACCCCCCTATCACCCACACAAACTAGGCGACGTTTCAAAATGTCGTCGCGGAAAGGGGTTAAAAACGATTTGTATATATAGCACCTCGCTGTACCAGTGACTTGTCACGCTTGCATCTGCTACTTCTTCAATTTCGGCTTCTCTTTCTGCCACCAGTACAACAACGACCACTTGATTCATTGCCGCAAGGTATAGCAGCAATGGCTCTTGCGGTCTTGGCAGAACCAGTGTTGGCGTAGAAGAAAGGTACTTCTTCAGGTCATGCATCACCGCCTCCGCTTCTGGAGTCCATTTCATTGGACCCGCCTTCTTCAGGATTTTGAAAAGGGGCAGGGTGCACTCACTAGACTTGGAGATAAACCTACTTAGTGCGACAACGCAGCCAGCAAGATGACACACATCCTTGACGCGCTTCGGTGCTTCAATATGCTCGGTTGCTTTGATCTTGTCGGGATTGGCTTCAATTCCACATGGAGAAACAAAGAAATCGAGAAGCTTGTCGAATGGAACAACAAACACACACTTCTCAGGATTGAGCTTCAGATTGATTGTGCGTAGATTAGCAATTGTTTCTTCCAAATCTTGTATCAATGTCGACTTGCTCTTGGTCTTGACTACTATATCATCCATATAGGCATCTATATTCCTGTGTAGATGAGGTTCAAAACCAATCCAGACTGCCCTTGCAAGTGTCGAACCAGCACTCTTCAATCCGAAGGGCATACATATGAAACATAATGTGCCACATGGAGTGATGAATGCGGTCTTCTCTTCATACTCTTTTGACATGAATATCTGATGATACCTAGAGTAGGCATCAAGGAATGATAGCAGATCACATTCAGTACCAGAGTCAACAATCTGGTAGATGTGCGGCAAGGGAAATGGGTATTTTGGGCAAGCTTTATTGATATCTATATGATCAATGCAAGGCCGCCACCTGCTATTCGCCTTGCATACAACAAGTGGATTAGCCAACCGTGTGGGATGGAGTACACCTCTAACCAAACCTGCCACTTCTAGTTTCTTGATATCTTCGGCAATGAATTGCTGCCGCTGCAAGGCTTGCTTCCAAACCTTCTGCTTAACGGGCAGCGCGTGAGGGTAGACGACAAGTGGTGCTCAATTACCTCCCTAGGAACACCAGGGATGTCAGATGATTTCCATGCAAACACATCAACATTCGCCCGCATGAAGGTAATGAACATGCTTTCCTATTTGTCTTCAAGGGTTGAACTTATGGTGAAAGTGCCCCCTCGCCATCCTCCTTGGTGGACACCTTCTTGGTTTCTGGTGGAACAACCTTGTTCTTCTCATTGTTGCCGGCAGAGCTCTATGGCACATCCTCAATGGGAGCGCAACACTCTGAAGAGGCGCGCTTGCGAGAGTCAATGGTCTTGCCAGAGCTAGTGGTCTTGCCGGTCTTCTTCCTCTTCTTCCCCTAGGAGCTTTGTCGGCAGGAGAAAATGCCTTGATGACAGATGCTGCAACTTCTTCCTGGTATGGTTGATCAGCACAGATTAATGCATCTTTCTTGTCAGAGTTGATGGTGATGACACTTATCGGCCCAGGCATCTTCAGTGTGTCGTAGGTGTAATGGGATGCAGCCATAAACTTTGCAAGTGTTGGGCGTCCAAGGATTCCATAGTAAGCTGAAATCTTGACGATGTCAAAGATGGTTTTCTCCATCCTATAATTGAGCTCACTGCCAAACGTCATCGGCAAGGTGATTTTGCTATTCGGCTCACTTCTTCCTGGCTTGATTCCCTGGAACGTGCCAGTCTTCTTCAAATCCTCTTCTAGAATCTGCAGCCTCTTGATCACATTAGGTGAGATCAAGTTGAGACTGGCCCCAACGTCAACTAGCATCTTTGTCACTTTGAGGTTGCGTATCATTAGTGAAACCAACAATAGAAAACACCCGACCGCAGTTGTGTGATTAGCGTGGTCCTTAGCGTCAAACATAATAGGCGTGTTGGACCATCTCAACGGCTTTTGGGCTCCCATGACTGGCTCTGTAGCATTGACTTCACGCACCCACTATTTGAGTTGGCAGTGATAAGAGTGCAAAGATGCACCTCCATCAATGCACATTGCTTCCATGACCTTCTGGAACTCTATCTCACTTGATTCGTCATCATCTTTTTCATCTTCGTCGTCATCATATTCCTTCTTGTCTCAACCTTTCGCAGGCTTCTCCTTCTGCTGCTTGGTATTGTCGTAGTGACATCCTCGACCACCATGCTTCTTGTTGGATCCGTCTGCATCGTTCGCCTTTTCATTATCTATTTTCTCATATACAACCTTCTTCTTCTCTGCTAGCTGCTCCACTTGCTGGCAGTCTTGAAGATCATGGATTTTGTTGTGGTGGATTGATACATCTCCAACATATCTACTTTTTTATTGTTCCATGCTATTATATTATCTGTTTTGGATATTTATGGGATTTATTATACACTTTTATATTATTTTTGGGACTAACCTATTAACCCAGAGCCCAGTGCCAGTTTCCGTTTTTTCCTTGTTTTACAATATCGCGGAAAAGGAAAATCAAACGGAGTCCAATTGACCTGAAACTTCACGGAACTTATTTTTGGACCAGAAGAAGCCCACAGAGTATTGGAGATGGACCAGGAGAGTCCTCGGCGTGCCCCCCTGCCTCGTGGACAGCCCGGAGGTCCACCGACGTACTTCTTCCTCCCAATATACCCATATACCCTAAAAACTTCGGGGAACACAATAGATCGGGAGTTCCGCCGCCAGAAGCCTCCGTAGCCACCGAAAGCCAATCTAGACCCATTCCGGCACCCTGCCGGAGGGTGGAATCCCCCTCCGGTGGCCATCTTCATCATCCCAGAGCTCTCCATGACGAGGAGGGAGTAGTTCTCCCTCGGGGCTAAGGGTATGTACCAGTAGCTATGTGTTTGATCTCTCTCTCGTGTTCTTGAGGTGGTACGATCTTGATGTATCGTGAGCTTTGCTATTATATTTGGATCCTATGATGTTTCTCCCCCTCTACTCTCTTGTAATGGATTGAGTCTTCCCTTTGAAGTTATCTTATCGGATTGAGTCTTTAAGGATTTGAGAACACTTGATATATGTCTTGCGTGGGATAACCGTGGTGACAATGGGTTATTCTATTGATTCACTTGATGTATGTTTTGGTGATCACTTGCGAGTTCCGTGACCTCGTGAACTTATGCATAGGGGTTGGCACACGTTTTCGTCTTGACTCTCCGGTAGAAACTTTGGGGCACTCTTTGAAGTTCTTTGTGTTGGTTGAATAGATGAATCTGAGATTGTGTGATGCATATCGTATAATCATACCCATGGATACTTGAGGTTACATTGGAGTATCTAGGTGACATTAGGGTTTTAGTTGATTTGTATCTTAAGGTGTTATTCTAGTACGAACTCTATGATAGATTGAATGGAAAGAATAGCTTCTTGTTATTTTACTATGGACTCTTGAATAGATTGAGCAGAAAGGATAACTTTGAGGTGGTTTCGTACCCTACCATAATCTCTTCGTTTGTTCTCTGCTATTAGTTACTTTGGAGTGACTCTTTCTAGCATGTTAAGGGATAGTTATATGATCCAATTATGTTATTATTGTTGAAAGAACTTGCACTAGTGAAAGTATGAACCCTAGGCCTTGTTTCAACGCATTGCAATACCGTTTGTGCTCACTTTTATCGTTAGTTACCTTGATGTTTTTATATTTTCAGATTACAAAAACCTATATCTACCATCCATATTGCACTTGTATCACCATCTCTTCGCTGAACTAGTGCACCTATACAATTTACCATTGTATTGGGTGTGTTGGGGACACAAGAGACTCTTTGTTATTTGGTTGCAGGGTTGCTTGAGAGAGACCATCTTCATCCTACGCCTCCCATGGATTGATAAACCTTAGGTCATCCACTTGAGGGAAATTTGCTACTGTCCTACAAACCTCTGTACTTGGAGTCCCAAAAACGTCTACAAGAAGAAGGTTGTGTAGTAGACATCAAGCTCTTTTCTGGCACCATTGCCGGGGAGGTTAGTGCTTGAAGGTAATATCTTTAGATCTTGCAATCGAATCTTTTAGTTTCTTGTTTCATCACTAGTTAGTCTATAAAAGAAAATTACAAAAAATGGAATTGAGGGTACCTCATATGCTTCATCTTTTTAATATCTTTCATGAAAATAAGGATTCTGATAATTGTTCTCAATTGCTAGAAGAAGAATGCATTAGAATTTTTGGCACTAAATATTTGAATGATGAGCATGATTGTAATGTTGTTAGTATGAATTCCTTGAATATCCATGATGCTAATGATATGCAAAGCCACAAGCTTGGGGAAGCTATGTTTGATGAAGATGATATTTTTTCCCCAAGTTTTGATGAGCAAATTTATTATGATAAAAGCATTCCTCCTATTTATGATGATTATATTGATGAAAGTGGATTTGGAGAGGTCATGACTTTATTTTGTGATGAATCCACTATTTCAGAAGAGGTTCCAATTGATTATGAGAACAAAGTTGCTATCTATGATGATTATTGTGATGAATTGTATGATATAAATAATAATGATATCCAGGAAACTCGTCATCATGATTTTAGTTATCAATTGGATTATGCCTCACATGATAATTATTTTGTTGAGTTTGCTCCCACTATTATTCATGAGAAGAATTTTGCTTGTGTGGAGAGTGATAAAATTTCTATGCTTGTAGATCATGAAAAGAATTCTTTAGGTGCTGGTTATATTATTGAATTCATTCATGATGCTACTGAATATGAGGGAGGAATATATACTTGTAGGAATTGCAATAATATCAAGTTTCCTCTCTACGTGTTGAAAATCTTGAAGTTATGCTTGTTTTACCTTCCTATGCTAGTTGATTATTGTTCCCACAAGTTTGCTCACAAAATCCCTATGCATAGGAAGTGGGTTAGGCTTAAATGTGCTAGTCATATTCTTCATGATTCTCTCTTTATGTTACAATTCTTATCTTTTATGTGAGCATCATTGAAATCATCATGCCTAGCTAGGGGCATTAAACGTTAGCGCTTGTTGGGAGGCAACCCAATTTTATTCTTGTTCCTTACTTTTTGCTCCTATTTAGTAATAAATAATTTATCTAGCCTCTGTTATGGTTGAGTTTTTATTTTTTAATTAGTGTTTGTGCCAAGTAGAACCGTTGGGAAGACTTGGGGAAAGTCTTGTTGATCTTGCTGTAAAAAACAGAAACTTTAGCGCTCACGAGAATTGCTGCCATTTTTTATTGGAGAGTTCTATTTAGTTAATTATTTTTTCAGATGATTAATATATAAATTCCTTACGTCCATCAATTTATTTTAGAATTTTTGGGGTTACAGAAGTTTGCGTTAGTTACATATTACTACAGACTGTTCTGTTTTTGACAGATTCTGTTTTTCGTGTGTTGTTTTCTTATTTTAATGAATCTATGGCTAGTAAAAGAGTTTATAAACCATAGAGAAGTTGGAGTACATTAGGTTTAACACCAATATAAATAAAGAATGAGTTCATTACAGTACCTTGAAGTGGTGTTTTGTTTTCTTTCTCTAACGGAGCTTACGAGTTTCTGTTAAGTTTTGTGTTGTGAAGTTTTCAAGTTTTGGGTAAAGATTCGATGGGTTATGGAATAAGGAGTTGCAAGAGACTAAGATTGGGTATGCCCAAGGCTCCCCAAGGAAATATTCAAGGATAACCAAGAGCCTAAGCTTGGGGATGCCCCTGATGCCATCCCCTCTTCCGTCTTCGTTCATCGGTAACTTTACTTGGAGCTATATTTTTATTTACCACATGATATGTGTTTTGCTTGGAGCGTCATTTTGTTTTATTTAGTTTTGCTTGATGATTGAATAAAATACCAAGATCTGAAATTCTTAAATGTTAGAGAGTCTTCATATAGTTGCATAATTATTCGACTACTCATTGATCGTCACTTATATCTTTCGGAGTAGTTTGTTGTTGCTCTAGTGCTTCACTTATATCTTTTTAGAGCACGGTGGTGGTTTTATTTTATAGAAATTAATGAACTATCATGCTTCACTTATATCATTTTGAGAGTCTTTAGAACAGCATGGTAGTTTGCTTTAGTTATGAAACTAGTCCTAATATGATGGGCATCCAAGAGGGATATAATAAAAAAATTCATATAAAGTGCATTGAATACTATGAGAAGTTTGATACTTGATGATTGTTTTGAGATATGGAGATGGCAATAATAGAGTCATGTTAGTGAGTAGTTGTGAATTTGAGACATACTTGTGTTAAAGTTTGTGATTCCCGTAGCATGCACGTATGGTGAACCGTTATGTGATGAAGTCGGAGCATGATTTATTTATTGATTGTCTTCCTTATGAGTGGCGGTCGGGGACGAGCGATGGTCTTTTCCTACCAATCTATCCCCCTAGGACCATGCGCGTAGTACTTTGTTTCGATAACTAATAGATTTTTGCAATAAGTATGTGAGTTCTTTATGAATAATGTTGAGTCCATGGATTATACGCACTCGCACCCTTCCACCATTGCTAGCCTCTCTAGTACCGCGCAACTTTCGCCGATACCATAAACCCACCATATATCTTCCTCAAAACAGCCACCGTACCTACCTATTATGGTGTTTCCATAGCCATTCCGAGATATATTGCCATGCAACTTTCCACTGTTCCGCTTATTATGACACGCTCCATCATTGTTATACTGCTTTGCATGACCATGTAGTTGACATCATATTTGTGGCAAAGCCATCATTCATAATTCTTTCATACATGTCACTCATGAGTCATTGCACATCCCGGTACACCGCCGGAGGCGTTCATATAGAGTCATATTTTGTTCTAAGAATCGAGTTGTAATTCTTGAGTTGTAAGTAAATAAAAGTGTGATGATCATCATTATTAGAGCATTGTCCTAGTGAGGAAAGGATGATGGAGACTATGATTCCCCCACAAGTCGGGATGAGACTCCGGACGAAAATAAATAAATAAAAGAGGCCAAAGAAGCCCAATTAAAAAAAGAAGAGAAAAGAGGCCAAAAAAAGGAGAAGGCCCAAATAAAAAAATAAAAAAATGAGAGAAAAAGAGAGAAAGGACAATGCTACTATCCTTTTACCACACTTGTGCTTCAAATTAGCACCATGATCTTCATGATAGAGAGTCTCCTATGTTGTCACTTTCATATACTAGTGGGAATTTTTCATTATAGAACTTGGCTTGTATATTCCAATGATGGTCTTCCTCAAAATGCCCTAGGTCTTCGTGAGCAAGCGAGTTGGATGCACACCCACTTAGTTCTTTTGTTGAGCTTTCATATACTTATAGCTCTAGTGCATCCATTGCATGGCAATTCCTACTCACTCACATTGATATCTATTGATGGGCATCTCCATAGCCCGTTGATACACCTAGTTGATGTGAGACTATCTTCTCCTTTTTGTCTTCTCCACAACCACCATTCTATTCCACATATAGTACTATGTCCATGGCTCACGCTCATATATTGCGTGAATATTGAAAAAGTTTGAGAACATCAAAAGTATGAAACAATTGCTTGGCTTGTCATCGGGGTTGTGCATGATTTAAATACGTTGTGTGGTGAAGATGGAGCATAGCCAGACTATATGATTTTGTAGGGATAGCTTTCTTTGGCCATGTTATTTTGAGAAGACATGATTACTTTGTTAGTATGCTTGAAGTATTATTATTTTTATGTCAATATTAAACTTTTGTCTTGAATCTTATGGATCTGAATATACTTGCCACAATAAAGAGAATTAGATGGATAAATATGTTAGGTAGCATTCCACATCAAAAATTCTGTTTTTACCATTTACCTACTCGAGGACGAGTAGGAATTCAGCTTGCGGATGCTGATACGTCTCAAATGTATCTATAATTTTTGATTGTTCCATGCTATTACATTATCTGTTTTGGATGTTTATGGGCTTTATTATACACTTTTATATTATTTTTGGGACTAACCTATTAACCCAGAGCCCAGTGTCCGTTTCTGTTTTTTTCCTTGTTTTAGAGTATCGCAGAAAAGGAAAATCAAACGGAGTCCAATTGACCTGAAACTTTACGGAACTTATTTTTGCACCAGAAGAAGCCCATGGAGTATCAGAGATGGACCAAGAGAGTCCTGGGCACGCCCCTCTGCCTCGTGGATAGTCCGGAGGTCCACCGATGTACTTCTTCCTCCCATATATACCCATATACCCTAAAAACTTCGGGGAACACAATAGATCGGGAGTTCCGCCGCCAGAAGCCTTTGTAGCCACCGAAAGCCAACCTAGACCCGTTTCGGCACCCTGCCAGAGGGGGGAATCCCTCTCCGGTGGCCATCTTCATCATCCCAGAGCTCTCCATGACGAGGAGGGAGTAGTTCTCCCTCGGGGCTGAGGGTATGTACCAGTAGCTATTTGTTTGATTTCTCTCTCTCTCTCTCTCTCTCTCTCTCTCGTGTTCTTGAGGTGGTACGATCTTGATGTATCGCGAGCTTTGCTATTATATTCGGATCATATGATGTTTCTCCCCACTACTCTCTTGTAATGGATTGAGTTTTCCCTTTGAAGTTATCTTATCGGATTGAGTCTTTAAGGATTTGAGAACACTTGATGTATATCTTGCGTGGGATAACCGTGGGGACAATGGGTTATTCTATTGATTCACTTGATGTATTTTTGGTGATCACTTGTGAGTTCCGTGACCTCGTGAACTTATGCATAGGGGTTGCCACACGTTTTCGTCTTGACTCTCTGGTAGAAACTTTGGGGAACTCCTTGAAGTTCTTTGTGTTGGTTGAATAGATGAATCTGAGATTGTGTGATGCATATCGTATAATCATACTTGAGGTGACATTGGAGTATCTAGGTGACATTAGGGTTTTGGTTGATTTGTATCTTAAGGTGTTATTCTAGTACGAACTTTATGATAGATTTAACGAAGAGAATAGCTTCTTGTTATTTTACTATGGATTCTTGAATAGATTGATCAGAAAGGATAACTTTGAGGTGGTTTCGTACCCTACCATAATCTCTTCGTTTGTTCTCTGCTATTGGTGACTTTGGAGTGACTCTTTCTTGCATGTTGAGGGATAGTTATATGATCCAATTATGTTGTTATTGTTGAGAGAACTTGCACTAGTGAAAGTATGAACCCCAGGCCTTGTTTCAATGCATTGCAATACCGTTTTTGCTCACTTTTATCATTAGTTACCGTGCTGTTTTTATATTTTCATATTACAAAAACCTATATCTACCATCTTTATTGCACTTGTATCACCATCTCTTCGCCGAACTAGTGCACCTATACAATTTACCATTGTATTGGGTGTGTTGGGGACACAAGAGACTCTTTGTTATTTGGTTGCAGGGTTGCTTGAGAGAGACCATCTTCATCCTATGCCTCCCACGGAATGATAAACCTTAGGTCATCCACTTGAGGGAAATTTGCTACTGTCCTACAAACCTCTGGACTTGGAGGCCCAACAACGTCTACAAGAAGGTTGTGTAGTAGACATCATGGATCTTGTAGTACTGCTATCCGGAGCCCCCGGTCTGATCAGCGCTTGCCAAGGCTTGGCACGGGGCGCACCTGACAACCTCCTTGTCGGAGCTCTCAGCCTTAGCCTTCTTGGCGGGGCCACTATTGTCGGATCCCTCCACGACAAGGACAACTTTGCCCTTGCGCTTCCTATTGCACTTGTGGTTTTTCTTCTTTGATGTTGTGGCGGCATCATCATCCTCTGAATTAGATTCTATGCCAACCTTTTGTCCAGGAAGTCTCCTCCCCTCCTCAGCCCATGCACACTTATCAGCCAGAGCATATAGCTCAGAAACAACCCTCACCTTGGTCATGGCCATCTCTTCCCGCATTTTGCGGTTCCTAATGTTTTGACGGAACGCGGCAACGATTGTTGTGGGGTGGATATCGGGAATGTTACGTTGCACACGACATAATCTATATATATACTTGCGGAGCAATTCGTCCTCCTTCCGAGGAATCAACTGCAGGTCTATTTCTTGGCCCATAACCTTGTGGCCACCCGTGAAGGCGCCAACAAATTTGTGGCATAGATGAGACAAGCAGGAAATGGAACCCTCCTGCAAGTTCATCAACCACGACCTAATAGTGGGCTTGAGCACCAACGTGAATTAGTTAGCGGAAATCTTGTCATCGTGAGCTCCAGCAGCTTGCACCGCAATGGTGTAAATGCTTAGGAACTTCGATGGGTGCGTCTTGTCATCGTACTTCTCCACCTTCGACTTGAAGTTTCAGGAATTGGGCCACTAGACATATTGTAGCTCATGGGTAAACGCTGAACAACCTACCTTTTAAGGTAGGCCACCGTTGTCCCCTGGCGCAGGCTCATCAACAGCTGATCCTGCATGCCTGCCAGATTGCCAGTGTCCTTACCGTCGCCATTCGATGGTAGTATGGGCATCTTCTCCACACCGTTCTTGCAGAACTTCATGCTGATCGCGGTGATCTTGCGGATCAGACGACACCATGGACACGTCTTCCTGGGTGTCGATCCGTCGGCTTTGTCGTTGAGGTTGTTGCTGTCATGGAGGGGACTGCACTTGTGTGCTCCTCCTCCAGTCCTTTCTCCAGCAGCACATACCGGGGTGCCATGGTGCAGCTGCGAGGGCCCTGCCCGCTACGGCTTGTCATTGTTGGCGAAGCCAACAAGACTTTGGATGATGGCTCTCCAATCCTCCATCTTATCCGCTACGGGAGGAAAGTCTAAGAGTAGCTGGGCGTAGGCCAGCGCTTCTTCAGGTGTGGAGGGCATGGAGAAGTGCAGAGAATGAGAGGTCTGCTTACTTCCACCTGACTTGGAAGCGGCCCCATCTCGAATCTGTGACCGTCGCCCGTTCTCGCCAGCATGCTAGTGTGAGCATTGGCCCTAGGGATAAAGAGGATGATCCACAGGGGTCTTGCCATGAGTATGCTTGAACACGCCAACGTCACGGCGCTTCTCGTCACTGGTGGTCTGAGACCAGCGCAGCGTGTGCACTGGCGTGGGCGTCTTAGAGTGTGTCGTGTTGTCTGTGGAGTTCGCCGCGCCATCGGCGGGTAGCGTGGCTCCGTCCTTAGAGACAACAACTGGTGGGTTGGTGCGGATGACGTCGCTCACCTGGCTATGATCACCATAAGGTCACGAAAGCTGATCTTGGCCTCCGCCTCCACCACTCATGTCGCTACCCATGTCGTCGCCTGTTTGCGAGGGCACTGATGGATTGGACGTTGATGGAGCACCCGCAGGGGTGCCCTTCTTCTTGGGTGCCATGGTGGTGAAGTTGTTGATGAAGCTAACGCGCTGACTGCTAATCTTGGTTCGCACAAGAAATCCCCCTACCTGGCGTGCCAAAGAGGTCATGGATACGACCATCTATGGTATCATGGAGATCCTTTTGCAGTTCGACTGGAGGAATCAACATGCACAAAGAGCAGGGTCAGCAGAGAATGCTTAGTGCCTACCTAGGTTCGAGCTACTGCGAAGCATAAACCCTACTCATGCTTCGTGTATAGATTGTGTATATGATTCTAGCTACAACGAGTGCACGTCCGGCAAGGTGCTTGGGGGCTGCAGCTACGCACGTAGAATGAACAGGGTTTCGACCTTTGTTAAGGTAGCCATGGGCCTCCTTTTACAGACTAAGGGGTCACCATAGTGGCACAATGGTAAATCTACACTGTAAATAGTGGCTACAGTGCCAAATACTTAACTCGGACGAGTTAGGACAAATGCATTAAATTCACTGTGAGGTGTCTTGTGGATGGAACTCCCTGGCAAGGTTGGTCTCTCCTTCTGTGTCGTTCATCCATATACCTTCTATTCCTTCAACACCTCACTTGGACGGGTGTCACTAAAGATGTATCTTCATATGTGAGCCACCACGTGCCCAGAAAAGGTTCACCTAACTACCTACCCGCTCAACACCTAATCGACAAGTCACAACCTGATCGATGAGGTGGAGCGGTGGCAATGTAGTGGGAACTTTCCAGGATCGAAGCTTGGAGGGCTTGAGTCTTGGCGACTTTCCCTGGCAAGGATCTTGTCGGGCTCTGGAGCCATATCTTCAATATTTCTGATCCCCCTTTCCCGAGATATTCTTTGCTTCCTCATTAATCTGGTCTTGTGTTTGTCTTTGGTTATCCTCTATCAAGCCTTGTTGTCGGGAAGGCTACTACTGCCTGTGCATAAGTGTGGGGTATTAAGGACCCCATTCTTAATACACCGGCAGAACAGATCCTCAAAAAAGTATGTATGAATAGAACATGCAATCTGGTTTGCAAATAGCACACGGTTCAGTGATCAAAGCCGTGTGCCTACACTACAAAAAAAGACACATCCGTGACATTTTGGGCCGAACGCATACATATGACACTTCTATGACGATAATTGTGACAAAACCCGGTATCATCATAGATGTGGTGCGCTCCTACTTCTAGGACAAAAAATCATGACAGAAAATGGGCTTTTCGTCTTGGGCGGGACGGAGACGCAGCTGCATGACATTCTTTGGGCCGTCCATGATGGAAAAAAACCGTGGTAGAAGCGAGGGCGAGGAAAATTTTGGGGAGTTCCTGGTTAGGGTGGGAGGTCGGGGGCTGAGCGATGCGCGTTTCTCTCGTACACGTACGCGCGTGTGTGTGAGGCATTGGCTCTAACTGAACCTGAGCGAGGCATTGGGCTCTAACTGAACCCGGATGATTGCACTGCATGCTACGCGTTACTGAACCCGAGCAATCGATCGATGGCTATTAACTGAACCCGATCGAGCGATTCCTTCGCCACTGGTGCTAACTGAAGCCGATCGATTGGATGAATAGTGAGCGTTGTGGGGGGGGGGGGTTGGATGAATAGTGAGCGGTGGCATTGCCTCTGGATGAACAGGACCCCATGGTGTGGTGGAGGGATGGATGAACAGTAGACGGTGGAGGGGTGGTCGAACAGGACCCCGTGGTGTGGAGGGCTGGATGAACAGTAGATGGTGGAGGGGTGGGCGTGGAGGGTGGTTGAACAGTAGCTGGTGGAGTAGCGCGCGGTGGAGGCTGGATGAACAGGAGCCCATGGAGGCTGGAGGAGGTTGACAGTATCCCGTGGAGGCTGGAGGAGGTCGACGGTAGAGATGAACAGTATCCTGTGGAGTCCCGTTTTGCGGTACGCCACACCCTTCCCGATGAACAGGACCCCCGTTTCGACCGTAGGAGGTCCGTTTCGTCCGTTTTGCAGTACGCCACACCCCTCCCGATCAACAGGACCCCCGTTTCGACCGTAGGAGGTCCGTTTCCTCCGTTTTGCGGTATGCCACACCCCTCCCGATCAACAGGACCCCCGTTTCGACCGTAGAAGGTCCGTTTCCTTCGTTCTGCGGTAAGCCAGGCCTCGTTTCCATCACATGTTCCATCCAAGCCCTCCCGATGAACATGACCACGCATTCCGTTCTAACCCAGCCGGTTGGCTCCCAAACGTTTCATTGCCTCCTGATGAACACGACGCATTCCGTTGCCTCCCCATGAACACAACACATTCCGTTGCCTGCCCACGAAAACGACGCATTTCGTTGCCTCCCCATGAACACGATGACGACATTGTTTCTCTATTCTGACCCAGCCATGTACACGAGCCCTGGCCGTACATATGCGCGAGTAGGCGTTCGAGACCCCGCCCGTATGTACACATACGTGGCCGAATTTTCTTTCTTGCACCCTGGCCGCTGTACGTATGTGTACATGCTACGTGCGCGCCTCTACTACGACACGTGCGCGCCTCTACATTGACCAGTATGTACGTGTAACACCCCGGATGTAACTTTCCCAATTTGTACTCCAACTCTTGCCGTTTTCGGCGTTAAGTTATTTTATTTTCTCGGGTTCGGGTCCTTGTCTCCGTGAGTTGTTGTCGTTGTCATGCATCTCATATCATGTCATCATGTGCATTGCATTTGCATATGTGTTCATCTCATGCATTCGAGCATTTTCCCCGTTGTCCGTTTTGCATTCCGGCGCTTCGTTCTCCTCCGGTGGTCATTTCTAGCTTTCTTTCGTGTGTGGGGATTAAACATTTTCAGATTGGACCGAGACTTGCCAAGCGGCCTTGGTTTACTACCGGTAGACCGTCTGTCAAGTTTCGTATCATTTGGACTTCGTTTGATACTCCAACGGTTAACCGAGGGACCGAGAAGGCCTCGTGTGTGTTGCAGCCCAACACCCCTCCAATTTGGCCGAAAACCCACCTAAACCTGCTCCATCATCTAGAGCGTTCGATCACGATCGCGTGGCCGAAAACCGCACCTCATTTGGACTCTCCTAGCTCCCTCTATGCCTATTTAAAGACCCCTTCCCCGAAATTCGGATCTCCCTCTCCGAACCCCTAAAAACTGCACCTCCCGCCGACGGACACGTCCGATTCGGGCCGGACGTGTCCGCCGCCGCGCCCCAACCAACCGCCGCCCGCCACGTGTCCACGCCGCCGCCTCCCACCGCTCCGGCCCGGGGAGCCCGACCGCGGCACTCCCGGCCCGCGCGCCGCCGCCGCCCGGCTCCCTCGCTCGTGCCTCGACGCCGCTACCTTGCTCGCCGGCCGGAGCCGCCACCACCTTGCTCGCCGGCGCACCCCGCCACCGCACCGGGCCGCCGCGGCCACCGCGCCCTCGGGCCGATCCGCCGCCTCCTCGCCTCGCCTCCGGCCAGATCCGGCCGCGGGAGAGCCGGATCCGGCGCCCCCAACCCCGGCCGCCGCCGTCCTCGACTTCTCCGGCGAGCCGCGCCACCGCCTCGTCTTCCGTGTCCTGAGTTGACTTTTCTCCGCAGGTTGAATTTTTCCTAAATCCCGAAATTCTCAGATCCATGTGCCTTTCTTCATGGCCCCGTAACTTTGCATCCGTAGCTCCGATTCATGCATATAGCATATCAAAATGTTCATCTCAGAGAGTACATCATTTCATTCCATTGCATCATTTTCATTTGAGTTCATCTTGATGCCTGAAATGCTGTTAGAAGAGGGCTACTTGAGTTAATTGTCAGATCTGCTACTCCATTTAGGTTTTTGCCATTTTTGCCATGATTAATGTGTGCATGCTATGCCCTGATGCTCTACATGTGTTTTGTTAAGGGTTTTGTCATCTTTCCAGAGGTTAATGTGTTCATATGCTTGCAATTGTATTTTCTGATCTCTTTTGGCTCAAGGTTACTAAGGGACTTTTGTTAAGCTCTTTGAGTAGCTCCATGCCATGCTTTACTTTGCCATGTTCAGTTTCTGTAGCATGTAGTTTTGTTTCTCCGAAGAGTGCTACCTGATCTGAAATTCCAGACAAGTGTTAATTTCACTAAGTCTGAAATCTGTTTGCCATATGCATTTTTGACATGCTTGTTTGAACCTGTTAATGGATGATTTGGCCGTAGCTCAGTGTTATACTTTTGTTAAGCATCTTATATGAATCCCTGCCATGTATTTTTTTGTCTTGTTTGGGTGTTGTAGCATGTTCATCTCATTGCATTTAGATGCCTACTTGCTGTAAATCGCAGACCGGTGTCATTTTTGAATCGCTTGCCATTTCCAAACCGTAACTCCGATTCCGGCGTTCTTTATATCGTTTTCAAGTGATTTCATCTCCTCTTTCGAGTGGCACACTTGGAATTCCAAGTTGAGGCCAGGTTCATGCGTTTCCTGTCATAATCTTGCATATGCATTCCGCATCGCATCCCGCATAGCATACCATCCTTGCATCATATTGTTTGATCCTTGCACGTGGTTGATTGTGTCCTTGTTGCTTGTTTGTCTTGTTTGGGTAGAGCCGGGAGACGAGTTTGCTCACAAGGAGCCCATTGAGTTTGCTTTCGAGGATCCAGTCAACTCTGACAACTGTGCAGGCAAGATGATCATACCCTCGAAATCACTACTATCTTTGCTATGCTAGATTGCTCGCTCTTTTGCTATGCCAATGCTATGATGCCTACCACTTTCTTTCAAGCCTCCCAAATTGCCATGTCAAACCTCTAACCCACCTTGTCCTAGCAAACCGTTGATTGGCTATGTTACCGCCTTGCTCAGCCCCTCTTATTGCGTTGCTAGTTGCAGGTGAAAATTGAAGGCCGTTCCTTGTTGGAACATTTATTTACTTGTTGGGATATCATTATATTATCTTGTTATCTTAATGCACCTATATACTTGGTAAAGGGTGGAAGGCTCGGCCTCTCGCCTAGTGTTTCGTTCCACTCTTGCCGCCCTAGTTTCCGTCATATCGGTGTTATGTTCCCGGATTTTGCGTTCCTTACGCGGTTGGGTTATAATGGGAACCCCTTGATAGTTCGCCTTGATTAAAGCTTTTCCAGCAATGCCCAACCTTGGTTTTACCATTTGCCACCTAGCCTCTTTTTCCCTTGGGTTTCCGGAGCCTGAGGGTCATCTTATTTTACCCCCCCCCTGGGCCAGTGCTCCTCTGAGTGTTGGTCCAAACTAGAGTCCTGTGCAGCGCCCCCTCGGGGAAACTCGAGGTTTGGTTTTAGTTGTATGGAGCGCTCATCTGAGTGTGCCCTGAGAACGAGATATGTGCAGCTCCTATCAGGATTTGTCGGCACATTCAGGCGGTGTTGCTGGTCTTGTTTTAACCTGTCGAAGTGTCTTGAAGAACCGAGATACTGAGTCTGATCAGAACGTCTTGGGAGGAGGTCTATTCCTTCGTTGATCGTGAGAGCTTGTCATGGGCTAAGTTGGGACTCCCCTGCAGGGATTTGACCTTTTGAAAGCCGTGCCCGTGGTTATGGGCAGATGGGAATTTGTTAATGTCCGGTTGTAGATAACTTGAACCTTAACTTAATTAAAATAAATTAACTGAGTGTGTTACCATGATGGCCTCTTCTCGGCGGAGTCCGGGAAGTGGACACGGTGTTGGAGTAATGTTTGCGCAGGTTGTTCTCTAGTTTCTCGATCGCGCTTTGCCTCCTCTTCTCGCTCTCTTTTGCGAACAGGATAGCCACCATATTTGCTAGTCGCTTGCTGCAGCTCCACATATTTACCTTGCCTTACCTCTAAGCTTAAATAGTCTTGATCGTGAGGGTGCGAGATTGCTGAGTCCCTGTGGCTCACAGATTACTATTACACCAGATGCAGGGCCTGATGATTCCGCTCCAGGAGACGCACTTGAGTTCAAGTGGGAGTTCGACGAAGACTCTCAACGTTACTATGTTTCCTTTCCTGATGATCAGTAGTGGTGCCAAGTTGGGGGTGATTGGGATCGTGTCGCATGTTGGGTTATCTTTTATTTTGGCGCCGTAGTCGGTCCATGAGTGTTTGGATGATGTAATGTTATTTATGTACTTGATTGACGTGGCGAGTGTAGGCCAACTATGTTATCTCCCCTTTTATTATCTATATTACATGGGATGTTGTGAAGATTGCCTAACTTGCGACATATGCCTTCAATGCGATTATGCCTCTAAGTCATGCCTCGACACGTGGGAGATATAGTCGCATCGAGGGTGTTATAAGTTGGTAATCAGAGCCTTCCCCGACCTTAGGAGCCCCATTGCTTGATCGTTTTTAGCGGCCAAGTTGTGTCTAGAAAAATGTTTTGAGTCATTTAGGAATTATATATGAGAGAGTTTAGGAATTCTTTTTACTTCCCAGTCTCCTCATCGCTCTGGTAAGGCATCCTGACGTAGAGTTTTGACTCTTTTCTTGTCAAATTTCACTAAAAAAAATTTAGGATCACGCGGGTATCTTGGAATTGTTCCGATGGTTTTATGATGAGAACATTGTCTTGGTGCCTCCTGTCAGGGGTTTTGTTTAAGTGTCCTGGGGAGTTGAGCTCTGAGGTGTTGTCGTCATAATTTTATCGTTGCAGTTCTGGAATACCTGAGTTTAGTACGCCGACATCGAAAATCTCTTTTATGCAGTTCGTTGGTGAGATAACCTCGACGCCACCCAGTACTGGGGCGGGAGTTCGGGAGTATCGCCATAACTTGTATAACGGATACTTTTCGAAGGTTGAGGTAGATGGTTTCCGAAGTTTTTCTTCGTTATGTGTTGAAGGATGGATACAGCTGGATGTAGGATTTGCTAGTTTGAGTGAGATATTATGCTTCCCCTGTATCCCCAACACCTGATTGCATAACCGGAAAGGTTCGGGAGTTTCATAGGTGGGAATTCTAGTAGCTCTAGTTCTTCTTCCACGAATATTGGTTTGAGATTGGGATTTCTTACCGATTATTCGTTCTTGATCCGTACCTTGTTGATTTATTTCTCTACCTTAATTATAAGTGGCTTCTCAATTTATGGATATGTGACCATTGCAAGAGGAATGCATTCGTTCATTTTGTTCGAATGTGAAGACTATATGTTGCAATTTTCATTCCGTTGGATTCAGCTTCAATATTTGTCTATCAATGTGCTAATGGATGTCAACCTCTTCAGGATGGCTCCTCCAACGCGCACGACTCTGAATCATGATCCGCCACCACCTCCACCTCCTCCGGAGGCATGGCAAGCTGTGATGGCCGCAACCAATGCAAACACACAGTTGATCTTGCAAATTCTTCAAGAGCACAATCAAGGCAACCAAGGGAATCAAGGCAGCAATCAGAATCACTTTGCTACACTCAACCAGTTCCTTGCTAACGGGCCAAAGACTTTCAGCAATTGTGTTGAGGCAACTGATGCTGATGATTGGCTTGTGGATCTGTGCAAGCATTTCGAGTGCAGTAACGTCAGGCCTGAGGACTTTGTTAAGTTCGCTTCCTTCCAACTCAAAGATCAAGCTGCAGAATGGTTCCAGCAGTACAAGGATTCCAGAGGTGGACGTGTTGTCACTTGGGATGATTTCCATCGAGATTTCCGAGCTCATCATATCCCTCAGAGCGTGGTTGAAAGCAAGCGTGAGGAATTCCGCAACCTGAAGCAAGGCTCTTTGTCTGTCTATGACTACAACAAGTTGTTTCAGAAGCTCGCCCGCTTTGCCAAGCAGGACGTCCCTGATGAGAAGAGCATGATATATCAGTTCAGGGGTGGTCTCAGAGAAGAAATCCAGCTCGCTCATGTTCTCTTTGAGACCTTGAGATACGATGAGTTCTACAACATGGCATTGAAGCAAGAGGCTGCTCAATTGAGGTGTGATGCTTCCAAGAAGCGAGTCAGAGATGCTACTCCTTCTTCCTCTACTCAAGTGGCCAAGCAGCAGAAGTATTGGCTTCCTCCTCCTCCGTTCCGTCAGCCGTATCAGCAGAAGAGCAAAGGTGGCAGTGGATCTTCCCACCCACCCAACCCTGGCTTTCAGAACAAGACTTCGTCTCAAGCTCCAAGATCGAGTGCTCCGTACCACCGTCCGCTTTCAGAGGTCACGTGCAACAAGTGCCAACAGAAGGGTCACTATGCCAACAAGTGTTTCAACCAGAGGCGTCTTCCTCCTCCTCCTCCTGTCAGATCGGCAAGTACAGCTGTGGTCAAGCATAATCCCAAGCACGCCATGGTCAACTTGATGAATGCGGCTCAGGCAGAGGACTCGTCAGATGTCATCATGGGTAACCTTCCTGTTAATGATATTCCTGCAAAAGTTCTTTTTGACACTGGTGCATCGCATTGCTTCATTTCCAAACCTTTTGCATCAAAGTATGAGTGTGATTATCAGTATCTACAAAGTTCCTTACAAATTGTGTCACCGCGCAAGCAGATGACAGCTAACACCTGCGTCCCGGAGGTTACTATCACATTGGGTGACTACAAGTTCCTTTCTTGCCCAATTGTTCTTGGTAACTCGGATATTGATCTTATTCTCGGAATGGATTGGCTTTCTAAGCACAAGGCACATCTTGATTATGCTGCCCGGCAGATTCTATTGACTCATTCGTCTGAGGATGTAATTGTCTTTGCCGCTCGGGATAATACCATCCGTCTGTTTTCTCTCAATGAGAAGGGTGAACTCAATGCCATCTCGCAAATTCCAGTCATTTGTGAATATCAAGACGTCTTTCCAGAAGAGCTTCCAGGAATGCCTCCGCACCGGCCAGTTGAATTCGTTATTGATCTTGAGCCTGGCACGGAACCTGTGTGCAAGAGTCCTTACAAGCTCGGACCTGAAGAGTTGAAGGAGCTGAAGATGCAACTCGATATTCAAGAGAAAATGGGTCTCATCCGGCCTAGTTCTTCTCCGTGGGGTTGTGGTGTTCTTTTTGTGAAGAAGAAGGATGGAACGGACCGACTTTGTGTTGATTATCGTCCATTGAACAAGAAGACCATCAAGAAAAAATACCCACTTCCCAACATCAACGAGCTGTTCGAACAACTCAAAGGTGCCCAAGTATTCTCCAAGCTTGATCTCCGTATGGGTTATCATCAAATTCGAATCCGTGAGCAAGATATTCCCAAGACGGCTTTCAGGACAATCTTTGGTTCATATGAATACACTGTCATGTCTTTTGGTCTCGTCAACGCTCCTCCGACGTTCTCTCGCATGATGAACTTCATCTTCAACGCCTACACCAATGACTTTGTTTTGGTCTATATCGACGACATTCTGGTTTTCTCCAAGAACAAGGAAGATCATGCCAAGCACTTGCGTTTGGTACTCGATAAGCTAAGGGAACATCAGTTCTACGCCAAGTTCTCCAAGTGCGAATTTTGGCTCGATGAGGTTCTTTACCTTGGTCATATCATCTCTGCCAAGGGCATTGCCGTGAATCCTGAGAAGGTGTCTGCAATTGTGAATTGGGAACCTCCTCAGAACGTGAAGCAACTCTGTAGCTTCCTCGGTCTCGCAACCTATTGCTGAAGATTCGTTGAAAACTTTTCTAGGATCACGAAGCCTCTCTCAAATCTTCTCCAGAAGCACGTAAAGTACGTTTGGTCTCCGAAGTGTGACATCGCTTTCAACACTTTGAAAGAGAAATTGATCACTGCTCCAGTTCTAACTCCGCCTGATGAATCCAAGCCGTACGAGGTCTTTTGTGACGCCTCTCTCCAAGGTCTTGGCGTAGTATTGATGTAAGAGAAGAAAGGTTTTGCTTATACCTCTCACCAGTTGAAACCTAATGAGAAGAACTACCCCACTCATGATCTCGAGTTGGCGGCAGTTGTGCATGCTCTTTTGACTTGGAGACATCTCTTTTTGGGAAGAAAAGTGGACATTTTCACTGATCACAAGAGTCTCAAGTACATCTTTACTCAGCCTAATCTCAACCTCAGACAAACTCGATGGGTCGAAATGATTCAAGAGTATAATCCGAGTATTGAGTATACTCCAGGCAAGGCCAATGTGATTGCTGACGCATTGAGCAGAAAGGCTTACTGCAACAGTCTGATTCTCAAGCCTTATCAACCCGAGCTTTGTGAAGCTTTCCACAAACTTAATCTGCAAGTTGTTCCTCAAGGTTTCCTCGCCAACCTTCTAGTCTCTCCTACCTTAGAAGACCAAATTCGCCAAGCCCAGCTTCTTGATGCTATGGTGAAAAAGGTGAAGATTGGGATTGCCAAGAGTCAGTCCAAGTACAAGTGCTACCGCCTTGATGACAAGGACACTCTCTTCTTCGAGAATCATATTGTTGTACCCAAAGGTGACCTTTGTATAGTGATCTTGAACGAGGCTCACAATTCTCTCCTCTCCATCCACCCTAGGAGCACGAAGATGTATCAGGACCTTAAGCAGGCTTATTGGTGGACTCAAATGAAGCGCGAGATTGCTCAATTCGTGAATGAATGTGATGTCTGCAGAAGAGTGAAGGTAGAACACCAAAGGCCAGCAAGTCTCCTCCAACCTCTTGCCATTCCAGAATGGAAGTTTGACCACATTGAAATGGACTTCGTGACTGGGTTTCCAAAGTCCAAGCATGGCAATGATGCTATATTCGTTGTCATCGACAAACTCACCAAAGTGGCTCACTTTCTGCCGATCAAAGAGTCGATCACTGCAGCTCAATTGGCGGAACTCTATACCTCTTGGATTGTCTCTCTGCACGGTATTCCACAAGTGATCTCTTTAGACCGTGGCAGCATCTTTACCTCGAAGTTTTGGGATTCTTTTCAGAAGGCCATGGGCACCAACATCCGCTTCAGCACAGCTTTCCATCCTCAAACTAGCGGTCAAGTCGAGCGTGTCAACCAGATTCTTGAAGATATGCTCAGGGCTTGTGTGATCTCCTTCGGCATGAAGTGGGAGGATTGTCTTCCTTATGCTGAATTCTCCTACAACAACAGTTTTCAAGCAAGTTCAGGCAAGGCCCCATTTGAAATTCTGTATGGCAGGAAGTGTCGTACCCCTCTCAACTGGTCTGAAACCGGTGAACGTCAGCTTTTGGGTAATGACTTAATCACAGAGGTAGAGGAAATGTGCAAAGTCATTCGTGATAACCTCAAAGCAGCCCAATCCCGTCAGAAGAGCTACTATGATAGTAAGCACCGTGATTTGGCTTTCGAGATCGGAGATCATGTTTACCTCCGCGTCTCTCCTATGAAAGGTACTCGTCGCTTCGGTATCAAAGGGAAGCTTTCTCCTAGATACGTGGGACCTTTCAAGATTGTCAGCAAGAGAGGCGACCTCACCTATCAACTCGAGCTTCCTTCAAACTTTGCAAATGTTCATGACGTGTTCCATGTCTCTCAGCTCCGAAAGTGCTTCAAGACTCCTGACTGCACCGTTAACTTTGAGGACATTGAGCTCCAAGAAGATCTCTCTTATCGTGAGCACCCAGTTGCTATTCTTGAAGAGACTGAACGCAAGACTCGCAACAAGTCAATCAAATTTCTCAAAGTCAAGTGGTCACACCATTCCGACCGTGAAGCTACCTGGGAACGTGAGGATCACCTCCCTTCTGAGTACCCGGCGTTCTTTCAGTCCTAGATCTCGGGACGAGATCTTTTCGTAGTGGTGGAGTGTTGTAACACCCCAGATGTAACTTTCCCAATTTGTACTCCAACTCTTGCCGTTTCCGGCGTTAAGTTATTTTATTTTCTCGGGTTCGGGTCCTTGTCTCCGTGTGTTGTTGTCGTTGTCATGCATCTCATATCATGTCATCATGTGCATTGCATTTGCATACGTGTTCATCTCATGCATTCGAGCATTTTCCCCGTTGTCCGTTTTGCATTCCAGCGCTTCGTTCTCCTCCGGTGGTCATTTCTAGCTTTATTTCGTGTGTGGGGATTAAACATTTCCATATTGGACTGAGACTTGCCAAGCGGCCTTGGTTTACTACCGGTAGAGCGTCTGTCAAGTTTCATATCATTTTGACTTCGTTTGATACTCCAACGGTTAACCGAGGGACCGAGAAGGCCTCGTGTGTGTTGCAGCCCAACACCCCTCCAATTTGGCCCAAAACCCACCTAAACCTGCTCCATCATCTAGAGCGTTCGATCATGATCACGTGGCCGAAAACCGCACCTCATTTGGACTCTCCTAGCTCCCTCTATGCCTATTTAAAGACCCCTTCCCCGAAATCCGGATCTCCCTCTCTCCAGAACCCTAAAAACTGCACCTCCCGCCGACAAACATGTCCGATTCAGGCCGGACGCGTCCGCCGCCGCGCCCCAACCAACCGCCGCCCGCCACGTGTCCACGCCGCCGCCTCCCACCGCTCCGGCCCGGGGAGCCCGACCGCGGCCCTCCCGGCCCGTGCGCCGCGGCCGCGCGGCTCCCTCACCCGCGCCTCGACGCCGCCGCCTTGCTCGCCGGCCGGAGCCGCCGCCACCTTGCTCGCCGGCGCGCCCCGCCACCGCACCGGGCCGCCGCGGCCACCGCGCCCTCCGGCCGCTCTGCCGCCTCCCCGCCTTGCCTCCGGCCAGATCCGGTCGCGGGAGAGCCGGATCCGGCGCCCCCAACCCCGGCCGCCGCCATCCTCGACTTCTCCGGCGAGCCGCGCCACCGCCTCGGCTTCCGTGTCCCGAGTTGACTTTTCTCCGGAGGTTGAATTTTTCCTAAGTCCCAAAATTCTCAGATCCATGTGCCTTTCTTCATGGTCCCGTAACTTTGCATCCGTAGCTCCGATTTATGCATATAGCATATCAAAATGTTCATCTCAGAGAGTATATCATTTCATTCCATTGAATCATTTTCATTTGAGTTCATCTTGATGCCCGAAATGCTGTTAGAAGAGGGCTACTTGAGTTAATTGTCAGATCTTCTACTCCATTTAGGTTTTTGTCATTTTTGCCATGATTAATGTGTGCATGCTATGCCCTGATGCTCTACATGTGTTTTGTTAAGGGTTTTGTCATCTTTCCAGAGGTGCAACCCATGTATTTTTGTGATGTGTGTGGTGACTTGTGCAAGCTTTCAAAGTGGCGCACTTGCTAATTCTGTTTTCAGGGACTTGGCAATTCCACTAAGTCCTGGATCTGTTTATCTCATATTGCCATATGTTCTTGTTGTTTCCTAGTGATCCATGCCTATTTTGAGGATGATCATTAAGTATGTTTTGTTAATATTGTAGTGCTCTATCCATCCATGTCTTTTTTTGCAATTATGGAGCACCCTAGCTTGAGTCAATCCAGCTCTACCTTTGCTACTTTGTGAATCTGGGCAGATTGTCAACTTGTTTGCAATTTTACTGATAATGTTGTAGTTGATCCGTGCATGCTATGCTATTGTTATTGCCATGTCTAGCTTGAATTTTGTGTGTTCTTGATAGATGTATGCTTAGCTTTTCATGACTTGCACCGTAGTGAGTGCATCGAGCTCGTAAACATGCCTACTTGAGATATATTTCAGCATGCTCCAGTTTTCACTAAGTCTGAGATCTGATTATGTTTTTGCCATGTTCATATGCTTGCAATTGTATTTTCTGATCCCTTTTGGCTCAAGGTCACTAAGGGACTTTTGTTAAGCTCTTTGAGTAGCTCCATGCCATTCTTTACTTTGCCATGTTCAGTTCCTGTAGCATGTAGTTTTGTTGCTCCGAAGAGTGCTACCTGATCTGAAATTCCAGACAAGTGTTAATTTCACTAAGTCTGAAATCTGTTTGCCATATGCATTTTTGCCATGCTTGTTTGAACCTGTTAATGGATGATTTGGCCGTAGCTCAGTGTTAGACTTTTGTTAAGAATCTTGTATGAATCCCTGCCATGTATTTTGTTGTCTTGTTTGGGTGCTGTAGCATGTTCATCTCATTGCATTTAGATGCCTACTTGCTGTAAATCGCAGACCGGTGTCATTTTTGAATCGCTTGCCATTTCCAAACCGTAACTCCGATTCCGGCGTTCTTTATATCGTTTTCAAGCGATTTCATCTCATCTTTCCAGTGGCACACTTGGAATTCCAAGTTGAGGCCAGGTTCATGTGTTTCCTGTCATAATCTTGCATATGCATTCCGCATCGCATCCCGCATAGCATACCATCCTTGCATCATATTGTTTGATCCTTGCACGTGGTTGGTTGTGTCCTTGTTGCTTGTTTGTCTTGTTTGGGTAGAGCCGGGAGACGAGTTCGCTAACGAGGATCCCATTGAGTTTGCTTTCAAGGATCCAGTCAACTCTGACAACTGTGCAGGCAAGATGATCATACCCTCGAAATCACTACTATCTTTGCTATGCTAGATTGCTCGCTCTTTTGCTATGCCAATGCTACGATGCCTACCACTTGCTTTCAAGCATCCCAAATTGCCATGTCAAACCTCTAACCCACCTTGTCCTAGCAAACCGTTGATTGGCTATGTTACCGCCTTGCTCAGCCCCTCTTATAGCGTTGCTAGTTACAGGTGAAGATTGAAGGCCGTTCCTTGTTGGAACATTTATTTACTTGTTGGGATATCATTATATTATCTTGTTATCTTAATGCACCTATATACTTGGTAAAGGGTGGAAGGATCGGCCTCTCGCCTAGTGTTTTGTTCCACTCTTGCGCCCTAGTTTCCGTCATATCGGTGTTATGTTCCCGGATTTTGCGTTCCTTATGCGGTTGGGTTATAATGGGAACCCCTTGATAGTTCGCCTTGATTAAAGCTTTTCCAGCAATGCCCAACCTTGGTTTTACCATTTGCCACCTAGCCTCTTTTTCCCTTGGGTTTCCGGAGCCTGAGGGTCATCTTATTTTACCCCCCCCCCTGGGCCAGTGCTCCTCTGAGTGTTGGTCCAAACTAGAGTCCTGTGCAGCGCCCCCTCGGGGAAACTCGAGGTTTGGTTTTAGTTGTATGGAGCGCTCATCTGAGTGTGCCCTGAGAACGAGATATGTGCAGCTCCTATCAGGATTTGTCGGCACATTCAGGCGGTGTTGCCGGTCTTGTTTTAACCTGTCGAAGTGTCTTGAAGTACCGAGATACCGAGTCTGATCAGAACGTCTTGGGAGGAGGTCTATTCCTTCGTTGACCGTGAGAGCTTGTCATGGGCTAAGTTGGGACTCCCCTACAGGGATTTGACCTTTCGAAAGCCGTGCCCGCGGTTATGGGCAGATGGGAATTTGTTAATGTCCGGTTGTAGATAACTTGAACCTTAACTTAATTAAAATAAATTAACTGAGTGTGTTACCATGATGGCCTCTTCTCGGCGGAGTCCGGGAAGTGGACACGGTGTTGGAGTAATGTTTGCGCAGGTTGTTCTCTAGTTTCTCGATCGCGCTTTGCCTCCTCTTCTCGCTCTCTTTTGTGAACAGGATAGCCACCATATTTGCTAGTCGCTTGCTGCAGCTCCACATATTTACCTTGCCTTACCTCTCAGCTTAAATAGTCTTGATCGCGAGGGTGCGAGATTGCTGAGTCCCTGTGGCTCACAGATTACTATTACACCAGATGCAGGGCCTGATGATTCCGCTCCAGGAGACGCACTTGAGTTCAAGTGGGAGTTCGACGAAGACTCTCAACGTTACTATGTTTCCTTTCCTGATGATCAGTAGTGGTGCCCAGTTGGGGGTGATTGGGACCGTGTCGCATGTTGGGTTATCTTTTATTTTGGCGCCGTAGTCGGGCCATGAGTGTTTGGATGATGTAATGTTATTTATGTACTTGATTGACATGGCGAGTGTAAGCCAACTATGTTATCTCCCCTTTTATTATCTATATTACATGGGATGTTGTGAAGATTGCCTAACTTGCGACATATGCCTTCAATGCGATTATGCCTCTAAGTCATGCCTCGACACGTGGGATATATAGTCGCATCGAGGGTGTTATAGTGCGTACACGTTCGCGACCAGAATGACAATGCTACGTACGCTTCGACAAGGTGGGTCCCGACTGTCAGGCACTTCCTTGTGTGCGAAGATGTAGCTGGTGGGTCCCAGGAGTCAGGGGGCGAATCGTTTTGTTTTTGCCCGGACGCACTTCCTTGCGTGCGAAGGTGTAGCTAGTGGGTCCCAGCAGTCAGGAGGGAAACGTTTCTTTCGTGAAATACGGTGGCCCGTCCGGTGGGTCCCCGCTGTCAGGTGGAGGAATAATTATTTTGCATGTAATAAGGAGGCACTTCCTTATTGCGGCCATGGACCCAGTTGTCAGCCTCTCCACGTACAATCCACGTTCGATGGAAGCCGTTCCTTGACCACGTTGACCACGTCGCGCCGAGAGCACCAGGGCGGTGGACGACGGCGAGGCCTAGGAAGGGGACGACGCGGAGCCGGGGAAGACGACGCAGTGGATGCCCACGCGTAGAGGAGTATGAGGGTTCACTGGTTCGCTGCGGTGTGAGGTTGTCGTCGCCGCAGAATAACAGGGGGTCTGTGTGAGTAGAGGGATGGCCTGGCCAATGGTGGGAGTAGTAGGGGGCAGTGAGGCCTCCTCCGCATCACAGCCGGCCACGGGAGGCAGGAGCACGAGGCACGACCGGCGCTGGTTTGGGCGGCTGGAGCAAGAATACCAGAGGTTGAAGAAGCACTATGGCCGTTGGATGGACATTGTACGGTCACTTGAGCTAGAATCGTGCATATTGACTAAGTTGACAAAGCCCTCCGTCCCCGTCAACTTAGTAGACCCACAAGTCAGCCTGCCAATATACTGGGTCCCAGCTAATAGGGAGAGTATTCATTTTTTTGTGCGTAATAAGGAGGCACTTCCTTGTGTGCGAAGATATAGCTGGTGGGTCCGAGCTGTCAGCGGCGGTAATGTTTTTTCATGAAATACAGAGGCCCTTTCGGTGGGTCCCTGATGTCAGGTGGAGGAATCATTATTTTGCGTGTAATAAGGAGGCATTTCCTTGCGTGCGGCCGTGGACCCAGCTGTTCGCCTCTCCACCTACAGTCCACTTCAGATGCATGTCGGTCACCATGTTGACCAGGCCGCGCCGAGAACACCAGGGCGGTGGACGACGGCGAGGCCTAGGAAGGGAACGACACGGAGGCCGGGAAGACTCGGCAATTGTTTCCCACGCGGAGGGGAGTACGACTGTATGAGGGTTTACTGGTTCGTCTGCCGTCGCCGGAGAATAATAGCAGGTGTGGGTGAGTAGAGGGATGTCTAGGCCAGCGATGGGAGTACGGTGGGGCGGTGAGGCCTGCGCGGCAGCAGAGCCGGCCGCGGGGAGGAGGGAGCAGGCAGTCCCGTCGGCGCTTGTTTGAGCGGCTAGAGCAGGAAGAGCAGAGATTGAAGAAGCACGACGGCCGCTGGATGGCCATCCAACAGTCACTTCTTATGCGTCAACCTTTTTTTAGGAAAGCCTCGAATATGTGGAAAACAGCATACAGCCCATCTGCCATTATTTCTAATAATTTACAGCCCATTTGCTAATTATTAAGGTTTTTTTTGGAGCCCATATTCTTTTTGTTAGCATTACAGCCCATATTGTGGCCATGGTTAAAAAATTATACAAAATTTTGCATATTTCGATGCGGTCCGAACTGTTTTTAATCCCGAAATTTCGACTCACATTCAAACTGATTTTAAAAATAAATGTATATCAATATAAAATCCAACAAATTCTCCACGCATAAAAATTAATGTAATTTAAAATCTCAAAATGAAAAAAAAAAGATATTTGAAACTAATTGTCGGTTTGATGTGTTTTAAAAAATGTACAACCCATTTCTCATTACTGATGGGCCATTTTCTCGGCCAGCCGAATGAAAGCTCTCCTCGTCTTGAAAGGTTTGTAGCCCAACAGGCCTGACAAAGCGACTTGGCAAATCACAAAAAACTGGGTTGTGGCCGTGGACCCAGCTGTCAGCCTCTCCACATACAATACTCTTCCGATGGAATGTCGTTGACCACGTTGACCACGCCACGCCAAGAGCACCAAGGCGGTGGACGACGGCGAGGCCTAGGAAGGGGACGACGCGGAGCCGGGGAAGACGCGGCAGTGGATGCCCACGCGGAGAGGAGTACGAGGGTTCACTGGTTCGGCTGCGGTGTGAGGCTGCCGTCGCTGCAGGGCCTGGCTAGCGGTGGGAGTAGTAGGGGGCGATGAGGCCTCAACGGCAGCACAGCCGGCCACTGGAGGCAGGATCAGGAGGTCTCCCCGGCGCTGGTTTGGGTAGCTAGTGCAAGAAGAGCAGCGATTGAAGAAGCAGCAGGACTGTTTGATTCAAATCCAATGGTTACTGCTGCTAGAATCGTTTATTAACTAAGTTGACAAGCCCTGCGTACGCGTCAACTTAGTAGGCCCACAGGTCAGCCTCCCAACTGGTGCGCCCCAGATGTCAGTGGGAGGAATCATTTTTTCGCGTAATAAGGAGGCAGTTGATTGCGTGCGGCCAGGCCAGCGGAGGGAGTAGGGTGGGCCGGGGAAGCCTGCGCGGCATCACAACAGGCCACAAGAGGAGGGAGCAGGCAGTCCCACCGACGCTAGTTTAGGCGGCTGGAGCAGGAAGATCGGAGATTGAAGAAGCACATCGGCCGTTTGATGGACATCCAACAGTCACTGCTGCTAGAATCGTGTGTTCACTGACAAAGCCTTGCGTAAACAAGTCAGCCTCGAAATCTGTGGCATGTACAACCCATTTGCTATTATTTTTTATAATTTTTACTCATTTTCTAATTCATATGGAATTTATTGCAGCCCGTTTTCCATTTTTAGAATTGTCGGCCATTTTCTGGTCAGTACCAGGGTCAAAAAATTAACTAAATATGTGGGAAATTTTGAAAATTCGCAAATTTTTGCTGGGGGACGAAATATTCTTAATCCAAAAATTAATAGCCATACTAAAAAAAATTAAAAATAAATTAGTACTATGTCATGTTAAATCCAATGAAATACGTATAAGATATCAGTGAAGAACAAAAACAAAAGAAGAAACTTATATCCCGTTTACTATATTTTTTTTGGAATTTTCAACCCCTTTTGATATTACTTTTAACAGACATTGACCATACTCTTAAGCCAGGCTTGAATGCATCCCTCCTCGTCTTGAAAGATTTGCAGCCCAGTAATTCGGAGAAAACAAATAGGCCTAGCTTGGGTATTCTTCAAAAAGAAATATTGCGCTACCTATTTTCCCAAAGAACTAGTGCATGAGCATTTAGCTTTATTTATTTATTTATTTACTTATTTATGTTTAGGGGACCATGAGCATGTACCTGGGCCGGATTCATGTGAGAGCCTCCCTTCCAGTTATTTATGGGCTTCTCTATTGGGCCTTCATCAGTTGATGCATGTTATCAACAAGTGGAAAATGTGTTCCGTACAAAAAATAGTATGCGCTACGTACGGTACGGGGCCCTAAAGGATCGAACCGTGCAACGACTTCCAAAACATTGTGTTTGTAGTTCTAACAACATATTTATTCAACCAACAGACGAAATATACTACTGATTGTACATTGAAAACAGCAGCAGCAACCAGGGCTGGGGGTGCAACAGAAGCAGTAAGCAGGCCAGAAGAGTGAAGACGCAGCTCTCTCTTCCAAACCAAACATCAGCCATCATTACAAAAGGGCTACCTAAAAAGAACAAGTGTATGCATCAAACTAAATAAAGATCCTACTACACCAAGGGTACGCATCTAACTAACTGGCTCAGTTAGACGTTACTATTTATTAAGCTATGGAGATTGGCTGACGGCTTGAACCAGATGGGTGCCTCACATGGGAAACTCCAGCCAGCAGGTCGAAGTCTGATACTTGCGACCCTCTCTCCTACTTTGGGCTGCAGAGCGTGGCGGCACATATCAGGGTATGGTGCATGCAGAGATGCATGGTACGCTGTGTACACACATTTTTGCCTGATGAACGAAACCGCGCTGCCATCATGATCCTTGCATGGTACTGAGATTGTCCACACGCGAAACAATGAGCTTGATTACCTCTGTGGGGAGCAAATTCCAGCCACTCTTTCGGTGGACGCTGCTTGGTTCTGCCATTGTTAGTGCTTGGGTTTCGAACGAGGGGGGAGGCGCCTTAGCGGGGATGGAAGATTGGACGATATTATGTGCGGACAAAGACGGAAACTGAATATGTGCTGCGGGAAGTGGACAAGTGATGATGACTATAGCACGTCGCTTGACTTACGAGACACATACCAGCAGCGTAGGGTCATGTCGATGCCAGACAACTTGCTTGAGTGATCACAGTACTGGTACTCCCTACAGTGCTATGCCCTAACTTGCTTGAGTAGAGTAGTAGAGTAGGACTCTTCTCTACTACTAGCACTGGAGGAGTAGTATATTCTAATCTAAAATAGTTATAAACTTCAATGCCCGAGCGTGGAACGACTACGAGCCGTGCTCAAAGACCATGTCTATGTGGTGTTTGTACATGGGCGACAACCTCAACGCCAACGGTGCTGCTCCCGTTGCACCGTATGTGTTTCTGTCCTTCCTGTTCGAAATCGTGGTAGAATTCATGATTTATTTTGTGCTTATTCGGATTAAATCTCGTAGTAACTTGCTCATATATTCAACTAGCGCAACGTCCCCTACAACCACTCCCGTTTCATGGACGGCCTGGTCGATGCCTCCAAGGAGCCCTTCGTCCACTACTATGAGTGCCCGATGCCGTTTTGTGGCTCGCCGGCGGACATGGTGCATCACCTCACGGATGCGTGCAGCGGTCACTGCTGGACCTTGGCGGACAACATCAAGTACGAGACGTGCTACCCGTTCACCATGCCGGAGTCGCTGGAGGATCGACGTGAGAGGGAGGGGGAGGAGATAGCGATGAACGTGAACGTGAGGGGAGGAGATAGCGATGTCGTGGGAGGCGCAGTATTTATAGCAAGCAATGGCACACCTATGTAAGATACGGACTGAGCTGCACTAACTTAACTGCATGTCCAGTTGCGTCACTGACATGTGGGCCAGACCCCTATTGGGCCCACATGTCACTGACCCAATGCACCTGCAGTTAAGTAACAGCAACGTGGGCATATTTGTTGGAGTAAATTACAGGGGAGCGAAGGGGTGGAAATATTGCTGGTCACAACGGATTGGACGAGCGTGGGGGAGGAGAGTCATGCATGCAGATTTTTTTCACACGGGGTGGGGTGGTGGGACCGCCGGAGGGAGAAGGAGAGTTTGGCAGGCATATTGTTTCCACACATGGAGAGGAAAAGATTTGGAGACGAACGGGCTTCCTGCAGGTATGGGGAACGGTGCATAATAAGTCATCTTGCATGTCGGGCTAGGTATAGTCTCAAGTCATTAAAAATATACACGCCCCACACATGTTCATATTTCAAGGTGCACTAAATTATTGCATGCGATGATTAAGGCTGGCCATAATGGTGGTATCTTAGCTGGTATCATGCACACGGGAATAGCAAACATGCTGATGTGGCAAAGAATTAAAGAAGAGAGGGGGTTAGAGTAACTAGTGTTCATGCATGCATTGGTAAACACATTTTTTTGTGAAGAACGACATCACTAGTTGAGTACTTTTGCAGACTTCAAAAACTATTCCACCGCCTCTACTATCTTGCTAAGAGTAGGTGAAATTTTTGAATCGAGCCCTTTAAACTAGAAGGGAGGTAGTGGTACTCTAATAGCTAACCTTGTTGTGATGACAAGATAGGACATGGCACGCACCTGGACGGAGGAACTAGTCTGCATTGTGCATTTAAGTTTTGTCTGAAGTCAATGTACCTCTACTTTCACCAGACTTATAGAAAAATGTGTCAACATTCACAATGTCAAATCAATATTTTTACACTCATTATAAAACGTAGTTCTTATACTCATTATAATCAGTATTGTAGATATTGATATTTTTAGTATAAATTTGGTCGTGGGATTTCATTGATGCCTGTCAAAGCGTGGAGGAAGCGGAGCTTAGGGCTTGCATTGCCGGTCTCTACATAGGTATTTCTCTTCATAATCCTGTAATTTTAGAGACTGATTGCGCTTTTGTGGTAGCGTCTCTTGCATCGGGGGACTATGACAGGTCTGCTATGCGTGACCTGAAGATGAAAGCGTTGAGCATCTCGAAGTTGATCAACAATCTTCAATTGTCAAAGATTAGCCGTTCGGCCAATAAGGTGGCACACTTAATCGCTAAGTATAGCTTTGACAATAGATTAGATGGTATTCTTGTAAATAACGTACCGCCCTGTGTGGTGAATATTGTATCGAATGAGTGTACTAGTGTGGCTGGTTAATTAATATAAGGTGGTGTTCAAAAAAGTATAAATTTGGTCAAACACTTTGCAAACGGTTGACGGGAGTAAAAAGGACCAGAGGGAGTATCATGCATGCGGAGTAGGCAAAAAAATTGCTTGTCTAAAAAAAGGCAAAAAATTGCTCATTTATAGCCGGTCGAAGTCTCAAAGGGCGCGACCGCGCGAGGGAGGCGAAGGTCGTGGGAGGCGCGACGTTTGACGGAATTAAGTGAAGTTACATCCACGCGCCGGCATGGCGTGCGAACAGGCAGAAGCTATACCGTCAGGCCTACGATATGGGTCTAGTAGACATGACATCTAGTGGGTCCCGCATAGTTCTCGAGAACTCTTTGGGGGCTTGCAGCCGTTTATCCACCGGGCAAGCCAGCAACCCCACGCCGTTCGCACGCCCTACTCGTCCCCGTCTTCTACCTTACAACAGTTCGCTCCCAGTCGTCCCGTCCTTTCACATTAGTTCGCTCCCAGTTTTTTTTGCGGGGTACAACAGTTCAACTTCTCCTAACCCTCCTCCAAAATCCATGGCCTCCCAAATCTCCATGGTCGCCGCTGAGTACCAGGTTAGAGCCATCACCGGCGATCAGTTCATCGTCATCTACACACGTGGATCCGAGACGGTGAAAGCATGGCTTGCTCGCTTCCTACGCATGTTCAACAGTTCAACGGATGAGTGGGTCGCTGGGCTAGATGTTGAGTACACCACAGTCCTGGGACGAGAGAAGGATCTAAAGGACGAAGAGAGGAAGAAGCCCGCCGTGATCCAGGTTTGCGTACATAACGTTTGCTTGGTCTACCACATATGCCATGCCGACGTTGAGTGCCAGGATTTTAAGAACTTCCTCAAGGACAAAAGAGTGAAATTCGTTACTGTAGGCTTTAAGAACGACAGGGATGTCCTGCGTCGGATAGGTCTCGTTGTAGGCCAGCCCTTCGATCTCCAGAAGGCAAGCCTGGTGTCCTCCTCTCAACCTTCAATGCTGACCCTGGCAGCAGCCATGATTGATCCTTCGTACGCTAAACTGAAGAAACCTCATCACGAGTTTCATCATGCATGGGAGTCGAAGACATTAGATGAAGATCACATCGTGTACGCAGCAATGGATGCCTACCTTTGTTTAAATATCCACAAGGGTTGGATGAAGAAGCAGAGCCCGGTGTCCGGTTCAAGCAAAGAAGCGCCGGCAAAGAGGAAGAGGAAGAGGGACGAGGACGAAGTCGAGGACGTGGACTCGGACTCCGAGTAGGTGGCAGTGCCGTCGCTCATGCTGGTTCTACTGCAGTGTCAAGCGGACTAGTTGCTTAGTTTATTTTCAAGGGTGTGTTGTGCTGAGGCCCCAGCAGAACTATGTTTATGTTCTTTCTCGTTATTTGAACTCTTTAGTACGTACAGTAGTACTAGTACTATGTTTTACTATTGTTCTTCTTGCAGTTGGTACTACTGCTCATATCTTCGTGTTCCTACTGTACTTAATACGTTCGTACTAGTAGTATAATTTGGGTCAGTCGATTTGTGAAAGAAGTTCGACGGAGCGAAGGAAGAAGACGGCAGAAGAGGTGGAAGAAGCCCTTCTAGCCATCCATGTTGCATCAAACGGCTTACATGAGTCGACTGACCCAAATTGCTCCTTCAGATTGCAGGATCCATGTGGCATTCAAGGTCTCGAAGGTAGATTCCGCGTCCGCACCCGGTTTGCGGGCTCCACGCGTGCGCGACCGGCTTCCGCCGTGACAGCCACCATGCGCGCCTCCTCCACATGGTCGGAGACAACAATGACACGGTAGTTCCTCCTCGCTGGCGTGCTAGAGCACGCGCTCGTCCTCCTCTTCGTATGCTGCGTGCATAGATGCGGCTCCACCAGCTGCTCGCGTGCTTGGCAGCGTGGCGGCATCGCGAGGAGGGACTACAGATGACGTGAGCGGGCGAGCCTTCGACTTCATGGCACAGGGATGGCGGCGACACGACGGTGATGGGCGAGAAATTGTTGGCCGGAGCAGGCGGGTGCCGGCATGCGCAATGGCGGCGGCATATTGATGAGTGCGCGTGTGGGAGCTTAGTTTAGTTATATATATATATATAAGGTTGGTCAAACTTAAAAGAAAACCGTACTAGTACACGCAAACATTAGACTTAGGCAGCGCTTTTATTAGTTAGTACCACAGCCACTATACGGAATCTTGTGCAAGCGCGTGAACCGCGGTCGCGCGGTCGATCGAATGGTGCGTCACCGTGTCGTGCTCGAAGGACATCCACCGAACGTTTTTGTGTGTGTGAAAACAATCCTCGAATATTACTCAACTTTTTTTCCTGTGAAAGTTCTTGACGCTGCAATATTTCCATATATTTGAATTTAGCTCCAGTTCGTGTTTATTTGGATTTGGACGTTTTAGGTGCGCCCTAGTTTTTTTAATACTGATTTTGTGTGTGTGACTGAGAGAGAACGTGTGTATGTGTCCATATGTGTGTTGTGGCGGAAGGGCAATGTGGAGACGGTGTGCGTGTGATACAGACATAGAGAGGTGTGAATGTGCAAATGATCATGCATGAGTGAGACATAGACAGATGCCGATACGTTGTGTATACATGAGAGAACGGTCTTCTAGTTTAGGGCCTGTTTGGTTCCAATAAGTCACCTGACTTATAAGTCAGGTGACTTAAAATCAGTGACTTATAAGTCACGCCTGTTTGGTTGTCATCTGACTTATAAGTCACCTGACCACACCTTCCCACCTTGTTTTTTAATGTAAAGGTGATGGGACCCACGTAAAAAGGGGTGACTTATAAGTTTTAAGTTGGGGTGGAGCAACTTATGACTTATAAGTTGGGGTGACTTATAAGTTGGGTCCGTTTGGCAAAATAAGTCACTTTTTGCACTTTTCGACTTATAAGTTGGTGACTTATTTGGAACCAAACAGGGCCTTACTTGTGTGTGTGTGTGAGAGAGAGAGAGGAGAGAGAGAGAGACAGAGAGAGGAGCATCCGTAACACAACAACCATCTCTCTCGATTCGTCCGTCCCTCGCACGGTCGCATGCAACACATGCATCAACGCGCACATTTTGACACCCTCACCCGGCCCCTGCCCACCTCAAGGCCCGCACAATCTCTTCGTGAATACCCATTTCTCTCCTTAGGTTTGTTTTCTCTCAATATCTGACACACACACACACACACAGAGAGACACACGCAGCACAACACACACACACACACTCCCCCGAGCACACAATTCATCCCCATCCAAGGTTATACGGCGACCACTCTCGCTTGTGCTTCTTTGCACCCCAACATGCACAACACCTCAATCTTCAAAGAGGGCATCGAGCAGATCGAAGACGGCGACCACACCGCGCTAGAGAATGCGGGGTCATTTGGAAGTAGGGTGATGTGACGACGGCTGACTGACTCCTCCCCCCACCCTCTCTCTCTCTCTTGCACAAAATTACCAATCCCTCTCTCCCCCGCACAAAATTGTCAATCCCTCAACCCACGAGATCCTTCCCCTCTCGTCCATGTTTTTCCAGCTCTCTCATCAAACATGTTGTCTCTTCTCCTTCCACGTATACAGAATCCAGATGCACACGCATCTCATGTATATTACATGTATCCATCTTTCTCACAAACCTAACTTCTTCCTCTCTCTTTCTCTCTCTATCTCTCTCTCTCTGTCTCGTTAGGTTTGTCTCCTACTCTCTCGTCCACATACATACAATCTTTCCCGCCCTATCTGCTCCATCTTCAAAAGCTCTCTCTGCACGTTTCATTCACACATTGGGATATGTCAAAATGTTGCTTCTATAATGGCTGATGTAGAGTTATGGTTGTTTTTGTTGCATCCTACAAAGTAATAACTATGAAATGCATTTAGATTCTCATTTGACTGGGATTATGTGAGTTTGAGCATGTTGTGAAGTACTATAGACCTTGTATACATCTTGGGATTCGACAATGATTGTAACTATTGAATTGTATAGACCATTACATTCGAAGTCAATAGCCTAATATATTTATTTCACAATTTCAACAAATGATTAGTTCACTACAAACTAAGAAAACAAATGTGTACTCCCTCCGTTTTTATTTAAGTCCGCGTATTAGCATTGGTCAAAGTCAAGTTTTGTAAACTCTCAGAAAGCTTATAACAAAAAATATTAACATATACAATAACAAATAAATACCATTAGATTCATTATTGAATGTACTTTCACATCATACATATTTGTTATGGTAAATGTTTATATTTTTCTATAAACTTGGTCAAACTTTAGGAAGTTTGACTTCGGTCAAACCTAATATGCAGAGTTTACTACTACTACTCGCTAGTTGCTTAGCCGAATCACTCAACACGCCACACGGGGAGTCCAGTGTCACAAAATTTTGAGGTCGGCGGGAAAATCTCCCGCGACCCTGATTCGAGCAGTGGGAAGTTACCATCATAGCCTTCGGAACAGGCCTACGGATGACGCTTGGTAGGGGGCTGTTTTCGTAACTTCAGGTTCACCCTACCCAGCCAACCCCACCCCGGCACCCAGAGTAGTACACCTGAATACTCCCCATTTTCTATCCCCACCGCAAAATAGACTTCTCCACGGCACCGCAGCCTTCGTGCTCCTCCCCTTTACATCGGCGCACTCGTCCACCGCAGCGCATCTGCCTCATCGACGACCTCGTACGCCGCACTGGAGCCGGTCCACCGTCGTCGTCGTACACGGAGCCTCTTCCCCGGCATCGTCTTCCACGGTCTCGGATCTGCTTCCCGGAAGCCGACGCCAAGCGCAGAAGTACCACCGTCGTGGACAATGAACTGACTCCCGTTGCCGACCATGACTCACAGAGGCCGCCGCGACCATCGTTCTCCTCCTCGATTGGTAATGTGTGTATTGAATCACTTAGCAGTACATGTGCAGTTCCAATTTTGTTCATACCTACCCTTCAAATTTCCTGGGTGCTATTGTTCCCGTAAAAGTAATTGGTTATAGCCTCCATTGTCCAACAGAATATCAGCTTGTAATTGTGCGTCGCTCCTGTATCGCGTTGTGCTTGGGTAGGTTTTTCATCTGCAACCAGTAGTGTGGCAAATGATGGAAAGGTTTTTAGAACTAGCAAGATGCCCATGCGTTGCACGCATCAAGATGCATTTGTATGAGTAGTTTATCTTGTGGGAGAAAAGGATGAACGAGGGAAGGCCTTATTTGCAAATCTGGAGAGGGGTATGGGTATCTTTTTGCAAAATTCCCATTTGTTTCCTTCCTATCTGTCAGATATAAATTGGACGGCCTATATTGCAAGATAGAGAAAAAAGTAGACAGTAAAGGAAGTAGAGATAAATATTAAATATTAAATATTAAATAAATATAACAGTAGAGAAGAGAGTAGAGATAGCATGTTGAGATTTTTAAAGCGCCGCGCGTTGCGATTCTGTTGGAGATGCTCTAACATGGCAGACGAGTGCTTTAATGTTGCCCACAAGATGCGCGAGTATTACTAGTAGTATATTTTTCTTGCCATGTTGAGATTTTAAAACCACGAGTGCAAACATGCAGAGGAGCAATGAAGACCAAACACGGGATATTCGGGACATCTTCAAGGAGCGTGGCAAGTTAAAGAGGAGCTGCACCGAACCTGTAAAACGAGCTTTGGTAAGTAACACCCTTTCAATTACTTTCGTGTAGCCTCGTGTTCTTCGATGTGTATATGTTGTAGTTTCTGTTTCTCTTAAGCGTGGTGTTCTTCGATGTGTAATAAGAAGAGTCTTAATCGTCCTAATGCTTTCGTTTTTAGCTTGATGTAGGAAGTGGGTGTTCTCACCTTGTAGTCTGTTTTTATTTTTTTCCTTTTGAATTCACTTCTCCGAGTTCTGTTTATCTGGCTTCTACTAAATGGATCTGGGTTGCTCTGAGTATTGATCTAAAAAAGAAGTAACTTCATGTCAGGATGCAGTTCCTGCGAGGAGGGAAGTATGGTCAACCTCGAGATCATGTTTCCAAAATGAGGCTGGATTACACACAAGGTGCCAGTTCCCTAATGATGCTGGATTAGACACAAGGTGCAAATTCCCAGATGATGCTGGATTACACACAAGCCAGGTGGAGTCGTCAGCTGTTCGTGTCCTCGTGGCATTAGTAAAGGCTGAAAGAAAGCGTGCAGCAGCCCTTGAGAATGTAGCTGAGTTCCTGAAGAAGCGAAAAGAGCAATCAGATGCTCTCTTCACCCAAGCCAAAGAAGAGATGGAAGAAGCCAGAAATAAGCTAGCAGAGGCAGAGCAGGCTAGGCGTCTCCTGCTATCTAAAACTGTTGTCAATACAAAATTTCCTTCATAATAGCTAGGTTCAAATGTTTATCCAGTCAGCATGCCTGTTGTGATGTCCGTGCATCTACTGATGTGGCACAAAATGTATTTTTTCGGGTCATGTAATAACAGCAATTACTTTCCAAACAATAACAGACGAAGCATTGGACATGGTATAGTTCACGCGCAAGCCCGACATTCCAAGTTCAACTTCCACATCAAACTCATGTTCACAGATATCTGCACATTCATACATAATGTCCACAACCATGATTCACTTCAAAGCCAAAAAAATGTGAGGAGAGTTATAAATAAAGAAAATCCTCTACTAGTTCCTGCTACCAGTGCGAGCACAACAAGTCAAGACCATGCGTAAATTAATTATATTTTAGTCATTTTTTGTGTTCTAAAATGCCTGCCGGCTCGCGGAAGGACGTGTTGCCGGCACACGCGCGGATTCAATGAAGGCAGGCGGGGCAGTCTTAAGCTGGTTGCACCGGCACGCGGCGAGGAGGCGTGCTCAGCCGGGCCTGCAGCGAGTGCGGCCCTCTTGGCCGGCGCGCCGGTTCAATGCCTGCGCTATGAGAGGTCGCGTCCGTGTCAGAGCAATTACGCGGCGAGGAGGCGTGCTCAGCTGACTATTCCTACAAAGGTGCTCCACCACGTACCCGGTACCCGCGAATGCAGCAATCGTGCACCTAGGGTTTTAGGGTTTATTTGTTAACGTCGCCTTTACGTAACACTCATGTGTGCGAGACAGCGAGAGGCCGACTGCGTGCGTGCGCCTCTTCTCTTCGTATATGTACTCCACCGTTTGTCTGGTGTCCAAAAAATTATAATAACTACTAGCAATGTGCCAATGCGTTGCCACACGATCAAAGTAGATTAATACATATTCACCGATTTGATAGAAAAAAGTCTAGTTTTGAAATACGTATATCACTAAAAATATGTTATGTTTCACTCAAAATATATTCCTTTGGCGGTTTTGATGAGATAAGGGAGGAATGTTGTTGGTTTCAAGATTCGAGAAGTGGTATATGTCTAATTTCTACTCTTACTAGCAAGATGCCCGTGCGTTGCACGGAACATCAAGATCTTGTGGGAGAAAAGGATGAACGAGGGAAGGCCTTATCTGCAAATGTGGTGAAGAGTGCGGGTAAATTGCCATATTTTCCTTCCTATCCGTCAGATATAAATCGGACGACCTACATTGCAGGATGGCAGGCCCACCATCATCACCAACTCTATTTTTTATCCCTACTCTTATAAAAAGCATTGTCGGTGATGATCGTGTGCCTGCCATCCTGCAATATAGGCCGTCCGATCTATATCTGACGGATAGGAAGGAAACTATGGCAATTTTGCAAAAAGATACCCACACCCCTCTCCACATTTGCAAATAAGGCCTTCCCTCGTTCATCCTTTTCCCCCACAAGATAAACTACTCATACAAATGCATCTTGATGTTCCGTGCAACGCATGGGCATCTTGCTAGTTGTTGCAAAAAGCCCATGTGTGTGAGAGAGAGGGAGAGTGGAGGAGGACGGAGTGCATGTGTGACAAAGACACAAGGAGTGTGTGTGCGATAGGTATCAGCTTAAAATGAGGCGATAGTGTGTGTGTGCACGATCGAGAGGGCGTGTCTCAAGAAGGGAAGAAAAATCTACATAGATACAAGGAGCGGGAGAGAGACATGTATGCGATGGTGGAAGCACGAGTGTGCGGGTGTATAAACCTATCTAGAGGCTAGCTAGTCGATAAATGTTTGTGAGAGAAATACGAGTCGGGGTGCGAAAGCGAGAGTTTTGTGTGTGTGAGAGAGAGACGGTAGTCGGGAAGGGGAGTGGAAGCAGGAGTTGTGTGTGTGTGTCTGTGAGAGAGAGAGGAGACGGTAGTCGGGGTTGTCTGATCGGTAAACAAATGAATAATGTCAGTCTGGGATGGAGACGAAAAGGAGACCGCAACAAATGTTGTGTCTACAGGAGAGAGAGAGAGAGAGAGTAATTTTAGTGGTATGAGTCATATGTAGAGACATATAGGGTGTGTGAGAGAATCCCATAGAGAGAAAGACAAAGTGAAAGACGAGTGGAGACTGTGTGTGTGGCGGTGAAAAAGAAAGCTTAGGTACCGAGTGATACCAGAGAACAATAGAGACGTGAGAGATAATGAAAACCGTGTAATGTATAATGATAGGGAGAGTGTGACACTTCTCAAGGGAGACATCGAGAGACCATGTTTGCGAGGATAGGAGAAACATGAAGGGAATGTGCGGGTGAGCTGGAGAAAAGAGAGTGATAGCTACCTGAAGGAGCATGCATGCAAGAGAGATGGGCGTGAAAGGAGTGAACAAAAAAGGGATTCAAATATTTGAATTCGAGATGATGATACATGTAATCCTTACTCGAACCAAAATTGATCTATCAAACATGCATACTCATATGAATTCATGCACATCTATGTTATTTAATATGTAGAACATAATTTGGTTAAATTTTTTTGAATTCAACCTTAAGATTTCGAGATCGTTGTATTTGTAAATCATATTATACATATAAAGGAGCAGAATTTTTTATGTGCTTTTGAAAGTATATATAAAAAATGATGTATATAGAATGTAATTCCAATTGAAAATGGATCCCGCCCGAAAAAAATAGAATACAAACGGGATTCGAATTGAGTTGGCATGGTAAACGTGCACTCTACAAAATTTTAACGAAGCGGGGAAAGTCGTAGTAACCGCCCGAAACCAAAATCTGCGAGATGGAAATCACAACTGCCTATCCCTGCCACGCAAAACCTATCTGCTGGATTTCTATAGGTTTCGATAGGGGTAGGTTTGTAATTTCACCCAAACATGACGTAACCGCCTCTCACCCGGATTCATACACGGTGAGCGCCAAAACACAGTGTGTCCTCGGCCAAAATCGACTCCCTCCCCGATTCATATTCATACACGGTGGGCGCCAAAAACAAACTCTCGTCAGCAAATATTCGGTGTATGCGAGATTACCGTCCTATCCCCAACCGACTAATGTTGTTGTGATGTAGTAGAAATTTGAAACGGGGGCTAAGTTTGTAAATTTCCTCGCATTTGAGACAAGCGCACCCTGAATACATGGTTCCCCCTTCCTCTCTACCTCCCTTTTCCCCATTCGTACTCCGTGGGCGCCAAAACACCCTCTCCACCCCACCCTCCTCCGTCCGCCGCCGTCCGCCACCCCATCCACCGCCGTCCTCCTCCACCATGCCGGAGCTGATACCCCGACGCCGCCGTCCATTACAAGAGATCGACCTCTCTCATCCACGGCTTCGGACCGGGATCCTTGCATCCCATCCTCTCGCTTCATCCCCGTCGTCGTCCACCTTGCCGGTGCCGCTCCTATGACCGTCTCATCCACCGTGCCCCGCCGCCACCGTCTACCCTCCTAGATCTACTTCTACGTCGTGACAACCATCGCTACTACAGCACCGTCAAATTCTCAGCAAATGCGTAGACGGCGCCGCACCAGAGGCGGTACTCTTTCGTATCTGCTCAACTTATTTATCGCAGCAAGAAAATAGATCGCCACTGCTTTACTCTGATTTCTTGTCTTGGTTGCGAAGTTTCCTTTGTCTAGTTTGCACCTTCAGATCCGCCATGGCACGCTCAACACTATACTCCCAATGCTTATGGTTTTCCCCTTTTATATTCCACACTAGTTAAATCACAGTAGACTAAATTTCAAAATTGGGTCTGTCAATTTTTCAGAGCTCGCCGGAGTTCGCCGGTGCGATCGAAGGGGCTCGGGGTTGTGGGGCCTTGTTGAACAAAGAAAGCTCGACGCGGGTGGGGGTGCCGGAGGAACACAGGCGGTGGGGGCCGGTGGTCCGGTCGGCGGCCCGTGCGGTGTTCTGTATGGGAAGAATCAGAGACGAGGAAGAAGAAGGGTTAGGATACGTAGGATCTTCATCCAACCGCCTGAAATGGTCGAGAGACCGCTGGGAGTTGCATTCTTAATGTGCTCTGGTTCATCATGTGTGGGCACTGCGCAACCAACATTTTATTATCCAAAATCTGCTTGCTCTTCTTTACCATGTTCCTCTTCCGTTCTTCTTTAATATGTACTCTCTCCGTTCCTAAATACAAGTCTTTGTATAGATACCACCATGGACTACATATGGAGCAAAATGAGTGAATCTACACTCTAAAATGTATCTGGATACATCTGTATGTGATCCATAGTGGAAATCTCTACCAAGACTTATATTTTGGAATGGAGGGAGTATGATAGTAGTACAGTATGTTCCTTGTACTGAAGATGAGCAGGGACATTTGCAGTGTAGAGGTCTATACGGTCGGTTGTGATGGACACTTTGAGCCTCTTTGATTCGTAGGATCTTGTAAACATAGGAATAGGATTTGTAGTGGCCTGCCCACTTGAATCCTATAAGAATAGCAAGGAAATGCGGGGAGTTGTGTCGCCTTTGAGAGTTACACTGATATTAACAGTACCGCACCTTCACTTGAAGAGAGCTGGTATCCGAAGCCTTTCTAGCCGTACCGGCAATACTAGCACATATATTCCAGCAAGTTCCACTTTGCTGATTTTACTCTGATGCTTAAGGTTTTCCCGTTATATCTACACTATGATCTGTGTAGCTGCTTTGTGTCACACTAGCAGCAGTCCACTCTTGAAGCTAAACACTGCAATGACTTACAAAATTGGCACCAAGGCATTGAGTGCCATTCTGGATGCAATGAAACTCATACGCTCCCCACCTGTTGATTCTTGTTCAGAATATGATCCTAATGACTATTCTAACCTCGAGGAGTCAAAGGCAGATGGCATGTCCTGTTCACCCATCAAGGTGCCTGTTCTAATTTGGCAATGTTTTATTGATTGCGGGTATCTTGCATATGTTGTCTTGCATTTCTTCTACTTTGTTGCACCGCCATCTGCTTAGTTTACTCATCATATATGTCGAGATGCCATGCCCATCCATTATCAATACATATTCCATCTGTCATCATACCATGTTTTTCCACTCAAATGTTGTTCTTGTGCATCAGACATCAAAAAGGAAGAGGGTGATTGCCGAACCTGAAGGAGCACCAGCAAAGTCCTTGAAAAACATGGTGGTGCCGGAGAAATCAGACAGCACCCCACTTATATTGGCTGTACAACCAGTGACACAAAACGTAGGACCGACTCCAGCAGACTGTACCCATACTTCACTGGCCACACCACTAGCCCCACCACACATGACCTGCACTCCAGCAAAAGGTATACCGATTTCATTTGCCATAGCACCAGCTGTACCACAGAAAAATCCCACTCCAGCAAAAAGTACAGCAAGTCCACCGGCCGAAGACCTATCCCAACTGCAGAGACGGCCAATTCCTGCAGATTGGAACCCCATTCCATTTATTCCCAGTTTAAAAGACAATGCTTTCAATGTTGTTAGGGACTACGTGCATATATTCCCATCATGGGAAGATTATTGTGAAGACAAACACCATTTTCACATCTTCCTGTCCAACTTACGTGTAAGTGCTATTATTCATGGTTATTATTTTCCTGTTTTCTGCTGATTGAACACATCAATGATTTACATTACATTGTTGTAACTAGGCGAGGGTCAATCTGGATAGTCATGACGAGCAAAGCTTGCTTGTGCTTTTCAAGGAAGCATTGCAGCAGTATCGGTGTTACCTGAGGAAATCACACTTTGATGGCAAGTCTATAAACGAATTTCCGGTGAAGTCTCCTGTGCTAAATTTAGAAGACATTGAATGGAAAAACCTTGTTATGCACTGGTCTCGTTCCCAGGATGAGGTACTGTCTATGAAATCACATGACAATTTGAACTTCTACTTTTCCGCATGTGCCTTACGGATCTTTTTTGCAGGAAATCTGCTCGAAGAAGAATTCCGGTTTGACAAGAACGACAGATATCGCAAATATGTTGCCCGCTGCTTTGCTCTTGTTAGTACCTGTTGTCCTGTATCACTGTACTTGCATACATACCTGGTTCATTATGTGACAGCAGTATGCATGATAGCTTGCTTATCAATTGTTCGCTCCAAATTATCTGATCTGTATGAATGGTTACATTAGTGTAGAATATATCCAATGCCAATGTTTTTTAGCTCTGCATTGTTCTTGTAAGTACATGCTGTCCTTTATCAGTGTACTTATAATGACAGGTAGTTGTTCATGTACCATCACTCTGCAGCTTATTTTCCTTTGCCCTCCATTTTCTACACATCAGATCTATATTTACTCTTACCATAAGGTTGGTACTGAAGAAGTTTAGCTGTGCATTGCTCTTGGCTATACCTTTTGCCTGTATCGCTGCACTTACATTTATAGCTACTTGGTTATGTAGCATCACTCTTCATCTTATCTTAAATATTCTCCATTTTTTCGTATATTATCACATCTATATTTACTCTTAACAAAATGTAGAATAAAGGCAATGCTTTTGAAGAAGATTATGTGGTAAACTTCTTGAATTGCCCCCCCCCCATCAGCATGGACAAGGCCTTTATAGAGCCTGTCTTCACCAATAATGTAAGTTTGTCCATCTCAAGCCTTCAAACTTTGTTGTATATATTTGGTTAGGCATGACTGCAACAGCTGTTTATTTTTGGTGTTTGCATCAAATTGCTTGTTTAAAGTTTATTATGTAGTTCATAAACAAAAGTTTGTCCTTTCTCAATTTAAGTTTTCAGTTGTACAACCAAGTTCCTTCTTCATACCATGTAAATTAAACTATACAGAGCAAGTGATCTTCTTTTGCACTGCATGTATGCTTTTGTTCTTCATCCGTAATCCAGTGGTGTGGTGAACCTACCCACTACAGCACAATGTCATATTCTGCAATGTCTTAACTATGAACAATGTCATATCATTCTACTATTATTTAAACCATCTCTTTATTTGCCAATCTGAAATGGTATAAATTGACAGCACACTAACCATTGATATTTATGAGTTCTTGATCTGTAATCCAGTGGTGTCGTGAAGCTGCCAACTCCTTCACAATGTCATTTCCTGCCATGTCTTGACCTGAACAATACCATATTGTGTTAATGCAATTTTAAACTGTGTCACTTTATTCATCAGTAAGAAATGTGATGAATTGTCAACACTGATACACTTTTATGTGCAAAACCTATCATCTGTCTGCTTGTTTATCTTTCAGAGTGAGGAAGATATAAGTGTTGAACAAGCGCAGTCTCATCATCTTGCTCAGCTGCTTGCGTTGCAGCTCCCCAACAGTGCTAACCTTTCTTGAACTCTATTGAAGTGTTGTCGGTTTTGTATATTATTTTGTTGGCATGTTTATTTGCACTGGTGGCGATCTTTGATGCCCAGTGTATGTAATCTGCTGTCTGCTTGTGCTTTATTATCATAGTGGTGAACTTTGATGCCCAGTGGATGTAATATGTCGTAATTTCTTTATTGTATAGTCTAGGTTTTTCTTATTCACGATGCTGCAGTTATTTTACTGTATATATATCCTGTCTTCGCAGTAAACCGGCCAAACCGTAAAATTACGGTACATAATCGGGCCATCATGCAATCACGATGTAGGTTGGGCCTGAAACGTGCCGAACAGCTCACGGGCCGGCAGCAGCCTGAAATGAACCCCGACCCATGATTGTGCGAATCAAATCATGGGCTTTTAACAAGCCAAAATTGTCTTGGTCCTTGTTTGGCCCAATCAGATATCGGCTACGAGCAGGCCGGATGCAAACTGGGTCGTAGTTAGGCCCAACTATATGACGGGCTTTTAACATGCCGAAATTAATATAGGGCTGAAATGTTAAACGGGCACTTAACAGGCCAAAACTAATATCAGGCCGAATTACTAAGTGGGCCTTTAGCAAGTGGGCCCAAAAGCATAGTGTCTAGTTGACGGGTCGAATATGATATGGGCCATAATTGAGCCTAATGCCTCTTAAAGGGTCGGACCTGATCTGGGCCGTAATTTGGCCTAGAACGTGGTAGGCTTTTAACGGGCCGGATCTCATATGGGCCACTATTAGGCCCAGAGCATGGCAGGCCATTAATGGACCAGATCAAATATGGGTCGACATTTGGCCCAAAACATGGCAGCCAGTTAATGGGCCGGCCTACTAGGGTCCTCAAAATGTTGTGGGCCTATAGCTGGGCTGGCCCATTAATGTCGACGAAATCTCGTGGGCCTTTAGCTGGGCTGGCCCATTATGATCCACAAGAATCTTGTGGGCCTTTACTTGGGCCGGCCCATTATGGCACACAAAAATCCTATGGGCATTTACCTGGGCCGGCCCATTATGGCCCGCAAAATCTTGTGGGCCTTTGGCTGGGCTAGCCCATTATGGTCCGCAAAATCTCATGGGCCTTTAGCTGGGCCGGCCCATTATGGTCCGCAAAATCTTGTGGGCCATCAATTGGGCCGGCCCATTTAAACATGATGGGCCGGTCCACGTGTCAACATATCATAGGCGCGTCTCGCCCATTGGATGAGTGACACCTGTGCCAACGCGGACCTGACACGTGTCTCCTCCAGCCAATGATGATTTTACACGTGGAAAATCCCCATTGGTCGGGGCTGTTAACGGGTTATCTGATCCAAAACCTGACCCGATAGCTTAACAGCGTTCCGTTACGGTGGATGTCACGTGTCGGTCACCCTTGACGAAAGCACTTCTGTGACGCACGATTTATCGCCATGGAAGTGGACACTTCCATGATAGTAATTTTGGTAATGTCATGGAACACTTCTACGATAGCACAGGTATGACTATCTTGATTCTGTCATAAATTTGTCATGGATGTACATGCATGACAAAAAATGCGACCTACTGTGACAAATATGTATCATCACGGAAGTGTATTTTTTTGTAGTGCTAGCAAACTGTGGCTGATGAGGCGATAACCCCTACCACGCGTGATGTGAGTTTAACATTCTGATTGGCCAGAACCCAAACCCCATGGATCGTATGTCTGCACTATTGGATGTTCCCAGATCGAATGACAATCCTCATCCCTTTCATAACCACATGCAGTTGTGGTTAGGATTTGATTTTTATGCACTGAATGCATGGTAAATGCAAAACATGCCTTATATATAGCAAATGATCCCTGAAATGCACCAGAAAATCAAAACTAGGGTATAATGGTGATTGCATATGATGACCCACTAGTATAAGGTATCTATCATAGTCCTTTTGATAAGTAAGAGTGTCGAACCCAACGAGGAGCAAAAGGAAATGACAAGCAGTTTTCAGCAAGGTACTTTCCGCAGGCACTAAAACTATCAGTAATAGATAGTTTGATAGAAGAATAATTTGTAACAAGTGACAAGTAGTAGTAGTAGTAACAATATGTGCAGCAAGGAAGACCAATCATTTTTGTAGCAAAGGACAGGCCTGAACGGTCTCTTATAATAAGCAAAGAATTCTTGAGGACACACGAGAATTTTATCTAGTCACTTTCATAATGTTTGTTTGATTCGCGTTCGCTACTTTGTTAATTTGATATGTGGGTCGACCGGTGCTTGGGTGCTGTTCTTACTTGAACAAGCCTCCTACTTATGATTAAAATCTCTCGCAAGCATCCGCAACTACTAAATAAGTATTAAGATAAAATCTAACCATAGCATTAAACGTATGGATCCAAATCAGCCCCGTGCGGGATAGCGCATAAACTAGGGTTTAAGCTTCTGTCACTCTAGCAACCCATCATCTAATAACTACTCCACAATGCACTCCCTTAGGCCCAAAGATGTTGAAGTGTCATGTAGTCGACATTCACATAACCCCACTAAGGCAATCAACAACATACATATCATCAACATATCGAACAAACACCAAATTCACATGATTACTTATGAAAAGACTTCTCACATGTTCTCAAGAACAAAACTAACTACTCACAAAACATATTCATGCTCAAGATCAGAGGGGTATTGAATAGCATAATAGATCTGAACATATGATCTTCCATCAAATAAACCAACTAGCATCAACTACAAGATGTAATCAACACTACGAGTCACCCACAGGTACCAATCTGAGGATTTGATTCAAAGATTGAACACAAGAGATGAACTAGGGTTTTCATATGAGATGGCACGATTGAAGATGTTGATGAAGATTGGCCATCCCACAATGAGAGGGTTGTTGGTGATGACAATGGCTTTGATTTCTCCCTCCCGGAAGGAAGTATCCCTGACAGAATCGCTCCACCAGAGAGCAACAGTGCTCCTGCCCAAGTTCCGCCTCAAGATGGCGGCGCTCAGTCCCAAAAGTCCTCTCTTTATTTTTTTTCTAGGGAAAATGGCCTTATATACCAGAAGATGGGCACCGGAGGCCGACCAGGGGGTCCACTACCCACCGGGGCGCACGCCCTGGTGCCTACTGGGCACCTGGGTAGGGCCCCCTGGTATTTTGTTTCTCCAATAATTTTTATGTATTCCAAAATAAATCTCTGTAAAATTTCAGCTCATTTCGAGATGTGCAGAATAGGTAGCTCTCACATAGCTTTTTCAGGTCCAGATTTCTAGTTGTCGGTAATCTCCCTCTTTGTGTGAACCTTGCATACTATGAGAGAAAAGGCATTAGAATTTTTTTTTGACAGAAAGACTGTAAGGGAACCCCCTATAGTATAAATTGTGCAACAAACCCAAATTGCAAGTACCATGCCTTGAACCTGGGTGGGTGGGAAGGCATCAGTCCCTTCCCACCACTAGGCTATGCCTTAGTAGAATTACTCCACAAAGTGTTATATTGGTTGAAAACACTATAAATGACATTAGGAAAACAGGATGCAAAATGGACGTATCAACTCCCCCAAGCTTAGCCCTCGCTTGTCCTCAAGTGAAAGCCAATATAAATAATCATGTCCACATGTTTAGAGAGAGAGAGAGGTGTCGATAAAAACAAAATACAGACATAATGGCGTCATGATCATTATTATAACAACAATATCACCAGGGTAAATTTTGTTTTTGCCACTCTAGTTTTTGTCCACTTTGCTTATGCCACTCTAGAATTTGGCATTTCACTTTTGCCACTCTTAGCTTTTCACATTATATTACTTTTACCATTTCGTGGCAAAAGCAAAAAAATTAGAATGACAATATGATACATTGTCAAAAGGTAAGAGTGGTAAAAGTGAAATGAAAAATTATTGTTTTTGTCATGGAATGGCATTTGTGATGTATTATCAAAAGCTAAGAGTGGCAAAAGTGCGATGTCAAATTCTAGAGTGGCATAAGCAAAATTGGCACAAGCTAGAGTGGCAAAAACAAAGTTTTCCCTCATATCATTATCATATAAATTCTCGTGAGAAAGTAATAATTCGTCACAACATAGAATTATTTTTATGGAATTTTTGGAGTCGGTTTATTTATCGCATCACATATCTCTACCTTTTCAGGGTTTTGGAGTGTTCTGGAAGGTCTGTTTTATGTATTCCTCCGGTGTCATGGTTTGAATAATGTTAGTTTCAACATTAATAGGCGTACCTGAAATATAATGCTTAATTCTTTGTCCATTAACCACCCTCGGATTTGTGCCTTCGACATTACTAATCTTAATGGCTCCTGAACGATTAACTTCTTCAATTTGTATATGGTCCTTCCCATTTAGAGACAAGTTTTCCTGCAAAAAATCTAAAACAAGAATTGTATAATAGAACATATTGACCCACTTTGAATTCCCATTTTTTGATTCTTTTGTCATGCTATCATTTAGCTTTTTCTTTAAACAATTTGGCATTTTCATAAGCTTGGGTTTTCCATTCATCTAGTGAGCTAATGTCAAATAACCTCTTTTCACCAGCAAGTTTGAAATCATAATTGAGTTCTTTAATTGCCCAATATGCTTTATGTTCTACCTCAAGAGGCAAATGACAAGCTTTTCCATAAACCATTTTATATGGAGACATACCCATAGGACTTTTATAAGTTGTTCTATAAGCTGATAGTGCATCATCAAGTTTCTTAGACCAATTCTTTCGAGACCTATAATGGTGTTTTGCAAAATTAACTTTATTTCTCTATTTATCATCTCAACTTGACCACTAGATTGAGGGTGATAAGGAGATATGGTTGACATCATATTTAGCAAGCAATTTATGAAAAGCACCATGAATAAAATGTGAACCACCATCAGTCATTAAATATCTAGGGACTCCAAACCTCGGGAAAATTACTTCTTTAAGCATTTTAATGGAAGTGTTATGACCAGCACTACTAGTGGGAATAGCTTCTACCCACTTAGTAACATAATCAACAACAACCAAAATATGTGTGTATCCATTGGAGGAAGGAAAAGGTCCCATAAAATAAAATCCTCAAAAATCAAATGGTTTAATAGCAAGTGAATAATTCATAGGCATTTATGACAAGTGTATACCCATTTATGATAGCTAGTCCTTCATCAGGAAAGCTATCATCAATAGGTAGTGGTCCATCAAGAATATTTTCTAACCTAGACAAGTTATCCTCTACGGGATTCTCAGCTTGCTTCCTATCAGTAATATGCAAGTGAAATTCTTGAAGCAAAAGAATCCACCTAACAAGTCTAGGTTTAGCATCTTTCTTTTCCGTAAGGTATTTGATAGCATCATGATCGGTGTGAACAATTACTTTAGAATCAATATGTAAGATCTGAATTTATCACAAGAAAACACAACTGCTAAAAATTCTTATTCGGTAGTAGCATAACTTCTTTGAGCGTTGTCTAGGGTTTTGATAGCATAGTGTATAACATTTAATTTCTTATCAACTCTTTGTCCTAGAACAACACCAACAACATAATCACTAGCATCACACATAATTTCAAAAGGCAAGTTCCAATCAGGCGGTTGAACAATGGGTACAGAAATTAAGGCTTTCTTAAGTGTTCCAAAGGCTTCTACACAATCATCATCAAAAACAAATGGAGCATATTTTTGTAAGAGATTAGTAAAAGGCCTAGAAATTTTAGAGAAGTCTTTAACAAACCTCCTATAGAAACCAACATGACCAACGAAACTTTGAATACCTTTAATATCTTTAGGACACGACATTTTCTCAATTGCATCAACTTTGGCCCTATCTACTTTAATGCCACGCTCAGAAATTTTATGCCCCAAGACAATACCTTCATTTAGCATAAAGTGTCACTTCTCCCAATTCAATACAAGATTAGTTTGTTCACATCTCTGCAAAACTTGATCAAGGTTTCTTAAGCAATCATCAGAAGAAGTTCCATAAATGGAAAATTCATCCATGAGAACCTCAATATTCTTTTCACAAAAAGTCAGAGAATATAGTAATCATACATCTTTGAAAGGTAGCAGGTGCATTGCATAAAGGAAAAGGCATACATCTATAGCATAAGTTCCAAAAGGACAAGTAAAAGTGGTTTTCTCTTGGTCGGGTTGTGATACAGGTATTTGAGAGAAACTGGAATATGCATTGAGAAAACAAAAGTGTGTATGCTTAGACAACCTTTCTAGCATTTGATCAATAAAAGGTAAGGGGTAATGATCTTTTCTAGTAGCCTTATTTAGTTTCCTAAAATCAATTACCATCCTATAAAAGTCACAATTCTTTGTGGAATGAGCTCATTTTTATCATTGGGAACAACAGTAATGCCTCCTTTCTTAGGGACGTGATGAACATGACTTAACCATCTACTATCAGCTATAGGAAAAATTATACCTGCTTCCAGAAGCTTTAATATTTCAGTTCTTACTACTTCCATCCTCTTAGGATTTAATCGACATTGATGATCTATAACTATTTAGCATCAGGCTCCATATTGATTTTATCTGACATAAAGTGGGACTAATGCCCTTAAGATCATTGAGAGTATATCCAATAGCGGCACGGTGCTTCCTCAAAGTTTTTAATAATCTCTTTTCTTCATTCTCTGAAAGGTTAGCACTAATAAGAACATGATATATCTTCTTTTCATCAAGATAAGCATATTTCAGTGTATCAGGCAATTGTTTTAATTAAAACATGGGATCAACCTTAGGTGGAGGAGGACCTCCAAGAGGTTTAACAAGAAAATTGTGTTTAAGGATAGGTTGTTGGTCAAAGAACATCACATCTATTTCATTTCTTTCATTCAAGTTCATATCATTTTCATGGTCTAGCAAATATTGTTCTAACAAATCAGTAGGAGGTACTGCAATAGAAGTAAGACCAATAATTTCATCTTTTCTGGGTAATTCTTTATCACGAGGTTGTCTATGAAACTTAGAGAAATTAAACTCATGAGATATATCACCAGAGTTGATACTGACAGTCTCTTTAGTGCAATTAATGTTAGCATTAACAGTGTTCAAGAAAGGTTTATCAAATATTATGGGACAAAAATCATCTTGTGGGGAACCAAGAACTAGAAAATCAGTAGGGTATTTTATTTTCCCACACAAGACAACATCTCCAACAATCCCAAGTGGTGTGATAGTGTCTCTATTAGCAAGCTTAGTTGTAACATTAATGTCTTGTATTTCAGCAGGAGCAATATCATTCATAATTTCTTGATATAAGGTAAACGGGATAGCACTCACACTAGCACCCAAATCACATAAGCCATGATAACAATTATCTCCTATTTTAACAGAGACAACATGCATTCCAACCACAGGTTTATTCTTGTCTTTATCATCGGGTTTAGCAATTCTAGCAGCTTCACCACATAAATAAATAACATGCCCACCAATATAATCGACCAAGAGATCTTTAACCATAGAAACATTAGTTTCAACTTTAATTTGTTCAGAGGGTCTAGGTGCTCTAATATTACTTCTGTTAACCATGGTTGAAACCTTAGCATGATCCTTTACCCAAACAGAAGGTGGTTTCTCAATGTAAGCAATAGGTGCAACTGGATCAACATTGTAAATGATAGTTTCTTCTTTAACTATAATGGGATCCTCAATTTTTTCTTGAACATGGGGATGATATTTAAACCATTTATCCTTAGGGAGATCAACATGAGTAGAAAAAGATTCACAAAAGGTAGCTATTATCTTAGACTCGAGTCCATATTTAGTGCTAAACTTGTGAAAAGCATTGATATCCATAAAACAATTAACACAATCAAACATAAGTGTTATACCTGATTCATTAACTTTGTCAAGTTCCCAATCTTCAGAATTGTGTTTAATTCTTTCTACAAGATTTCATATGAATTCAATAGTTTTCTTCATAAAAGATTCAGTAGAAGAAGAATCAAGCATGTTTTGATTATCATGAGAAAGTCGAGCATAAAAATTCTATAAGATATTTTCCTTTGAGAGCTCGTGATCGGGGCTTGTATAGATCATGTATTTAAGCCTCCCCCAATCTTGAGTGATACTTTCTCCTTCACGAGGCCAAAAAATATATATATAATTCCGATCACGATGAACTAGATGCATAGGATAATTTTTTTGATGAAATTCCAATTTCAACCGATTCCAATCCCAAGCTCCAATATTACTATACCTGGTCAATACCTTTACCTTCAAAGATAAAGGGAAGACCTTCTTCTTAACTTCACCTCTGCGTAAACCTGCAAACTTAAGTAATCCACAAACTTCATCCACATAGATTAGGTGCATATCAGAATGTAGCGTTCCATCTCGTGCATAAGGATTAGCTAGCAGTTTCTCTATCATACATGAAGGAATTTCATAATAAACATTTTTAGTAGGTGCAGTAGGTTCAGGAGCAGCTCTTTCTGCTTCCGGTCGAGGTGAAGATACCACGAACAAACCCCTCAAAGGATTGTTTTCCATAGTAACAAGTAATAGTAAATTTCAGCATGTAATATAAATTTTTCCTTGCCAATTTCCACTTACCAGAAGCTCTTCACTCCCCAGCAACGGCACAAGAAAAGAGTCTTGGTGACCCACAAGTATAGAGATCTATCGTAGTCCTTTCGATAAGTAATAGTGTCGAACCCAACGAGGAGCATAAGGAAATGACAAGCGGTTTTCAGCAAGGTACTTTCTGCACGCACTGAAATTGTCGGTAACAGATAGTTTGAAGAACAATTTGTAACCACTGATAGGTAGTAACAGTAACAATAAGTGCAGAAAGGTAGCCTGATCCTTTTTGTAGCAAAGGACAGGCCGGAACGGTCTCTTATAATAAGCAAAGCGCTCTTGAGGACACACAGGAATTTCATCTAGTCACTTTCATCATGTTTGTTTGATTCGCGTTTGCTACTTTGATAATTTGATATGTGGGTCGACCGGTGCTTGGGTGATGTTCTTACTTGTGATTAACCCCTCTCACAAGCATCCGCAACTACGAAAGAAGTATTAAGATAAAATTTAACCATATCATTAAAGGATCCAAACCAGCCCCTTACGGAATAGCGCATAAACTAGTGTTTAAGCTTCTGTCACTCTAGCAACCCATCATCTAATAACTACTCCACAATGCATTCCCTTAGGCCTAAAGATGGTGAAGTTTCATGTAGTCGGTGTTCACATAACACCACTAAGGGAATCAACAACATACATATCATCAAAATATCAAACGAATACCAAATTCACATGATTACTTATGAGAAGACTTCTCCCATGTCCTCAAGAACAAAAGTAACTACTCATAAAACATATTCATGCTCAAGATCTGAGAAGTATTGAATATCATAATAGATTTGAACATATGATCTTCCACCAAATAAACTAACTAGCATCAACTACAAGATGTAATCAACACCACTGGTCACCCACAGGTACCAATTTGAGGATTTGATACAAAGATTGAACACAAGAGATGAACTATGGTTTTGTGATGAGATGGTGTTGTTGAAGATGTTGATGAAGACTAGCCCTCCCACGATTAGAGGGTTGTTGGTGATGACGATGGCCCCGATTTCCCCCGCCAGAGGGAAGTATCCCTGGCAGAATCGCTCCACCGGAAAGCAAAAGTGCTCCTGTCCAAGTTCCGCCTCAAGACAGCGGCACTCTATCCCGAAAGTCCTCCCTTTATTTTTCTAGGTAAAATGGCCTTATATACCAGAAGATGGGCAATGGAGGCCGGCGAGGGGGCCCACTACCCACGAGAGTGCGCCAGGGGGGTAGGCGCGCACTGGTGCCTAGTGGGCACCTGGGTGGCCCCCTGTGGTATTCTTTTCTTCAATAGTTTTTATATATTTTTCGGGGGAAATGACACCTACGGGATCACGAGGAAGCCCTTTTGCTACGGTTGGCGGGCGCGGGGCTTTGCAAAGAGCGGGTTTGTGGGATCAACACGGGGGGATTATCCAAGTTCGGGACGCAAGTGATGCATAATACCCTACTCCTGCTGGTTTATGTTTATCTGGTGTTCTTGGACTAGCTACAAAGCATGTAGGGTCCAAAAAGTCTGAATCCTCTCTCAATACGTCGCGGGCCTCCTTTTATAGTTAAAAGGGGCTACCATAGTGGCACACAGGAGGTGGAAAGTTGTGCAGTAGTGGAGTCTATCCCTGGCACCATAGGACAAACGCATTTAACGTGCTGCCGACGTGCCCTTCTTGCTTTATCGGGGATAGCAAGGAAGCTCGTCCCAGCTGTCGTCACCTCGCCTCGCTTCAACGCGTGTCCAAACTGACGAGGCGTGTAGTGCCACGCTGGTTGGCTGGCTGCTGAGTTGGTGTGGTGGCAAAGTCTTCACGAAGACCTGCATGCCACCACACAGGTGCTTGCTGAGTTGGCCTTGAGGCCACACGTCGCCAGGAGGTGCTCGCCTAGTTGGTGGGCTGGCAGCTGTGTGGGAACGATGGTGGAGTCTTGGCAGGTGTGGGCCTGGCTGCGGCCCGCGGATGTCTTCGGCAAGAGTCTTGCCGGGGTCCCGACAAGGATCTTGTCGCGGCGTCGTGGGCGTCCCCGACAAGGGTCTTTCCGGGGGGTCTCGTGGGTATCCTCGGCAAGGATCTTGCCGAGGATCTTCGTCTTCTGATTCTCATCTAGTCTTGTATGTTCTTGGTCTTCACAAAGATCTGCATGCCACCATGGAGGTGCCTCCCGAGCTTTGGTTCCAATGTGGTTGAGGGCATCGGAACTCTTAGGCTCAAGGGTGGCAGCCCTGCTGGCGTTGGGCAAGTTGCCCCGGCAAGGTTCTTGCTGGGGCTGCGAAGGCCGCCCCAGCAAGGGCCTTGCCGGGGGAGTTCACCTCGCTCTTCTGCTCTTCGTGCTTCTAGTCTTGAGCACGACTCTGGTAATCTTGGCTTCTTCTGCCCCGCCAAGTGTACAAAAAGGGACCCCTACTTTTGTACACTGACAGGAGCCCCCAGGTCTGGGCCACATATAAGCACGGGGCGTTATTGCGCCAGGCCCAGAATGGTGCGCGGGCGCGCACGCGCGGCCGAGTTTTTACTGCAGTAACTCCCTCGCTCGTTGCGCTTGCCCACGACCCACGTTGAATGCGCGACGTGGGGGTCATGCGTGACATGGGGGTCATGCGTGGGGCAGTTGCTGCACTCATGCGTCACAACGTGGTAAAGAGGCGGCCCGTGCCTTCCCCATAAAAAGGAAAAACCACAGGTGTGCAGCTCATTTACTAAGTGGACTCGAGTCGTGGCCTTCAAGGCGCCCGTGCCCCACGATCACGGGGTGGAAAACAGTCGCTTCACTTGTCTTCTCGATTTTGGTTTGCTCGCCACGTGTCCCCCAAGCGTCGAAAATGGTAGGCAGTGGATGCGGGGGGGGGCACGGGCCTTAAATGGCGAGGCGGGAAACCGGGTCGTCACTGATTGGAGCAGCGGGTCGATCTCGATTCCCTGCGCCACGGGCGGCCGGGTTGGTTAACTGAGGCGGGCGAGCCCCGGCCCCGCCTCTTTATAAGAAGGGGAGGGGGATGGCACCCCTCAATCCTTCATCATCCATCTCCTCCCACCTTGGCTCCTTCCTTTCTTTTGCTATGGCGAGAGGGCGCGCCGGCACTTCGATGGTGGCGATGAGGATCTCTGCTCGACATTGTGCCCCTCCTTCCCAAGAGCTCGTGGCGGCGGAGCCAGCCATGAGAGGAAGAGGGAGGGGGCGAGGCCGAGGCCGCCATGGAGCTCGGGGAAGAGGAGGACGGGGCGGCGCACCGGCCTCACCTCCGCCAATGGAGGGACACGTTAGAGACCAGCCCCGCGAATTCTTCATCAAGCTGCACAGGCCAGTGCGCCGTCGTCTTCATCTCCCTACTCCGTTCGCTCGAGAGATGGAGCTCGACCCGCCACAGGCTTTGAGGCTGCATATGAGGGGCTGTGGGAATGGCAGCATGCGGGTCGACGTCGACTTCCCCGCCCCTCACATTATGTATCTTTGTCGTGGATGGAAGACCTTCGCTCGTTCCCACAGCCTATCAGAGGGGCTCGTTCTCCACTTCAAATTAATGGAGAACGTTCTACTCTCCGTCAAGGTCTTTGGGTACTTGGGAACTCGCCTAAGGTGTTGCGTGCAGAGCTCCTCCGATGATGAAGACTCCTCCTCAAGCGGGAGTGACGAGGAGGACAGCGACAGCGACGACGAGGGCGTCAAGCGGGAGGACACCGACTGACCTCGTCGCCCTCCTCCGTTGGCCACGCGCCCTTCCGAGGGTCTTCATCAGTGCGTTCCCCGTTGCCTCCTTTTGCCTTCACCTACCGCACCTGGGACGTAAAGCGCAAGAACGGGGATCACAGGGCACCTATCATTTTTAGTTTTAAATCCTGCGAGCACTCGTTAGATTTGAACCTTGTAATCCCTTGCTCATGTTTACATTCCGTACGAACTATACGTGTTTGGAATGTATTAACGAAAAATGGTGCTTGCCAGGTTCTTTGTGCATGAGCAAGGCCCATGCCAAGGAATGAATCCTTGTTAGTTCTAAGATAAACATTGTCGTCCAGTAACAGGCCTTGTTGTCCCCTCACTTCATGGCATGACCATACTCACGCTCTCGGCGGAGGCAGGGGCGAAGTAGGATTAGGCCCTTCGTTTGCTTCCTTGTCACTGCAACTACAACCAAGTTCCGGCCCAGAGAATAGTTCTTGGGCACATGAAAGGGGGAGCACGGTGGCCCTGGAACAAACAAGGCTTCATACGTTCCAGTTCCATACAGAAATGCATAATAGGGGATAAAAGAATAATCTGAATCTGCAGCCCTCGGCAACCTTGGCTTGCCGTGGTTGGATACTTGAATCTACAGTCCCCCGGCAATGGCTTGCATGGGTAGAGGATGTCGGTCCATCTCCTTGCCCTTAAATGGCTTGGCAGAAATGCCAGTGCAGCCTGCGAACCAAAGAAAGGACTGGAAAGGACGGAAAGACACACACCTGACCTCTATTCTAGGGGTTAGTTGCCGCTGAGCACTATCGACCCTACGAGTGAGAGACTTAACCTAGCATGCATGCTAAAACTTAGGGCGCCAGCGCTTCATTTATTTATGCTCAGGGCCTGCGTCTGGCACTGTACAAAGGGTTACATGCCTTATCGGCAAGGCTTGTACAAAAGGTGGTTTGCCGGGAGGCCTGGCAACCGCGCCTCATGGGTAAAACTTATGAAGATGTTCGATGTGCCAGGAGTTGCTCACTGGGACACCATCTTCGGTCTCCAGGCAGACTGCGCCAGGCCTGGCGACTCGTGTTACCTGATAAGGGCCTTCCCACTTCGGCGTCAACTTGTTGGAATTCTTGGCTGACTGAACGCGCCGAAGAACAATGTCGCCTTGCTCAAGACTTCGGGCATGAACGTTGCGGCTATGGTAGCGGCGCAAGGCTTGCTGGTAGCATGCAGCTCGCACGGCCGCCCGAAGACGATCTTCCTCAAGGAGCGTCGCGTCATCTTGCCACAACTGCTCTTGCTCAAGCTTGAGCGAGCACTCAAGGTGACCTGTATGTGAGTTCCATGGGGAGAACTGCTTCTGCCCCGTATACCAGGGCAAAGGGTGTCTGGCCGGTGGCTCGGTTTGGCGTTGTTCTGATCGACCAAAGAATCGCCGGCAACACATCAATCCAGTGCCTTCCACACTTGTGCATCCTGTCAAAAGTCTTTGTCCTCAGTCCTCGCAATACTTCAGCATTTTCCCTCTCCGCCTGGCCATTGCTTTGTGGGTGTGCCACTTAAGCGAAACAGACCTTGCTACAGAGGTCCTGGATGTATTGCATGAAGGTGCGGCTTTTGAACTATGTGCCGTTGTCGGTGATGACCCTGTTCGGCACACCAAAACGGCAAACTAGCCCCTTGAAGAACTTGACGGCTGACTATGTTGTCACCTTCCTCACTGCTTCCACTTCGGGCCACTTGGTGAACTTGTCGATTGGGACGTACAAGTACTCAAAACCCCCGACAGCACGGGGGAAAGGGCCCAGTATGTCGAGCCCCCAGACCAAAAATGGCCAGGAGAGAGGGATTGTTTGAAGGGCTTGAGCTGGTTGATGAAGCTTCTTTGAATGGAACTGACACGCTTCACACTAGGTTACTAGCATAGCTGCATCCTGGAGGGCTGTGGGCCAGAAGAAACCTTGCTGAAATGCCTTGCCGGGAAGGGCCTTTGATCCTATGTGGGAGCCACATACACCTTCATGTATCTCCGCCAACAGCTCTAGTCCGTCCTCTTGAGGAATGCACTTCAGCCTCACACCGTTTGGCCTTCTTCTGTATAGGGTATCATCCACAAACTGGTACATGTTGGACCGGCGGGCTACTTTCTCTACTTCTTCCTTCTCCTTGGGGAGCTCTCCTGTTTGGAGGAAATGGATGGTGGGTTGCGCCCATGCCAAAGCCTGGGGCTCGACGACAAGGACCAAAGGCACATCTTTGGCCGTAGGGGCAACTTCCTCTATGGTTAGGGCCTGGGGCCCTGTCGGAGGTAGTTGCCCGTCGGCAAGCTTGGGGTACCCGGAAATCCCCTTGCCGGCGGCTTCTGCGAGCTCGGGGGGAAGGTACTTGCCGGGGCTTATCTTCCTTCGCTTGTTCTGCCCTACTGATGGCTCTACGGATGGTTGTATTAACTGAAGTACAAAGGTACCTGGTTCCACAAGCATCTTGAGGGCAGCGCGTTTCGACAGGTCGTCAGCAATGTTGTTCTCCGCTCAGGGAACATGTTCTACCTGTAGGCCATCGAAACATTCTTCCAACTTCCTCACTTCATTCACGTAGGCCTCCATCAACGGGCTCTGGTAATCCTTGTTAACTTGCTTGATGACGAGCTGTGAATCACCTCTAATGATGAGCTTCTTGATTCCTAGGTCCGCCGCGATCCTGAGACCGGCAAGCAACCCATCGTACTCCGCCATATTGCTCGTTGATTTTTCCTGGGGAAAGTGCATCTGAATTACGTACTTGAGGTGCTCTCCGGTGGGTGCGACGAGTAGCACACCGGCGCCAGCACCTTGGTGTGAGAAAGCTCCGTCAAAGTACATAATCCACTCACTGCTCGTCTCCTTGTCGGGAAGGGTGGTCTCTTGAATCTCCTCGTCGGGCGGTGCGGTCCACTCTGCTATGAACTCTGCCAAAGCTCGGCTCTTGATTGTTGAAGTACTTTCAAACCTGAGGCCAAAGCTCGACAGCTCCAATGCCCACTCGACAATCCTCCTTGTCGCATATGGGTTGTGCAAAATCCGTTGCAAAGGGAGGAAGGTGACGACGGTGATCTCGTGCGCTTGGAAATAATGGTGCAGCTTTCTCGAGGCCATGGGGAGGCTGAAAAGCAACTTTTGCATTCCAGAATATCTTGACCTAGCCCCCTGCAAGAGTGAACTGACAAAATACACTGGGTGTTGCACCGTCTTCTTCTTCTGTCCCACTTCACCCATCCGCTCAGACTCTGCCTCGCCGGGACCGAGCCTTCCCGGGGGTCTTGGTTTGCCGGTGTCAGGCTCTGCCGGGGAGGACCCCAGACCGCATCTGACGGCTCTGTTGCAACTGCTGCTTCTCCCTCAAGTTCCCTCTGCGCCACCAGCACAGCACTGAACACTTGATTCGTTGCTGCTCAGTACAGCAACAATGGCTCCCGTGGTTTAGGCGCGACCAGTATTGGCGTGGAGGAGAGGTACCTCTTCAAATCTTGAAGTGCTGCCTCTACCTCCGGAGTCCATTTTACTAGACCCACCTTTCCCAAAGCTTTGAAAAAGGGGAGGGCGCGCTCAGTAGATTTGGAGATGAACCTACTCAGGGCAGCAACGTCGCCGGCGAGCCTACGGACGTCTTTGACCCGGTTCGGTGCCTTAATCTGCTCGATCGCCTTGATCTTGTTGGGATTTGCTTTGATTCCGCATTGAGACACAAAGAACCCGAGAAGTTTGCCGGAGGGGACACCAAACACGCACTTCTCTGGGTTGAGCTTGAGGTTGATCTTGCGCAGATTTGTGAATGTTTCTTCTAAATGTTGCACGAGCGTGGCCCTGTCCTTGGTTTTGACCACTATGTCATCCATATAAGCTTCCATATATCTATGTAGCTGGGGCTCAAAACCAATCTGGACCACTCAGGCAAATGTTGAATCAGCGCTCTTCAACCTGAAAGGCATTCGTACAAAATAGTACATACCACATGGGGTGATGAACGCGCTCTGCTCTTCGTCTTCCTTTATCATGAAGAACTGGTGGTATCTTGAATATGCATTGCGGAATGACAGCAGGTCACACCCGGCAGTGGAGTCTACAATCTGGTCGATGTGTGGCAGAGGGAAAGGATCCTTTGGACAGGCTTTATTGATGTCTGTGTAATCAATACACAACCTCCACTTCCCATTCGCCTTATGCACCACCACCGGATTGGCCAACCACGTGGGGTGGAGTACTCCTCTTACCAGGCCTGCCATCTCCAACTTCCTGATCTCTTCAATGATGAACTCTTGTCGCTCCAAAGCTTGCTTCCCGACCTTTGCTTGATGGGCTGTGCGTGAGGATAGACAGCAAGATGGTGCTCAATCACCTCCCTGGGAACGTCGGGGATGTCAGATGCTTCCCATGCAAATACATCGACATTCTCCCGTAGGAAGGCAACAAGCACCCTTACCTATTTGCTATCGAGGATGGAGCCCCACACGTGTCGTCCTCCTTAACGGACACCTTCTTGGTTTATGGTGGTGCAGCCTTGGACTTCTTGCTCTTGTCGGTGGAGCTCTCTGGCACGTCCTGAACAGGAGCAGAACACTCCAAAGAGGTGCGCTTGCCGGAGTGGGTGCAAGAGGTCTTGCCGGCCTTCTTCCCTCCCTGGGCTTCAGCGGCAGGAGCAAGTGCCCTGGCGGCAGTTGCTACAACTGCCTCTCGGTAGAGTTGGTCGGCGCAGATGAGCGCGTATTTCTTGTCAAAGGGGACGGTGATGATGGTCAGCGGCCCCGGCATCTTCAGTGTGTTGTAGGCATAGTGTGATGCCGCCATGAACTTGGCCAGTGCCGAGCGACCAAGGATCCCGTTGTATGGCAGGGGGATCTCGGCAACATCAAAAACGATCTTCTCCGTCCCGTAGTTCAGCTCGCCTGCGAACATAACGGGCAGCGTGATTTTACCTTTCGGCTGACTCCTTCCCGGGTTGACCCCTTCCTCGAGATGTCCATCAGGAATCTGCAGCTTCTTGATCACAGCGGGTGAGATCAAATTCAGACCGGCCCCACCGTCAACCAACACCCGACCGCAGTTACGCGATCAGGGTGATCCTCGGTGTCAAAAACGATGAGCGTGAGGGACCACTTCAGTGGCTTCTGGGCATGGAATGACGGCTCCGCCGCAGAAACCTCACGCGCCCACTGCTTCAGCTAGCGATGTGAGGTGTGCAACGAGGCACCACCATCGGTGCACATGGCCTCTGTAGCCTTCTGGAACTCGTGCTCGCCGGACTCATCGTCCTTGTCGTGATCATCATCTTCCTCTTTCTTGTTGCAGCCCCGATCGGGCCTGTCTTGTTGGTTATCTTTGTCGCGGCGACCCCCTTGGCCGCCACGCTTCTTGCCGGACCCCTCGGCACCATCCTGACCCTTCTCCTTGTCTCGCCTTTTGTATTCAGCCTTCTGCTTTTCTGCCAGCAGCTCGACCTGTCAACAGTTATGGAGGTCATGGCCCTTGGTGCGGTGGATCTTGCAGTACTGCTTGTCGGAGCCTCCTGGCTTGCCGGCGGCCGCCAGGGCCAAAAAGGCGGCACACCTGGCAACCTCCTTGTCGGGGTCGTCAGCCTTGGCCTTTTTGGCGGCGCCGGGCTCGCCGAATCCCTCAACGGCAAGCACAGTCTTGCCCTTACGTTTCCTGTTGCGGCTCCGGCCCGCTGTCCTCCTCGTCACTCCCGCTTGAGGAGGAGTCTTCATCAATGGAGGAGCTCTCCAGCAACACCTTAGGCGAGTTCACCAGTGCCCAAAGACCTTGATGGAGAGCAGGCCGTTCTCCATTAATTTGAAGTGGAGAACGAGCCCCTCCAACAGGTTGTGGGCACGAGCGAAGGTCTTCCATCCACGACGAAGATACATAACGCGAGGGGCAGGGAAGTCGACGTCGACCCGCATGCTGCCATTCCCACATCCCCTCATATGCAGCCTCAAAGCCTGTGGCGGGTCGAGCTCCATCTCCCGAGCGAACGGAGTAGGGAGACAAAGACGATGGCGCACTGGCCTGTGCAGCCTGATGATGAATTCGCGGGGCTGGTCTCCGACGTGGCCCTCCATTGGGGGAAGGGCCTCTGGCAGAGGCGAGGCCGGTGCGCCGCCCCGTCCTCCTCTTCCCCGAGCGCCACGGCAGCCTTGGCCTTGCCCCCTCCCTCTTCCTCTGACGGTCGTCTCCGCCGCCATGAGCTCTTGGGAAGGATGGGCACGCTGTCGAGCAGAGACCCTCGTCACCGCCATCGAAGTGTCGGCATGCCCTCTCGCCATAGCAAAAGGAAGGAAGGAGCCAAGGTGGGGGGAGATGAAGATGAAGGATTGAGGGGTGCCATCCCCCTCCCCTTCTTATAAAGAGGAGGGGCCAGGGCTTGGCCACCCCACTTAACCAACCCGGTGCCAGGGGCGTTGGGAATCGAGACCGAGTCGTTGCTCCAATCAGGCGACAACCCGGTTTCCCACCTCGCCATTTAAGGCCCGTGCCCCCCCCCCCCCCGCATCCACCGCCTACCATTTCGACGCACGGGGGACATGTGGCGAGCAAGCCAAAATCGAGAAGACAAGTGAAGCGACTATTTTCCACCCCATGATCGTGGGGCACGGGCGCCTTGAAGGCCACAACTCGAGTCCACTTAGTAAATGAGCCGCGCCCCTGCGTTTTCCTCACCTGGCCCACACCTGCCAAGACTCCGCCGTTGTTCCCACACAGCTGCCAGCCCACCAACTAGGCGAGCACCTGCGTGGCAACGTGCGGCCCCGGGCCAACTCAGCAAGCACCTGCGTGGTGGCATGCAGGTCTTCGTGAAGACTCTGCCACCGCACCAACTTAGCAGCCAGCCAGCGTGGCACTATACGCCTCGTCATTTCGGACGCGCATCGAAGCCAGGCGAGGCGGCGACAGCTGGGACGAGCTTCCTTGCCGTCCCCGATAAAGAAAGAAGGGCACGTCGACAGTGCATTTAAATGTGTTTGTCCTACGGTGCTAGGGGATAGACTCGACTACTGCACAACTCTCCACCTCCTGTGTGCCATTGTGGCAACCCCTTTTGACTATAAAAGGAGGCCCACGGCGTACTGAGAGAGGATTCGGACTTTTTGGACCCTACACGCTTTGTAGCTAGTGCAAGAACACCAGATAAACATAAACCAGTAGGAGTAGGGTATTACGCATCACTTGCGGCCCGAACCTGGATAATCCCCCCGTGTTGATCCCTCAAACCCGCTCTTTCCACAGCCTCGTGCCCGCCAACCGTAGCAAAAGGGATTCCTCATGATCCCGTAGGTGTCGTTTCCCCCGACATCTTTGGCGTGCCAGGTAGGGGGCGCAAGCTGTGGAAATCCGGTTTGAAGGTTAGCACGCCGACTTCATCATCACCATGGCCCCCAAGAGAAGAGGGATCACAGCGATCGGCTTGTCCGGGGCCGGCCCGCTCGCACCAGTGTGAGTAGGCGGCCGGGTGGCCACGGATGGGGCCGGAGACGTGGCCCGCGAGCATCCATGACACTCTGGCCATCAGAGCCAGGCGAGCGGCGTCGTTCGAATCCAAGATGATGAGCCACACGCCGCTAGGTCCGAGGGCAGGGCCGTGCTGCCCACGGGCGGCGCGGCAGCCTCTACGGCACCCTAGCTGGCACCCGTGTCGCGCCCTTCCCAGGCCGCGCGCGATGAGAAACACTGTGATGCCAGAGCCCCCCGGCACCGCTGCAGAAAGAGCCCTGTGTGCCACTCACGGGATGAACCAGGCCGACGTGCGCACTCGGATGCCGGTGCAGGCGGCGTGCGACCGCGAGACCGTGATAGAACCCCTTCTAACCCGGTTAGAAGTAGAAGCGCGTCACGGTCTACATAGCTCTCGCCACCGCCTACGCCGGCGGAAGCACTGGCGCGCGTGCAGCTGCTCCTCGACTCCCCCCTGCTGCGGAGAAGCTCGACGAGTGGAGGGCCACCATCCGAAGCCTTGTCACCTTCGCCACCAAAGACGAGCCACTCCCAACAGGGCCCTCGCACTGGCGTCCTGCCGAGCCAGTGCATGCCGGCGGTGGGGGGACCAGAGACGCTGCGACCACGGTGCACCCCCCCCCCCCATTGCCGTGACAGCAGCCACCATCAGGCCGACGTCGGTGACAACGTTTCCACCGCGTCGTTCGACCCACAAACCTGCTGCAACCAACGTCAAGTCCTTCGGGAACGGGCACAGGAAGACGCTCAAACTACCATCGAACAACGACGGGAGACGCGCCATCAGTCAGATCGGCATGCGGGGCCTACTACGGACCACCCGAAGCTGGGGGGGCGGCGACCTGCCTTATGAGGTAGTTGTCCAGCCTTTACCCGAGAGTTGCGGCAGTTCCAGTGGCCCTCCCATCGCACGTTCAAGCCCGATGTTGGCGAGAAGTACAATGGCAAGACCCACCAGTCAGAGTTCCTCAGCATCTACACCATTGTGATGCAAGCTGCTAGAGCTCGCGACGACAAGGTGCTTGCCAATTACTTCCCGTTGACACTCAAACCCAATGTCATGTTGTGGTTGATGCACTTGCCGGTGGATTCCATTTCTTCTTGGTCGTATTTGTGTCATGAGTTTGTTGGCGCCTTCACTGGAGGCCACCAAGCTCATGGCCAGGAAAGCGATTTGCATATCATCCCCCAGAAAAAGGGTGAAAACCTGCGCAAGTACATACAGAGGTTCAACCGGGTGCAGTACAACATACCAGATGTTCATCCCGCCGCTGCCATCAGCGCATTCCATCAGAATGGGCGCAACCACAAGATGCGTGAAGAGTTGGCGATGAACAAGGTCAAGGATGTGGCCGAACTTTATGTTCTGGCTGATAGATGTGCTCCAACTGAAGAGGGAAGGAAGTACCCCAGTGAAGATGCCGGTGGGGAAACCGACTCCATAGACGAAGACACTACCGCCCCGACAAAGAAGGGCCGGCGCCGCAACAGGAAACGTAAGGGCAAGATTGTGCTTGCCATTGAGGGATCTAGCGAGCCCGGCACCGCCAAAAAGGCCAAGGCTGACGACCCTGGCAAGGAGGTTGCCAGGTGTGCCGCCTGTTTGGCCCTGGCGGCCGCCGGCAAGCCAGGAGGCTCCGACAAGCAGTACTGCAAGATCCACTGCACCAAGGGCCATGACCTCCATAGCTGCCGACAGGTCGAGCTGCTGGCAGAAAAGCAGGCAGCCGAATACGAAAGGCGAGACAAGGAGAAGGTTCGGGATGGTGCTGAGGGGTCCGGCAAGAAGCGTGGCGGCCAAGGGGCTCGCCGCAGCAAAGATAACCAACAAGAGAGGCCCGCTCGGGGCCGCGACAAGAAAGACGAAGATGATGATCATGACAAGGATGACGAGTCCTATGAGCATGAGTTCCAGAAGGCTACAGAGGCCATGTGCATCGACGATGGCGCCTTGTTGCACACCTCACATCACCAGCTGAAGCTGTGGGCGCGAGAGGTCATTGCGGCGGAGCCGTCGTTCCATGCCCAGAAGCCACTAAAGTGGTCCTGCACGCCCATCGTTTTGACACCGAGGATCAGCCTAATCGCACAACTGCGGTCAAGGTGACCAAAGTGTTGGTTGACGGTGGGGCCGGTCTGAATTTGATCTCGCCCACTATGATCAAGAAGCTGCAGATTCCAGATGGACATCTCGAGGAGACAGGCACGTTCCAAGGGGTCAACCCAGGAAGCAGTCAGCCGAAAGGTAAAATCACGCTGCTCGTTACGTTCGGGGGCGAGCTGAACTACAGGACCGAGAAGATCGTTTTTTATGTTGCCGAGATCCCCCTGCCGTATGATACGTCTCCATCGTATCTATAATTTTTGATTGTTCCATGCCAATATTCTACAACTTTCATATACTTTTGGCAACTTTTTATACTATTTTTAGGACTAACATATTGATCCAGTGCCTAGTGTCAGTTCCTGAATGTTGCATGTTTTTTGTTTCACAGAAAATCCATATCAAACAGAGTCCAAACGGGATAAAAACTGACGGAGATTTATTTTTTTTGGAATATATGTGAATTTTTGGAAGTGAAATCAATGCGAGACGATGGTCAAGGGGCCCACGAGGTAGGGGGCGCGCCCCTAACCCTCGTGGACACCCCGTAAGGCGGTTGGTGCCCTTCTTTCGCTGCAAGAAAGCTAATATCTGTATAAAAATCGTGTCAAAAATATAGCCCAATCGGAGTTACGGATCTCCGGGAAGATAAGAAACGGTGAAAGGGCGGAATCTGTAATGCAGAAACAGAGAGAGACAGAGAGACAGATCCAATCTCGGAGGGGCTCTCACCCCTCCCATGCCATGGAGACCATGGACCAGAGGGAAATGTCACATCCCTAGTTCTGGTCTACCTAGTGCTAGCATCTGGTGTTGCGTCATGTTTAAATTTCCCACAAAGTTGAAATGAGGTTAGCTGAAACCCTCAGAAATCATTCTATGAAATGATCAAGTTAAAATTTCTTCCATTATGTCCAAGAAAATGTTCATTTTAATCCTTGAAAATATTGGTAAGAGGTAAAATTCAAACCAATATTTTTAGAGCATTAAAAGTATTTAATTGGGCTTTGGAAGTTAAATCATAATGTAATTGAATTGGCTTTATTTCTGATATAAAAGAAAAACATGCTCAATAATTTTGGAAATTATTGTGGGGCTCTAGAGTAATATCTCTAGTCCATACAATAATTTACAGACGCAAGTAAAATGGTTTAGTGCTTCTACTAAATCAAAATAGACAAAAGAAAATAGGAAAAGAAAAACAAAATGGAATCAGAGAGGGAGAGAGAACTACCTAGGCCAACTTACCTAGCCTTCCAGCCCACTTGGTAGCCCAGTTGGCGGCCCAGCCCATCAGGGGCTCCTGTGTCTTCTCCTTCCTCTGCTAGAAGGACCGAGGCACGTGGCCACCGCACGCCGACACGCGCACGGCCACCTCTTGCCTGCTTGCCGCTGCTGGAGTCATCCCCGAGCGCCACGCAGCCCCCTGGACCCCCCCCCCTCTCGCTCTGGACCCCTTCCTCCCCCTCTGCTCCCTCTCTCTCCCGCGATCGACCATGAGCACTCGAGAGCACCGACGAGCACCACCACGGCCATCGTCCACCCCTCGCCTCGCCGATGCTTCCAGAAAAACCGTCGCGCCTTCGTCTTCATCTCCACCAACCCACGTGACACCAGGTGCACCGCAGCGTCGTCCCCGCGGCCTTCATCGCTGCATCTGTCTGGTGATCGACACGGTTGATTCGCCGTCTCCGACGCCTCCCCGAGACCACCGAGCTGCTTTTCGACCTCGCTATGAGCCCCGGCGTATCTCCCCTCACCTCTTCCTCTCTGGTCCGTCCCCTAGCTAGCTGCACCGCCACTGCCGTAGCCCGCCGGCCATGGCGAGCTCCGCGCTCCCGAGCTCCTGCAGTTGTGTTCGTTGCACCGGAGTGCTCCTGGTAACCCCAGGAACCCGTAGAGCCCCTCAGCTGATCTTGCCGTGCTGTGTAACGCCGAACCTGACCCCATCCGAACTCCAGCCGCCGCCTTTGAGCTCGCCGCCGTCGACATAGGCCATCTCCAGCGAATCTAATAGCACTGTTAGACACGCCGCACTTCCAGCTTCTGAACACGACCTCCCGCGCATCGTTTGGTCACTGGAGCAGGTTTTCCGATGACCTCCGCCATGGCTAGCCTCGCCGGCGGCCTTAACTCCGGCTAAACGCCAGTTAGGCGCTAACCAATGACTCCCCGCAGTCACTAAGAGTGGGCCCTGCACCCTTAATTAATCAAAGTTTAGTTGCTGTTTAGTTTTAGTCATTGTTCAAGATATCTTCCAATATTCTGAAAAATCGACCGATTTATCGCTTATCGTTGTCTGGACGATAAGATAAACATGCCGATAAATCAGCCGATGTGGCGATAAATCGGCCGATATGCCGATAAACTTGCCGATTTACCTCTTATCATGGGTCGACCGATAAGTTCCCGATAAGCGATACCCCCAACATCGGTTTTAGTTAAGCACAATGGTCCCACTCGTCAGCATTGACCCTGCTGACGTCGCCGTTGACCGGTCCCACCTGTCTGTGACTCTAACTAGCCCTGAGTCACTGACCACTGACCCTGCTGACGTCAGGTTTGACCTAGAGCGACCCGTTGACCTGCTGACGTCAACCAGACGCCATGCTGACGCGGTACTCGATATTTTGGATTTTAAATAAATCAGAAAATGATTTATTTATTTCAGAAAATATCGAAAACTTCTAAAATTCATAGAAAATTATCTATAACTCCAAATGGAAAGATTTATATATGAAAAATGATAATAATAATCCAATCTATCCATCTGTACTGGTTTCATGAATGTTTAAACAACTTAACCTTGCTGTTTAGTTCAAAACATGATAATGCACTATTTAAGTTCATAATTTGAGTTTGGGGTTGAACCTTTGGCTCAAAATGGTCAAACCCATTTGGTTGTAGTTGCATTAGCCCAACATACTCATTTTGCCATGTCATTATAATGCATCATAATTGTTGCATTGCATTGATTGTGTTCTTCCTTGTTTGCCGGTATTTGTTCCCTCTCAGCGGACGTAGTTTCGATGATGAGTTCGATGACACCGATGAAGAACTATACTATCCTCAGAAGTGTCAGGCAAGCAAAACCCCCTTGTTCATTCCGATACAATCCCACTCTCTCGCTCCTGCTCTCCTTTACTGCATTAGGACAACAACGATTCAACTGTTATATGTTGCGGTAGTTGAACCCCTTTCCTCTGCATGACCTGTCATTGCCACAGTAACTAGATGAAACCCACTAGCATGAGTAGGAGTTGTTTGAGCCCTGATGTTTCTACTCATTCATGCTTGTTTGTCATGCCTGCTACTGCTTAGAGTTGAGTTAGGTCTGATTGATCAGGGATGAATTGGAATGGTGATGAACATGTCCTACTGTGTGTGAGCTAAGTGTGTGAACACGATTTGCTAAAGGTAGCGGTGAGAGGCCATGTAGGAGTACATGGTGGGTTGTCTCATTGAAACTATCCTCAGGAACTGAGTTCTGTGTTTGTGATCCATGAACAACTACTACCACACATTGGGATCCTTAATTGACTCTCTTGACTTATTAATCGCCTTGATCTATGTCCAGGAGTTGCAACTATTTTCTGGTGTTTGTAGGATATGTGTTGGAGGCCATGCGTAGCGCTGACCCTAGGGGTGGGCTATGATGCGGTAGATACACCATGGCCCGATGTACCGAGTCGCCCGTTTGGTGTCTCGGCAACCCTGCACACATCGTTTGGGGTTGTGAGCGAAACCCCGGCCGGATCTCCTCGCGGATGGAACCCGAATAGGCGATAAACCTGGACTAGAGACTTGTGTGGTTAGTCAGGTCGTGGCCGACTCCCTCGCCAAGCTTCCACTTGAAGGTTGCGGAGATACACGACATGTACATGGTGGTAAGTGGCGAGAGCGTGTGTGAAGAAGTACACCCCTACAGGGTTATAAATGATCTATTCGAATAGCCGTGTCCGTGGTAAAGGACTTCTGGGTTGCTTGTACAGTTCATAGACAAGTGAAAGTGGATACTCTAAAATGCGCAATATAAGCATGAGTGCTATGGATGGCATTCTCGTAGGGAGACGGGAGCGGATCCATAGTGGTGTATTGATTGGTGAATATGTGGACTCGTGTGCGCCACCTCAAAAGAGTTACTTGCAGTAGTAGTTCAGATTAGCCACTGAGTCAAAGCTGGCTTGCTGCATTTAAACCCCACCACCCCTTTGTTGATAATGATGCATATGTAGATAGTTCTGATGTAAGTCTTGCTGGGTACATTTGTACTCACGTTTGCTTAATTTATGTTTTTGCAGAGAGACTTCAGTCTCGCTAGTAGTTCCGTGTGGACTTCGACGTTTAGCTTGTTACCTCAGCTACGATCTTGTGCCCTCGGCAGGATCTTGTAGATAGTCAGGCTTCTCGGCCTTTTTCTTTTATAGTTGTCTGTACTCAGACAAGTTAAGCTTCCGCTTGTGCTTGTTGCTTGTATGACTTGATTGCTGGGTCATCAGACCAATGTTTGTCATATCTGGCTCCTGGGAGCCTAATGAATAAATACTTTGAGTCGTAGAGTTTTGTTGTGATGCCATGTTGTATTTACACATATCGAGCATATTGTGTGTATGATTGAAATGCTTGGTATGTGTGGGATCCGACAACCAAGTTGTCTATCCTTGGTAGTCTCTCTTATGGGGAAATGTAGTCTAGTGCTTCCACTGAGCCATGGTAGTCTGCTACAGCCCGGTTTACCGGAGTCCTGTTAGCCCAGTTGCTACTGCTCAGGAACACTTAGACTGGCCAGCATGTGTCCTTATTCGATCATGTGTCTGTCCCTTCAGGGAAATGTCACGCGGTATCTTTGGAAGTCCTGTTAGCCTGCCACAGCCCGGATTCCCGAATCCTGCTAGCCTAGTTGCTACAGCCTGAATTCACTCACTGATGACCGACACGTTCGTTGCTGGGTCATGTATGCCTGTCCCTGTAAGTTAGTGCCACTTTGGGTTCACGACTAGTCATGTCGGTTCGGGTCCTCTATCATATGGATGCTAGCGACACTATCATATACGTGAGCCAAAAGACGCAAACGGCGTGAGGCTACAAAGTGATATCATGTGTTACATGCTAGATCAATATGGCTTAGGATCGGGGTCCTGACTGCTTTGGTATCAGAGCCTGACTGCCTGTAGGATTACCAAGCCAAATTGGTCGAAGTTGAGTCTAGAAATACTTTAGTTATATAAGGGAATTGATTGGGGATGGGAACGTAAGGCTCTTTTTACTCCTTTACCTTATGGCCTTCTGATCCGAGTCATCCTATCTTTCCTACGGGGTTAAGGAACTAGGCTTTCTCTTCTTTCTATCAGGATCATGTGTTACTAATCCGTAGACTTATAGGATTGATAGTGTCAAGCCCCAGTTCAGTTTCTACTACCTCCGTGTGATAACAGTTGGTCTCGGAACCTCGATATTATGATGTTGAGTGGTTATGCCACCATTTTGCAGGATGTCTCAAATCTTTTTGAGCATTTACAGCCGTTATGTTGTCCGAGTCATCCCAGGTTTCTAAAGAGTCTGATGCATTTGCAACTCCCTTCTTTCTATTCCCGATGGTCCTTTGGGCCGGATTAACCACACTAACCAGTGTGTTGAGGTACTCTGCCGCCTCGACATATATGTTGGAGCTATTACTATGAACCTAGGCATCTTAGAGAACCACCTAGTAATCCAACCATGTTTTGTGTTCGCAGTGTGATGATTCTAGCCATCATTCTCGAAAGCATCCTGTGATGCCATTTAGTAGTAGGTATTCTACTCCTGGGTTCTTGACCCAAGAATCACTCTACTCACTTCCTGTTGATAGTGTTACTTGTTCCTTTAGGATATTAGTAGCCTTTGTAATAGTCCTCGAGGTCCGTGGTATTTCCTTCTTCCAAATACCATGAACTGCTTATGGCAGAAGTTCTTGAACCAAAAGATCACAACAAGAGTACCCTTGATGAGTTCTCCATTCCACATTGTGTATCTGCCAGTCCTACCTTTTCTGCATGGATTATCTGGAAGAAATATGTTGAACTTGTTTGACATACTAAATCTATGCATCTGCAACTCAGAAAACCATATGTTCCTTTGGGATGTCTCTCTTTGCTTGTATTTTGACCTCTATCTATCAATTGATAGTCAGGACTAGTTGTGCGTTTGTGTTATCGATGCCTATTATTCTTGTGGTCTGTCAAGGCATTCTATTCCGGAATGACTAGGAGAAACAAACTCCAGTACCTCATCCGTTTCTTGGACTGGTCAAAGTAGTTGTATTCTGCAGATCAAAATGCCAATCCAGTTTTTGTTCTGTTCTACCCTGGAGTATTACCCTCTTTATGTCAAGAATGTCATAGGAATTGCACACCATCTTATGAATTCTTGATGGAGTGATACTTCTCGCCATCATTATTCATTCCTCGGTCCCGTGTTGTCGCAACCAGAATGCCGACAAGTGAACCGTGATGTGTGAAATCAATGCTCCTAGCAACCCCATTGCTGGGTAGCTAATGGATAATAATTTCATACTCAGCGTGTTGGTTATTGAACCATCATTCTAAGATTAATCGTGCTACCTAGTCCATATTTCCTGGTGCACTCTTCAATCAAAGAGTTAGGATTGTGTCAATCCCTCGCTTATTTGATCACATCGTCTTGCCCTGAAAATCAAGATTGTTCTCGAGCTTAGTAACATATCGGTGGTTCGTGATTTTCCGAATATCTTCTCAGAAGTATCATCAGGTTGTCCCCTGGCTGTTATGTTGAGCTTGTGATCAAGTTTGGTTTCTTGTAAACCATCCCTTCTCCAAGAATCTGTGTTGGATACCCCTGAGCTAGTTGGTTAAGCTAAACAACAACTTGGAGAGTTGGAATATAAAAGCTTGTCCGACTTAGTTCATCACTAAGGTATATCTTTGTGTGTGTGTGTGTGTGTTGTAGAAAGATGATATCTTCATCGATTGGTCCTCATGAATAGTTGTTGGATCTATTTGAAGGAAATATGCCCTAGAGGCAATAATAATGTTATTATTTTATTTCCTTATATCATGATAAATGTTTATTATTCATGCTAGAATTGTATTATCCTGAAACATAATACTTGTGTGAATACATAGACAAACCAAACGTCACTAGTATGCCTCTACTTGACTAGCTCGTTAATCGAAGATGGTTATGTTTCCTAACCATAGACATGTGTTGTCATTTGATTAATGGGATCACATCATTAGGAGAATGATATGATTGACATGACCCATTCCATTAGCTTAGCACCCGATCGTTTAGTATGTTGCTATTGCTTTCTTCATGACTTATACATGTTCCTATGACTATGAGATTATGCAACTCCCGTTTGCCGGAGGAACACTTTGTGTGCTACCAAACGTCACAACGTAACTGGGTGATTATAAAGGAGCTCTACAGGTGTCTCCAAAGGTACATGTTGGGTTGGCGTATTTCGAGATTAGGATTTGTCACTCCGATTGTCGGAGAGGTATCTCTGGGCCCTCTCGGTAATTCACATCACATAAGCCTTGCAAGCATTACAACTAATGAGTTACTTGCAAGATGATGTATTACTAAACGAGTAAAGAGACTTGCCGGTAACGAGATTGAACTAGGTATTGAGATACCGACGATCGAATCTCGGGCAAGTAACATACCGATGACAAAGGGAACAACGTATGTTGTTATGCGGTCTGACCGATAAAGATCTTCGTAGAATATGTGGGATCCAATATGAGCATCCAGGTTCCGCTATTGGTTATTGATCGGAGACGTGTCTCGGTCATGTCTACATTGTTCTCGAACCCGTAGGGTCCGCACGCTTAAGGTTTTGATGACAGTTATATTATGAGTTTATGCATTTTGATGTACCGAATTTTGTTCGGAGTCCCAGATGTGATCACAGACATAATGATGAGTCTCGAAATGGTCGAGACATAAAGATTGATATATTGGAAGCCTATATTTGGATATCGGAAGTGTTCCGAGTGAAATCGGGATTTTACCGGAGTACCGGGAGGTTACCGGAACCCCCCGGGAGGTATATGGGCCTTAGTGGGCTTTAGTGGAAGAGAGGAGAGGTGGCCAGGGCTGGGCCGCGCGCCCCTCCCCCTTAGTTCAAATAGGACAAGGAGAAGGGGGCACCCCCCCTTCCTTCTCTCTCTCCTCTTTCCCCCTCCCGAATCCTATTCCAACTAGGAAAGGGGGGAATCCTACTCCCGATGGGAGTAGGACTCCTCCTGGCGCGCCCTCCTCCTGGCCGGCGGCACCTCCCCCGCTCCTTTATATATGGGGGCAGGGGGCACCCCTAGACACACTAGTTGATCCACGTGATCATATTCTTAGCCGTATGCAGTGCCCCCTTCCACCATAATCCTCGATAATATTGTAGCGGTGCTTAGGCGAAGCCCTGCGACGGTAGTACATCAAGATCGTCACCACGCCGTCATGCTGACGGAACTCTTCCCCGACACTTTGCTGGATCGGAGTCCGGGGATCGTCATCGAGCTGAACGTGTGCTAGAACTCGGAGGTGTCGTTGTTTCGGTGCTTGATCGGTCGGGCCGTGAAGACGTACGACTACATCAACCGCGTTGTGCTAACGCTTCCGCTGTCAATCTACAAGGGTACATAGATCACACTCTCCCCTCTCGTTGCTATTCATCACCATGATCTTGCATGTGGGTAGGAATTTTTTTGAAATTACTACGTTCCCCAATAGTGGTATCAGAGCCTAGGTTTTATGTGTTGATGTTATATGCACGAGTAGAACACAAGTGAGTTGTGGGCGATATAAGTCATACTGCTCACCAGCATGTCATACTTTGGTTCGGCGGTATTGTTGGACGAAGCGGCCCGGACCGACATTACGCGTATGCTCACGCGAGACCGGTTCTCTCGACGTGCTTTGCACAAAGGTGGCTAGCGGGTGATAGTTTCTCCAACTTTAGTTGAACCGAGTGTAGCTACGCCCGGTCCTTGCGAAGGTTAAAATAGCACCAACTTGACAAACTATCGTTGTGGTTTTGATGCGTAGGTAAGATTGGTTCTTGCTTAAGCCCGTAGCAGCCACGTAAAACTTGCAACAACAAAGTAGAGGACGTCTAACTTGTTTTTGCAGGGCATGTTGTGATGTGATATGGTCAAGACATGATGCTAAATTTTATTGTATCAGATGATCATGTTTTGTAACCGAGTTATCGGCAACTGGCAGGAGCCATATGGTTATCGCTTTATTGTATGCAATGCAATCACGCTATAATGCTTTACTTTATCACTAAGCGGTAGCGATAGTCGTGGAAGCATAAAATTGGCGAGACGACAATGATGCTACGATGGAGATCAAGGTGTCACGCCGGTGATGATGGTGATCACGACGGTGCTTCAAAGATGGAGATCACAAGCACAAGATGATGATGGCCATATCATATCACTTATATTGATTGCATGTGATGTTTATCTTTTATGCATCTTATCTTGCTTTGATTGACGGTAGCATTATAAGATGATCTCTCACTAATTATCAAGAAGTGTTCTCCCTAAGTATGCACCGTTGCGAAAGTTCTTCGTGCTGAGACACCACATGATGATCGGGTGTGATAGGCTCTACGTTCAAATACACGGGTGCAAAACAGTTGCACACGCGGAATACTCAGGTTATACTTGATGAGCCAAGCATATACAGATATGGCCTCAGAACACGGAGACCGAAAGGTCGAGCGTGAATCATATAGTAGATATGATCAACAATAGTGATGTTCGCCAATGAAACTACTCCATCTCACGTGATGATCGGACATGGTTTAGTTGATTTGGATCACGTAATCACTTAGAGGATTAGAGGGATGTCTATCTAAGTGGGAGTTCTTTAAGTAATATGATTAATTGAACCTAAATTTATCATGAAACTTAGTACCTGATAGTATCTTGCTTGTTTATGTTTGATTGTAGATAGATGGCCCGTGCTGTTGTTCCGTTGAATTTTAATGCGTTTCTTGAGAAAGCAAAGTTGAAAGATGATGGTAGCAATTACACGGACTGGGTCCGTAACTTGAGGATTATCCTCATTGCTGCACACAAGAATTACGTCCTCGAAGCACCGCTAGGTGCCAGGCCTGCTGCTGGAGCAACACCAGATGTTATGAACGTCTGGCAGAGCAAAGCTGATGACTACTCGATAGTTCAGTGTGCCATGCTTTACGGCTTAGAATCGGGACTTCAACGACGTTTTGAATGTCATGGAGCATATGAGATGTTCTAGGAGTTGAAGTTAATATTTCAAGCAAATGCCCGGATTGAGAGATATGAAGTCTCCAATAAGTTCTATAGCTGCAAGATGGAGGAGAACAGTTCTGTCAGTGAGCATATACTCAAAATGTCTGGGTATAATAATCACTTGATTCAATTGGGAGTTAATCTTTCAGATGATTGCGTCATTGACAGAATTATCCAATCACTGCCACCAAGCTACAAGAGCTTCGTGATGAACTATATGAAGGAAATATGCCCTAGAGGCAATAATAAAGTTATTATTTATTTCCTTATATCATGATAAATATTTATTATTCATGCTAGAATTGTATTAACCGAAAACATAATACATGTGTGAATACATAGACAAACAGAGTGTCACTAGTATGCCTCTACTTGACTAGCTCGTTAATCAAAGATGGTTATGTTTCCTAACCATGAACAAAGGGTTGTTATTTGATTAACGAGGTCACATCATTAGTTGAATGATCTGATTGACATGACCCATTCCATTAGCTTCGCACCCGATCATTTAGTATGTTGCTATTGCTTTCCTTCATGACATATACATGTTCCTATAACTATGAGATTATGCAACTCCCGTTTACTGGAGGAACACTTTGTGTGCTACCAAACGTCACAACGTAAAAGGGTGATTATAAAGGAGCTCTACAGGTGTCTCCAAAGGTAGATGTTGGGTTGGCGTATTTCGAGATTAGGATTTGTCACTCCGATTGTCGGAGAGGTATCTCTGGGGCCCTCTCGGTAATGCACATCACATAAGCCTTGCAAGCATTGCAACTAATGAGTTGGTTGCGGGATGATGTATTACAGAACGAGTAAAGAGACTTGCCGGTGACGAGATTGAACTAGGTATTGGATACCGACGATCGAATCTCGGGCAAGTAACATACCGATGACAAAGGGAACAACGTATGTTGTTATGCGGTCTGACCGATAAAGATCTTCGTAGAATATGTAGGAGCCAATATGGGCATCCAGGTCCCGCTATTGGTTATTGACCGGAGAAGTGTCTCAGTCATGTATACATTGTTCTCGAACCGTAGGGTCCGCACGCTTAATGTTACGATGACAATTATTATGAGTTTATGCATTTTGATGTACCGAAGGTTGTTCAGAGTCCCAGATGTGATCACGGACATGACGAGGAGTCTCAAAATGGTCGAGACATAAAGATTGATATATTGGAAGCCTATATTTGGATATCGGAAGTGTTCCGGGTGAAATCGGGATTTTACCGGAGTACCGGGAGGTTACCGGAACCCCCCGGGAGCCATATGGGCCTTCATGGGCCTTAGTGGAAAGGAGAAAGGGGCAGCCCAAGGTGGCCGGCCCCTCTCTCTCTTTCCCCCCTTGAGGATTCCTATTCCAACTAGGATTGGGGGGGGGATCCTACTCCCAGAGGGAGTAGGACTCCTCCTGGCGCGCCCCAAGGCTGGCCGCACCTCTCCCCCTTGCTCCTTTATATACAGGGGCAGGGGGCACCTCTAGACACACAATTGATCCCCGTGATCGTTCCATAGCCGTGTGCGGTGCCCCCTGCCACCATATTCCACCTCGATCATATTGTAGCGGTGCTTAGGCGAAGCCGTGCAACAGTAGAACATCAAGATCGTCACCACGCCGTCGTGCTGACGGAACTCTTCCCTGACGCTTTGCTGGATCGGAGCCCGGGGATCGTCATCGAGCTGTACGTGTGCTAAGAACTCAGAGGTGCCGGAGTAACGGTGCTTGGATCGGTCGGATCGGGAAAACGTACGACTACTTCCTCTATGTTGTGTGATCGCTTCCGCAGTTGGTCTGCGTTGGTACGTGGACAACACTCTCCCCTCTTGTTGCTTTGCATCACCATGATCTTGCGTGTGTGTAGGAATTTTTTTGAAATTACTACGTTCCCCATCACTATAATATGCAAGGGATGAATAAGACTATTCTCGAGCTCTTTGCAATGCTGAAAGCTGCGGAGGTAGAAATCAAGAAGGAGCATCAAGTGTTGATGGTCAACAAGACCACTAGTTTCAAGAAAAAGGGCAAAGGGAAGAAGAAGGGGAACTTCAAAAAGAACGGGAAGCAAGTTGCTACTCAAGAGAAGAAACCCAAACCTGGACCTAAGCCTGAAACTGAGTGCTTCTACTAGAAGCAGACTGGTCACTGGAAGCGAAACTACCCCAAGTATTTGGCGGATAAGAAGGATGGCAAGGTGAACAAAGGTATATGTGATATACATGTTATTGATGTGTACCTTACTATTGCTCGCAGTAGCACCTGGGTATTTGATACTGGTTCTGTTGCTAATATTTGCAACTCGAAACAGGGACTACGGATTAAGCGAAGATTGGCTAAGGACGAGGTGACGATGCGCGTGGGAAATGGTTCCAAAGTCGATGTGATCGCAGTCGGCACGCTACCTCTACATCTACCTTCGGGATTAGTATTAGACCTAAATAATTGTTATTTGGTGCCAGCGTTAAGCATGAACATTATATTTGGATCTTGTTTGATGCGAGACGGTTATTCATTTAAATCAGAGAATAATGGTTGTTCTATTTACATGAGTAATATCTTTTATGGTCATGCACCCTTAAAGAGTGGTCTATTCTTATTAAATCTCGATAGTAGTGACACACATATTCATAGTGTTGAAACCAAAAGATGCAGAGTTGATAATGATAGTGCAACTTATTTGTGGCACTGCCGTTTGGGTCATATCGGTATAAAGCGCATGAAGAAACTCCATACTGATGGGCTTTTGGAACCACTTGATTATGAATCACTTGGTACTTGCGAACCGTGCCTTATGGGTAAGATGACAAAAAACACCGTTCTCCGGTACTATGGAGAGAGCAACAAATTTATTGGAAATCATACATACAGATGTATGTGGTCCGATGAATGTTGAGGCTCGTGGCGGATATCGTTATTTTCTCACCTTCACAAATGACTTAAGCAGATATGGGTATATCTACTTAATGAAACATAAGTCTGAAACATTTGAAAAGTTCAAAGAATTTCAGAGTGAAGTTGAAAGTCATCGTAATAAGAAAATAAAATTCCTACGATCTGATCGTGGAGGAGAATATTTGAGTTACGAGTTTGGTGTACATTTAAAACAATGTGGAATAGTTTCGCAACTCATGCCACCCGGAACACCACAACGTAATGGTGTGTCCGAACGTCGTAATCGTACTTTACTAGATATGGTGTGATCTATGATGTCTCTTACTGATTTACCGCTATCGTTTTGGGGATATGCTCTAGAGACGGCCGCATTCACATTAAATAGGGCACTATCAAAATCTGTTGAGACGACGCCATATGAACTGTGGTTTGGCAAGAAACCAAAGTTGTCGTTTCTGAAAGTTTGGGGCTGCGATGCTTATGTGAAAAAACTTCAACCTGATAAGCTCGAACCCAAATCGGAGAAATGTGTCTTCATAGGATATCCAAAGGAAACTATTGGATACACCTTCTATCACAGATCCGAAGGCAAGACTTTTGTTGCTAAATTCGGAAACTTTCTAGAGAAGGAGTTTCTCTCGAAAGAAGTGAGTGGGAGGAAAGTAGAACTTGACGAGGTAACTGTACCTGCTCCCTTATTGGAAAGTAGTACATCACAGAAACCAGTTTCTGTGACACCTACACCAATTAGTGAGGGAGCTAATGATAACGATCATGAAACTTCAGAACAAGATACTACTGAACCTCGTAGATCAACCGGAGTAAGATCCGCGCCAGAGTGGTACGGTAATCCTGTTCTGGAAGTCATGCTACTAGATCATGATGAACCTACGAACTATGAAGAAGCGATGGTGAGCCCAGATTCCGCAAAATGGCTTGAAGCCATGAAATCTGAGATGGGATCCATGTATGAGAACAAAGTATGGACTTTGGTTGACTTGCCCAATGATCGGCAAGCAATTGAGAATAAATGGATCTTCAAGAAGAGGACTGACGCTGACGGTAATATTACTGTCTACAAAGCTCGACTTGTCGCAAAAGGTTTTCAGCAAGTTCAAGGGATTGACTACGATGAGACCTTCTCACCCGTAGCGATGCTTAAGTCTGTCCGAATCATGTTAGCAATTGCCGCATTTTATGATTATGAAATTTGGCAAATGGATGTCAAAACTGCATTCCTGAATGGATTTCTGCAAGAAGAGTTGTATATGATGCAGCCGGAAGGTTTTGTCGATCCAAAGGGAGCTAACAAAGTGTGCAAGCTTCAACGATCCATTTATGGACTGGCGCAAGCCTCTCGGAGTTGGAATAAAGGCTTTGATAGTGTGATCAAAGCATTTGGTTTTGTACAGACTTTTGGAGAAGCCTGTATTTACAAGAAAGTGAGTGGGAGCTCTGTAGCATTTCTGATATTATATGTAGATGACATATTACTAATCGGAAATGATATAGAATTTCTGGATAGCATAAAAGGATACTTGAATAAGAGTTTTTCAATGAAAGACCTCGGTGAAGCTGCTTACATATTAGGCATTAAGATCTATAGAGATAGATCAAGACGCTTAATTGGGCTTTCACAAAGCACATACCTTGACAAAGTTTTGAAGAAGTTCAAAATGGATCAAGCAAAGAAAGGATTCTTGCCTGTGTTACAAGGTGTGAAATTGAGTAAGACTCAATCCCCGACCAATGCAGAAGATAGAGAGAAAATGAAAGATGTTCCCTATGCTTCAGCCATAGGCTCTATCATGTATGCAATGTTGTGTACCAGACCTGATGTGTGTCTTGCTATAAGTCTAGCAGGGAGGTACCAAAGTAATCCAGGAGTGGATCATTGGACAACGGTCAAAGAACATCCTAAAATACCTGAAAAAGGACTAAGGATATGTTTCTCATATATGGAGGTGACAAAGAGCTCATCGTAAATGGTTACGTTGATGCAAGCTTTGACACTGATCCAGACGATTCTAAATCGCAAACCGGATACGTGTTTACGTTAAACGGTGGAGCTGTCAGTTGGTGCAGTTCTAAACAAAGCGTTGTGGCGGGATCTACATGTGAAGCGGAGTACATAGCTGCTTCGGAAGCAGCAAATGAAGGAGTCTGGATGAAGGAGTTCATATCCGATCTAGGTGTCATACCTAGTGCATCGGGTCCAATGAAAATCTTTTGTGACAATACTGGTGCAATTGCCTTGGCAAAGGAATCCAGATTTCACAAGAGAACCAAGCACATCAAGAGACGCTTCAATTCCATCCGGGATCTAATCCAGGTGGGAGACATAGAGATTTGCAAGATACATACGGATCTGAATATAGCAGACCCGTTGACTAAGCCTCTTCCACGAGCAAAACATGATCAACACCAAAGCTCCATGGGTGTTAGAATCATTACTGTGTAATCTAGATTATTGACTCTAGTGCAAGTGGGAGACTGAAGGAAATATGCCCTAGAGGCAATAATAATGTTATTATTTTATTTCCTTATATCATGATAAATGTTTATTATTCATGCTAGAATTGTATTATCCGGAAACATAATACTTGTGTGAATACATAGACAAACCAAACGTCACTAGTATGCCTCTACTTGACTAGCTCGTTAATCGAAGATGGTTATGTTTCCTAACCATAGACATGTGTTGTCATTTGATTAATGGGATCACATCATTAGGAGAATGATATGATTGACATGACCCATTCCATTAGCTTAGCACCCGATCGTTTAGTATGTTGCTATTGCTTTCTTCATGACTTATACATGTTCCTATGACTATGAGATTATGCAACTCCCGTTTGCCGGAGGAACACTTTGTGTGCTACCAAACGTCACAACGTAACTGGGTGATTATAAAGGAGCTCTACAGGTGTCTCCAAAGGTACATGTTGGGTTGGTGTATTTCGAGATTATGATTTGTCACTCTGATTGTCGGAGAGGTATCTCTGGGCCCTCTCGGTAATGCACATCACATAAGCCTTGCAAGCATTACAATTAATGAGTTAGTTGCAAGATGATGTATTACGAAACGAGTAAAGAGACTTGCCGGTAACGAGATTGAACTAGGTATTGAGATACCGACGATCGAATCCCGGGCAAGTAACATACCGATGACAAAGGGAACAACGTATGTTGTTATGCGGTCTGACTGATAAAGATCTTCGTAGAATATGTGGGAGCCAATATGAGCATCCAGGTTCCGCTATTGGTTATTGATCAGAGACGTGTCTCGGTCATGTCTACATCGTTCTCGAACCCGTAGGGTCCGCACACTTAAGGTTTTGATGACAGTTATATTATGAGTTTATGCATTTTGATGTACCGAAGTTTGTTCGGAGTCCCGGATGTGATCACGGACATGACGAGGAGTCTCGAAATGGTCGAGACATAAAGATTGATATATTGGAAGCCTATATTTGGATATCGGAAGTGTTCCGAGTGAAATCGGGATTTTACCGGAGTACCGGGAGGTTACCGGAACCCCCCGGGAGGTATATGGGCCTTAGTGGGCTTTAGTGGAAGAGAGGAGAGGTGGCCAGGGCTGGGCCGTGCGCCCCTCCCCCCCTAGTTCGAATAGGACAAGGAGAAGGGGGCGCCCCCCCCTTCCTTCTCTCTCTCCTCTTTCCCCCTCCCGAATCCTATTCCAACTAGGAAAGGGGGGGGGGGATCCTACTTCCGGTGGGAGTAGGACTCCTCCTGGCGTGCCCTCCTCCTGGCCGGCCGCACCTCCCCCTGCTCCTTTATATACGAGGGCAGGGGCACCCCTAGACACACTAGTTGATCCACGTGATCATATTCTTAGCCGTATGCAGTGCCCCCTTCCACCATAATCCTCGATAACATTGTAGCGGTGCTTAGGCGAAGCCCTGCGACGGTAGTACATCAAGATCGTCACCACGCCGTCGTGCTGACGGAACTCTTCCTCGACACTTTGCTGGATCCGAGTCCGGAGATCGTCATCGAGCTGAACGTGTGCTAGAACTCGGAGGTGCCGTAGTTTCGGTGCTTGATCGGTCGGGCCGTGAGGACGTACGACTACATCAACCGCGTTGTGCTAACGCTTCCGTTGTCAATCTACAAGGGTACGTAGATCACACTCTCCCCTCTCGTTGCTATGCATCACCATGATCTTGCGTGTGCGTAGGAATTTTTTTGAAATTACTACGTTCCCCAACACTATTGTCTTGTCAAAACTTTGATTTGAGTGTGGGCTATCGTCAAATCAAATCAGAACCAACGATGTTCGTAATGTTGTCTTACTCGTGGTTGTTTCCTCGAGCATACACCATTATATCCTTTGGGTCTGACCAATGCTAACACCTTGTTCACATGATTATGGAGTTCCATTTATATGGAAACCTGGATGAATTGTTGTTGAGCCCATTGACAACATTTTCATCTTCTCCATGATTTCGTTGGACATTAAGCTAGTGTTGCAAACTTTGTAAGCATTGCCTTCGTGTCCCGTTCATGAGGTATATGTTTGGATGAAAGAAGAGACTTCCTCTTACTTCATGTGCATTGATGCATGTTGCCGCCGTGGATTTGAGAAAGTTTGTTTTGTTTCCTCTGGAATTATCCCAAGTCAGCCATGCATTCATGTGAAGTATTATGTGGTCTAGAGATTTGCAACCTTCATTCTATATGTATTCCTAGCACACCAAGCCACTGATTGATTTGTTCAAGGAGAAGAAGTTCCTTCAGAAGAGCTAATCCGGACTTATGTAAGGACCTCGATATCCTCGTTGATGGTTCCCCACCTAAACTCGGTAGTGTTTTATTATAAGACTATTACGTGGTCATGCTTGTCTGGGATAGCGTGTTCACATGTATGTAGCATAACTAGCTCATGTTTCGGAGCTTGCTATCGTAGTTCAACTCCCGAGAATCTCGCAATGTCATCTCGTCGAATTGTGTTGCAAACTTTCTTCTGCAGACATGTTGAGTCTGAAGTATTCTGTTACTAACCAGATCTAAATCTCAGGCAGATATGATGGTTGGAACATTCCCAACATTTGCATTTTGTTCCCAGCTTGCACCGCCGTTGTGCCAATTTCCCATGGGCTGCTCTCTCAGTAATTGCTGTTTAGGATCATCTTCAAAAGTGGTCCTGTCGGGACCCCAATTCTAAGTCACACCGATCTAGCATGTAACAGATCATATCGCTTTGCGGCCTCACGCACGGTATTCCCACGGGTGTCGCCTTACCTGGCCCGGGACCGTTTGCGCCTTTTGGCTCACGTATATGATAGTGTCACTAGCATCCATATGACAGAGTACCCGGGCCGACATGACTAGTCGTGAACCCAAAGTGGCACTAACTTACAGGGACATGCATACATGAAACATCATCGAGCATGTCGGTCATCAGCGTGTAAATCCGAGTTGTAGCAACTGGGCTAACAGGTCTCCGGGAATCCGAGCTGTAGCAGGCTAGTAGGACTCCAGAAGTCACGGCGTGACATTTCCCCGAAGGGACATACACAGGAACGATGTGAATCACATGCCAACCAGTCTAAGTGTTCCGAAGCAGTAGTGCTGAGCTAGCAAGACTTCGGTGAACCGGGTTGTAGCGGACTACCATGGCTCAGTGGAAGCACCAGACTACATTTCCCCATAAGAGAGGCTACCAGGGATAGACAACTAGGTTGTCGGATCCCACACATAGCAATACACGTCACACATACGCATAACATGCAAGTATGTGTTGTACAACATGGCATCACAACATAACTCAAACTCATTTAAACCTATAAGGATGCTAGGCGACCCTCCTCCATGGAGCTCCCTCGGATTGGCGCGACTGTGGCCATTGGATGGCTTTGACTTTTGCGGCTGGACGGTGGATCAGTTGACTGCATGGTAAAAAAATGTTACTTCTGCTTTGCTTTCACGTTTGGCTGACTTGTGGCCCTTTTACTTGTGTGATTCAGCTCGTTGCTTGTGGTTTTTTTTGAACCATGGTGTAAGCCAACCAGTACGCTACCTGCGTGTGGTCGTGTGTGAGTCGTCCCCTGTCTCTGTGGCTGACGCGAGCGCGGGAGCCGCACGACGTGCGAGAGAGAGAGAGAGAGAGAGAGCGCCGCGTGCTTGAGATCTTTCAGCGTCCAATCCGTGTGCCCCTCACGCACTGCACCATTCGTCACTATCACACCAAATCCACCGCGGTTCCTCCGCAGTCGCCTGCAACCCTATCCCCTTACCGCCAAACCCCGCAGCCACCGCAAGCCCGCAACCGCCCTCCTCCTCCATCCTCTCGCGCTCCCCTCCCACATCTCATCCACCCCTCTTCATCTCGGACCGGATCAGAGACGTGTGGGCGCGGAGGCGAGCTTCTCCGGCGGCGGCGACCTGCAGGCAAAGGGCGACGGCAGCGGCGCTGGATTTGATGCAGCGCCATGGATCGCCCCCTGCTGAGAGATGAGGATGCTGGACTGCCATCATTCCTCCTTCACTGTGCGGTGCCTCCTGCGAGTGTCACCTCGTCCCACCGGCTTCCAGCGCCGTGGATCCGCCGGGATGGAGGGCAACAAGTGAGAGGGAGCAGGAGAAGAGGTGAATCGAGGGAGTGAAAGGAGCTCACACGGGAAGGGGCGCCTCCTCCCATGACGGCACGATCAGCGGCTCTTGCTCGACCCCATGATACACAACACAGTGGTAGGCTCGACTCCCTTTCTCCCCTCTCCCAATTTCTAAATCGTTAGATCGATTCATCTTGATCTTAGACGTTAGTTAGTGATTTTGTTCTCTCCTTTCCATCTAATGAAGGATTCCTTCTTCTAAGATTAGTTAGTAACTTAAGCACCAAATATGAATTTATTAGGACAAAGAAAAGAGCATATGGCAAAATTCTCTGAAATCCCTTGCTAGCATTTTTCTCTCTGAACTATTGTTGGTTGATAGACCAATGACCATCACGACTTGCACTTACATGACGCATTTTGCCTATGTTTTTGGGGTGAAATTTTGCCTTCTCTTAGGTTGTGTTCTGCCAGGTATAAGTTTGCCTGCAAATTGTTTGTGCTAATGTCTGTAAGAGCTGCTATAGTACACCTATATCCACATCGATGTAAACAAAAAACTTGGACATATATGGTACTATTTTCTACCATGGACAAAACAAATTTTCCTAGAAAGAGTTGTTGTACAGTAGACTTATATCTATGCCGGATGTTAATAATCTGTTTTGTGTTGGTCAAATTGTTTAAAGCCGGAGCTGGGTCAAGGAGCTGGCTCTGCCTTCGCCATTGCCTGAGAGAAGCAACACTGGTGTTGGGCGTTTTGTTGTATCCTTTCCATCTCATGATGTGATTCTTTCTTTAAGATGAATTAGTAACTTTGGGTGGAGGTGGCAGCACAACCTGCTGGTTGTTGTAATGCCTACCTCAAAGAGATTTAACTGCTTAGAAAATTATTTTTCTACTTGGCTGTTTTGCACATGATGAGGTATGACATGGAATGGTTGGATTTTTAGTGGTAGGTGATCCTTATGCCGGCGGTGATAGCGACCACCACTGGTATACAACAATCCAGTGGTTGTCTCATGTGTGCTCCTATCCTCCCCACCTCCCCCAGATGCTTAATGTTCAGAAAACTAATGATTTGGTTCTTGGATGTTCATACATAATCTAGGTTGTTCTTGAGCTCCAAGGCTGGCCTTAGGTTAGCAATTCGGCATCGGCACACTTCGAATCTATACCCCAGGTGAATACCTTGTCTATTTGGTTTTTCTTCATGAATGCTAATAACTTGTATCGTTTCTACACTGATATATGTACTCATATCTCTTTTGAATCTGTTTAAATAAGCTGCAACTTATGTCCGAGAGGCTTGGTTAATGCAGAGATCATAGAAGCTTAATGCTGCAAATTAGGTGTAGTACAAATATGTCTTCTAATGTTCACAAGCACTCACTTATATCTTTATCAATGTACTTTAAATTCGAATTGTCTGTATATACACACCTTAAAATTAAGAAACTTTGGTCGTGCATAGAGAGTTGGGTCAGGGAAGAAATCAAAGCAGTGACGGCTCTGCACTAGCTGTGCAGGGATCGAAAGCCTATAGGTATAGCAATAAATTCCCCTTTGATGCTCAAGTTAAATTTCTTTGTCGAAGATATGGTTGGAAGTTATGTTTTTGATTTGATTCTTTAAACTATAGGCTATTTTGCGTATTAATTATTTATATTTTCTTACTGCACATGCCTAAATCTCATGTAAGACTGAACGGTACTCTGCCATGGTTTTTAATCTCTTTATGTTTTCCTACTGCACTAGCCTAAATCGAGCTAAACCGGCACAAACTGCAGACGGCATTCCTCGAAGTTCTACCTACATCTACAACTGCACAAAAGCTTGGATCTTTGTAGTGTGTCTCCTCATCAGTAGAGATTACATAGTAGGTAGTAGGGACACCATAATATCCTATTTTCTTACTTCAGTATTTTCTTTTAGAATATATAAGTATATTTCAGTAATACGTGTCTTGTTTTACTTTGTCCGCGGTAACTGTGGATGTATTCTCGGCTTTACTGTCAGTAAAAAGAAGGCATACAAAACATTAAGTTTCTGCTCTGGTTGAATGCCTCATTTAATCGTCGCATATTTATTTCAAGTTACTCAATTCTCATCGAGCTTTCCTTATGCTTTCCATTGATAAATAAGAAATTTAATATGCAATATTTTTAATATGTGAGAAGGCGAGAGAAGAATAAGAGGGGTTGTCAGGTCGGACTATTTTTGCGTGTCTGACCAGAGATGGCTGGATCCGTCAGCCGCTTTTCCAAACAGTGCAGTGCAGATTCGCTGACTGGAGCAACATCTAAACGTTCGCTACTCTAGCTTCTTTTTACATTTCTTAGTATCAACAAATAAGTTGGTCACATTATATACTTAAAGATTACAGCAGTCAGCAGGTACAAAATTCTTCGCTGACTAACATAATTAGGTATGCCGCTCATCTATGTTTTAGAAATAGATAATGGTTAATTTTTCCAATGTTGGCCCACCTGGTGAATTGAGTTGTGTCTATGAAGGGTCAGTACAGTAGTTGCTTTAAAAAAAGAGTAACGGTTTGGTTGCCAGAATGGCGGTACTGAAAAATCGTCTGTAATGGTCATCTGTGTTGTCGAGTTGGAACTTGATTCTTTTGAAGCTGGAGTAGCTAGGTTGTCTACATACATGCTGCCCACTAAATTCAGATTTCAGTATACTCTTTAGAATAGGATGGATCACTGTGCTGTCTTCAGAATTAGAGCTAGAGAGAAGGGAAGAGTTGCCACCATAGCATTTATTTGTGACCGCATGGTCCCATTGTAGATTTTCTTGAAGTACAATAGCCTCTTCTTCTTGGAAGAAATAGATTGTTGTCTGTACCTCAGGTCTAACAGGGCTTGTAAGTTAGCCGGTGTACTAATTTTGACGCTTCTTGGTCGATGTTTCGGAAGAAATGGGCTTTTGTATATTCGCACAAGCTTCCTTCGTCTATGTTATTTTCTCTCTTTAGTGTTGCTTTGATGTTCCTTTTTCACTGTTCGATGTTCTGCCTTGGGTGGCCTCTTTCATGGTTACAGCTCGATATGGCTATCTATGTATACATATGTAGGTTTTGTTTGAACTGTACTCAAATCGTGTAGATGTTTCCATATTCTTGCCTTCCTCTTTTTAACTCGTGAGATTGTTAGATAGTTGAATATCATAGGTCTATTGGCATTCTGTTTTTGCAGTTTGAAATGAGTAATTGGTCCATTGATATTAAACTTCACAATAGGTAGTGGCAGATATGCTGGACATCTATTTTCTGGTGCAGGAATGACACTATTGCCCAAGTCCTCAACACATATATTTTTTATTAACGGAGAGGATTATTCACCTTTGCTGCTGCAGGCGTTCAAGACCTAGCGGGGCTGGGCCAACCGGTCCTTCATGTTCAAGATATGGCCCTGATGAGCCCTAACAACCCGTGCTACCGGCCGGGCACCTTCTTCCTGAGCCGGGTCCGGAACCAGACCAACAGGGACACACTGAGCGAGTACTTGTGGCATGCTGTCAAGTCGGAGGGGTGCAACCAGGCAGCTGCCGTGTGTGTCCAGGTTCATATAGTCAAGGTGTTCGCTCATCGCCCAGTACGAGTGGAAACGGGTAAGGACTACCACAGGTTATGTAGCTCATTGTTTTGATAGCTCTTAACTAAACACACATAATTTACAGGTTATTGTTTCGTAATGTGTTTCAGGCGACATGGTGACATTGCTGCAAAACAACGAGGAAGGAACATATGGTTGACACTGATGCATGTAATGGGTTATACAATATAACTTAATTTTGAATGTGTCATGTCCTATACGTATATGTTATAATTGAGCCTTTTGTCAGCCTCTATGTTATCTGAGTTTCCAGATTTTTTGCTTGCTGCGATCCTTAAATTTTCTGGTTGTTAGCAATACTAAACTTTGTCATCTTCACAAAGAGTGCAGTTCCATAGTAAGGCTGGAAACGTGATATTTTCTTATGGTAGGCGTACATTTTAACTATGGAAGTGACCTCTTTTATTTGTCTATTTGACGGTCATATGTATGAATAGTTGAAAATGGTATCCAAATGGCGCATTTTTTTGGGCAATTCCTACCATGCACCTAAATGGTTTCTAAAACTTAAAGAAATGCAAAGTGTTTCAAAACACTCCGGGTTTGAATTTGGACCTTGCGCCATTTGACTATGTTATCCCAATAATATAACAAATATGCATGCTCATATATATATATTTTTAAAGATAAATTATCCTTCATTTTTCATCTTAAAGGGTTTTAATTAGTATGTGAAGTGGTTGCTAAAACCAACTTCTACTAACGAAGTCAAATATTTTTAGAACACATTGGGTTTAACATGGTTGATGCGCTTGATAAAACAAAGTTACCGAAAAATGCAAACAATTTCTACGCGCACATGTTTTCAAACGGGTCTCTACGCCATTTGGCGCAACGGGTCATCTAGTATAGATAAAGGACCAGAAGGGCCACATAGCATTTAATACAAATGGCGGCCTCATGACCTATCATTCAGAACATACAACCAGCGGAAGCATTACATGTCTGAGTACAGACAACTACAAAAGAAAAAGGCTGAGAAACCTGACTATCTACAAGACCCTCCCACGGGTACAAGATCGTAGCTGAGGTAACAAGCTACTCGTCGAAGTCCACGAGGAACTACTAGCACTAGTAGAAAAAGGGTCAAATATGAAGCACATTAGTGCCGGTTTGAATTTGATACGGCACTAATGTGTCCATTAGTGCCGGTTCCAACGGCTAGGCGGGCGGACATCATTAGTACCGGTTCGTGGCGAACCTTTAGCACCGGTTTGTGCCACGAACCGGTACTAAAGTGAGTAGTGGCAGGATGTTGTCAGTCCGGGGCCCCTCCAGCACCTTTAGTACCGGGTCGTATCACGAACCGGTATTAAAGGTCGTCCTACATACACCCTTCGTCCAACCGAGCTCGCTCTGTTCTTCCCCTTTCCCCTCTCCTCTCTATTCTTTCCCTCTTCCTCTCAAGCTCATCACACATTTTGCCCAAAATTTGTCAATATTTGAAGGCCCCCATCCATTCAAATGATCACAAAGGTTATCAACTTTGTCCTTTCATCTCTCATTGCTAAATTAGCTCTTGCAATGCTTTATATAGTGATTGATTTGTGAGTTTAGTAATTTGGGAGGAATTATATATATGTGCTAGTATTTGATTTTTATGCAATTTAAGGTCAAAAATAACACTTAGTTTGCATATGTAGGTGTGGTTTACTTAGTGCCTTCTAAATCTCCATCGTAACCACCGTCGGTCGCTCGCAACATCCCGTCGCCGGCACCACCTTGTGGTGAGCCTCTTGTTCATGAATGTTTTATATAAAAAATTGATGTTTGTGTGATTTGGATATATAATTACTCGTATAATTATCTTACCCATACATTGTTTGTTATACATAGTGCCATGGTTTTGATATCCGCCCCCGTCGGCCCTCGTCCGGGTTATGATTTGGATGTGGTATATTCTCTTTTAAAACTATTTGTTGCATTTCGTGTTTATGACAAATTATGCCCATCAAGTTGACATAGATATTTGTATGTAGGAGGTAGTTGAACCGGAAATTCCAACCGACCCTATTGTCGAGAGGTTAAATTTAGTTGAAAGAGAAAACAAGGATTTGAAGGAAAAATTGAAAAGAATTGAGGGGGAGAAGATGGAATTGGAGTTGCATGTTGCCGATGTCGTCGATGATCACAAGATTAAGATGGAGAAAATGCGCTTAAAGATTAGAAAATATGCCATTCATAGTGAGGCTTGGTATCATTATGCTGTTGGATGAATTGTTACCTTAGTTGCGATCTTGATCGCATTTGTTGTTGCATTTAAATTCTTTAGCTAGAGAGTTATTTGTTTGTTGCATTTAAGTGTTGTATGAACTTTATGTATGAACTTGTATTAATTTGGTCTTTTTCGGTGTTGTGTAATGAAGATGAGCCGACAATGGATGTACGATGACCGATGCTCTCTCGAGTTCATTAATGGCGTGCAAACTTTTCTGCTTGCGGCTGAGGAAAACAAGCGGGCAGATGGTTTTATGCCTTGTCCATGTGTTGGATGTAAGAATGATAACAATTACTCTAAGTCAAGAACCATTCACGTCCACCTGTTTAACTCCGGTTTCATGCCCCGTTATAATGTTTGGACCAAGCACGAAGAAAGAGGGGTTATGATGGAAGACAATGAAGAAGAAGAGGATGACGACAGCTATCCTGGCCATGATGGGCTCCCTGAATACGATGATACAACAATGGGGGAAGAAGCTGAGCCGGTAATGCGGGAAGAAGCTGAGCCGGCAATACGGGAAGAAGCTGAAGAAGAGGCATCAGATGGGCCCGTTGATGATCTAGGTCGGGCCATTGTCGATGCAAAGAGAAACTGCGCAAGTGATTTGGAGAAGAAGTTGTAGCGCATGTTAGAGGACCACAAAAAATTGTTGTACCCTAATTGCGTAGGTGACAAGAAAAAGCTGGGCACCACACTGGAATTGCTGCAATGGAAGGCAGAGAATGGTGTATCTGACAAGGGATTTGGAAAGTTGCTGGTAATGATAAAGAATATGCTTCCAAAGGACAACGAATTGCCCGAGAGTACGTACGAAGCAAAGAAGGTTGTCTTCCCTCTAGGGTTAGAGGTGCAGAAGATACATGCATGCCCTAATGATTGCATCCTCTACCGCGGTGATTACGAGAATTTGAACGCTTGCCCGATATGCGGTGCATTGCGCTATAAGATCAGCCGCGATGACCCTGGTGATGTCGAGGGTGAGCGGCCCAGGAAGAAGATTCCTGTCAAGGTGATGTGGTATGCTCCTATAATACCACAGTTGAAACGTTTGTTCCAAAACAAAGAGCATGCCAAGGCGATGCGATGGCACAGAGAAGACCGTAAGAAAGACGGAAAATTGAGAGTACCCGCTGACTGGTCGCAGTGGAGAAAAATCAAGAGAAAGTACGGGAAGGAGTTTGCAGATGACGCAAGGAACGTATGGTTTGGTCTAAGCGCAGATGGCATTAATCCTTTTGGGGCGCAGAGCAACAACCATAGCACCTGGCCTGTGACTCTATGTTTGTATAACCTTCCTCCTTGGTTGTGCATGAAGCGGAAGTTCATTATGATGCCAGTGCTCATCCAAGGCCCTAAACAACCCGGCAACGATATTGATGTGTACCTAAGGCCATTAGTTTAAGAACTCTTACAGCTGTGGAATGGAACATGTGTATGTGCGTGGGATGAGCATATGGGGGAAGAATTTAACCTAAAGGCGTTGCTGTTTGTGACCATCAATGATTGGCCTACTCTCAGTAACCTTTCAGGGCAGACAAACAAGGGATACCGCGCATGCACGCACTGTTTGGACGATACCGACAATATGTATTTGGCTAATTGTAAGAAGAATGTGTATCTGGGACATCATCGATTTCTTCCGAGCATGCATGCCGTTAGAAAGAAAGGCAAGAATTTCAAAGATGAGGCGGATCACCGGACGAAGCCTCGCCACCGTACTGGTACTGATGTACATGATATGGTCAAGGATTTGAAGGTAGTCTTTAGAAAGGGTCCTGGCGGACAACCTGTTCCGAATGACGCCGACGGACGTGCACCCATGTGGAAGAAGAAATCTATATTTTGGGACCTGCCCTATTGGAAAGACCTAGAGGTCCGCTCCGCAATCGACGTGATGCACGTGACGAAGAATCTTTGCGTGACCCTGCTTGGCTTCTTGGGCGTGTATGGGAAGACAAAAGATACACCTGAGGCACGGGAGGACCAGCAACGTATGCATGGAAAAGACGGCATACATCAGGGTCATGCCCCGTCGCCTCCGCCCCTCGTCGCCGCCCCTCATCGCCGTCCGTCGCCGTCCTTCGCCATCCCCATCCCCGTCCCCGTCCCCGTCGTCCCCGTCGCCGCTCCCCGCCCCGTCGCCGCGCCCCGCCCCATCCTCCCGTCGTTCCCGCCCGGCCCGTCCCCGTCCTCCCGTCATCCCCGCCCGACCCGTCCCCGTCCTCCCGTTGTCCCCGCCCGACCCGTCCCCGTCCCCGTCGTCGTCGCCCCGTCCCCATCCCTGTCGTCACCGCCCGTCTCCGTCCCTATTGCCGCCCCCATCGCCGTGCCTCGCCGGTGAGCTCCTGCCCCAGCCGCCATGTCCACACACACACACACACATTGTTATAGAAATGTTAGCAATTTTTCTGCTTTTTAGTTATAGAAATATTAGAAATGTTAGTTATATAGAAATGTTAGCAATTTTTCTGTTTTTAGTTATAGAAATATTAGAAATGTTAGTTATATAGAAATGTTATAAATTTTTCTGTTTTTTAGTCATAGAAATGTTAGTTTTAGATATGGTCAATGTTTTTTTAGTTTATTATATTTTTAGTTATAAAATTTAGAATTTGCATATATGAAATCACAATCCATCATTTAAAAAATGTTACTTTACTTTTGCGGCATATAGTATTTGTTGTCGACGATGCCCGACCCGCATCCTTGCCATCGACCAGTTCGCGACGACGTCCTGCTTCAGAGGACCCATGTCCGGGACCGGGCTCCGTCGGGCTAGCACTGGGTGGTGCTACCTTCAGGGGCGCGACGCTTGGTGAGGAACCTGGCCCCGGGTCCCGTCGTCGACCCTGGTCTCCTTTGGTGGCGTTCGCGTGGGCCACTTTCGGTGTGGAGGGAGCCGGCCCCGCTGAAGGTGGTACGTCGTCGTGTCAGGGAGGAGGACGAGCACGTCCATCGCTACATGGCTGCTATGGACGTCAGGTTCTCCAATACCTGGCAGGTTCTTCGGGGAGATCACCCAAGCTATGATCCAGTGATGGTTCCTTCATTTTGGCTGTCCACCGCCCGTGCCTCAGGAACCGCGAGTGGCCTAGATTACTCTTTAGTATTCGATCTTTATTAGCTAGCTAGTGATGTATTCGATATATAATATTTGAGATGATTTATTCGAGATTATATATATTATTCGAGACGATGTATTCGAGATTATATCTATTATTCGAGACGACGTATTCGAGATTATATTCGATGATGCTGAAGGAAATATGCCCTAGAGGCAATAATAAAGTTATTATTTATTTCCTTATATCATGATAAATGTTTATTATTCATGCTAGAATTGTATTAACCCGAAACATAATACATGTGTGAATACATAGACAAACAGAGTGTCACTAGTATGCCTCTACTTGACTAGCTCGTTAATCAAAGATGGTTATGTTTCCTAACCATGAACAAAGAGTTGTTATTTGATTAACAAGGTCACATCATTAGTTGAATGATCTGATTGACATGATCCATTCCATTAGCTTAGCACCCGATCGTTTAGTATGTTGCTATTGCTTTTCTTCATGACATATACATGTTCCTATAACTATGAGATTATGCAACTCACATTTACCGGAGGAACACTTTGTGTGCTACCAAACGTCACAACGTAAAAGGGTGATTATAAAGGAGCTCTACAAGTGTCTCCAAAGGTAGATGTTGGGTTGGCGTATTTCGAGATTAGGATTTGTCACTCCGATTGTCGGAGAGGTATCTCTGGGGCCCTCTCGGTAATGCACATCACATAAGCCTTGCAAGCATTGCGACTAATGAGTTGGTTGCGGGATGATGTATTACAGAACGAGTAAAGAGACTTGCCGGTAACGAGATTGAACTAGGTATTGGATACCGACGATCGAATCTCGGGCAAGTAGCATACCGATGACAAAGGTAACAACGTATGTTGTTATGCGGTCTGACCGATAAAGACCTTTGTAGAATATGTAGGAGCCAATATGGGCATCCAGGTCCCGCTATTGGTTATTGACCGGAGAAGTGTCTCAGTCATGTCTACATTGTTCTTGAACCGTAGGGTCCGCACGGTTAACGTTACGATGACAGTTATTATGAGTTTATGCATTTTGATGTACCGAAGGTTGTTCGGAGTCCCGGATGTGATCACGGACATGACGAGGAGTCTCGAAATGGTCGAGACATAAAGATTGATATATTGGAAGCCTATATTTGGATATCAGAAGTGTTCCGGGTGAAATCGGGATTTTACCGGAGTACCGGGAGGTTACCGGAACCCCCCGGGAGCCATATGGGCCTTCATGGGCCTTAGTGGAAAGGAGAAAGGGGCAGCCCAAGGTGGCCGCACACCTCCCCCCTCCCCTAGTCCTATTAGGACTAGGAGAGGTGGCCGGCCCCCCTCTCTCTCTTTCCCCCCTTGAGGATTCCTATTCCAACTAGGATTGGGGGGGGGGGATCCTACTCCCAGAGGGAGTAGGACTCCTCCTGGCGCGCCCCAAGGCTGGCCGCACCTCTCCCCCCTTGCTCCTTTATATACAGGGGCAAGGGGCACCTCTAGACACACAATTGATCCCCGTGATCGTTCCATAGCCGTGTGCGGTGCCCCTGCCACCATATTCCATCTCGATCATATTGTAGCGGTGCTTAGGCGAAGCCCTGCGACGGTAGAACATCAAGATCGTCACCACGCCGTCGTGCTGACGGAACTCTTCCCCGACGCTTTGCTGGATCGGAGCCCGGGGATCGTCATTGAGCTGTACGTGTGCTAAGAACTCGGAGGTGCCGGAGTAACGATGCTTGGATCGGTCGGATCGGGAAAACGTACGACTACTTCTCTACGTTGTGTGATCGCTTCCGCAGTCGGTCTGCGTTGGTACGTAGACAACACTCTCCCCTCTCGTTGCTGTGCATCACCATGATCTTGCATGTGCGTAGGAATTTTTTTGAAATTACTACGTTCCCCAACAGTGGCATCCGAGCCTAGGTTTTATATGTTGATGTTATATGCACGAGTAGAACACAAGTGAGTTGTGGACGATATAAGTCATACTGCCTACCAGCATGTCATACTTTGGTTCGGCGGTATTGTTGGATGAAGCGGCCCGGACCGACATTACGCGTACGCTTACGCGAGACCGGTTCTCCCGACGTGCTTTGCACATAGGTGGCTTGCGGGTGATAGTTTCTCCAACTTTAGTTGAACCGAGTGTGGCTACGCCCGGTCCTTGCGAAGGTTAAAACGGAGTCAAATTGACAAAGTATCGTTGTGGTTTTGATGCGTAGGTAAGATTGGTTCTTGCTTAAGCCCGTAGCAGCCACGTAAAACTTGCAACAACAAAGTAGAGGACGTCTAACTTGTTTTTGCAGGGCATGTTGTGATGTGATATGGTCAAAACGTGATGAGATATAAGTTGTTGTATGAGATGATCATGTTTTGTTGAAGTTATCGGCAACTAGCAAAAGCCTTATGGTTGTCTCTTTATTGCATAAGATGCAAGCGCCAAATAATTGCTTTACTTTATCGCTATGCGATAACAATAGTTGCAAGAGCAATAGTTGGCGAGACGACCATGTGACGACATATTGATATAGGTCAAGATGATGGAGATCATGGTGTCATGCCGGTGACGATGGAAATCATGACGATGCTTTGGAGATGGAGATCAAAGGCACAAGATGATGATGGCCATATCATGTCACATATTTTGATTGCATATGATGTTTATCTTTTATACATCTTATTTTTGCTTTGATTGACGGTAGCATTATAAGATGATCTCTCACTAATTATCAAGAAGTGTTCTCCCCGAGTATGCACCGTTGCCAAAGTTCATCGTGCCCAGACACCACGTGATGATCGGGTGTGATAAGCTCTACGTCCATCTACAACGGGTGCAAGCCAGTTTTGCACACGCAGAATACTCAGGTTAAACTTGACGAGCCTAGCATATGCAGATATGGCCTCGGAACACGGAGACCAAAAGGTCGAGCGTGAATCATATAGTAGATATGATCAACATAACGATGTTCACCATTGAAAACTACTCCATTTCACGTGATGATCGGTTATGGTTTAGTTGATTTGGATCACGTGATCACTTAGAGGATTAGAGGGATGTCTATCTAAGTGGGAGTTCTTTAAGTAATTTGATTAATTGAACTTAAATTTATCCTGACCTTAGTCCTGGTAGTATTTTGCAAATCATGTTGTAGATCAATAGCTCGCGTTGTTGCTTCCCTGTGTTTATTTTGATATGTTCCTAGAGAAAATTGTGTTGAAAGATGTTAGTAGCAATGATGCGGATTGGATCCGTGATTTGAGGTTTATCCTCATTGCTGCACAGAACAATTATGTCCTTGATGCACCGCTAGGTGACGGACCTATTGCAGGAGCAGATGCAGACGTTATGAACGTTTGGCTAGCTCAATATGATGACTACTTGATAGTTTAGTGCACCATGCTTAATGGCTTAGAATCGGGACTTCAAATACGTTTTGAACGTCATGGAGCATATGAGATGTTCCAGGAGTTGAAGTTAATATTTCAAGCAAATACCCGAGTTGAGAGATATGAAGTCTCCAACAAGTTCTATAGCTAAAAGATGGAGGAGAATCGCTCAACTAGTGAGCATGTGCCCAGATTGTCTGAGTACTACAATCGCTTGAATCAAGTGGGAGTTAATCTTCCAGATAAGATAGTGATTGACAGAATTCTCTAGTCACCATCACCAAGTTAGTAGAACTTCGTGATGAACTATGATATGCAAGGGATAACGGAAACAACTCCCAAGCTCTTCGTGATGCTGAAATCGACGAAGGTAGAAATCAAGAAAAACATCAAGTGTTGATGGTTAACAAGACCACTAGTATCAAGAAAAGGGCAAAGGGAAGAAGGGGAACTTCAAGAAGAACAACAAGCAAGTTGCTGCTCGAGTGAAGAAGCCCAAGTCTGGTCCTAAGCCTGAGACTAAGTGTTTCTACTGCAAAGGGACTGGTCACTGGAAGCAGAACTACCCCAAGTGATTGGCAGATAAGAAGGATGGCAAAGTGAACATAAGTATATTTGATATACATGTTATTGATGTGTACTTTACTAGTGTTTATAGAAACCCCTCAGTATTTGATACTAGTTTAGTTGCTAAGATTAGTAACTCGAAACGGGAGTTGCAGAATAAACAGAGACTAGTTAAGGGTGAAGTGACGATGTGTGTTGGAAGTGGTTCGAAGATTGATATGATCATCATCGCACACTCCCCTATACTTTCGGGATTAGTGTTGAACCTAAATAAGTGTTATTTGGTTTTTGCGTTGAGCATGAATATGATTTGATCATGTTTATTGCAATACGGTTATTCATTAAAGTCCGAGAATAATTATTGTTCTGTTTACATGAATAAAACCTTCGATGGTCATACACCCAATGAAACAAGTTCATTGGATCTGATCGTAGTGATACACATATTCATAATATTGAAACCAAAAGATGCGAAGTTAATAATGATAGTGCAACTTATTTGTAGCACTGCCGTTTAAGTCATATTGGTGTAAAGCGCATGAAGAAACTCCATGCTGATGGGCTTTTGGAATCACTTGATTATGAATCACTTGATGCTTGCGAACCATGCCTTATGGGCAAGATGACTAAAACGCCGTTCTCCGGAACAATGAAGCAAGAATCAGATTTGTTGGAAATCATACATACTGATGTATGTGGTCCGATGAATATTAAGGCTTGCAGCAGGTATCATTATTTTCTGACCTTCACAGATGATTTGAGCAGATATGGGGATATCTACTTGATGAAACATAAGTCTGAAACATTTGAACAGTTCAAAGAATTTTAGAGTGAAGTGGAAAATCATCGTGACAAGAAAATAAAGTTTCTACGATCTGATCGCGGAGACAAATATTTGAGCTATGAGTTTGGTCTTCAATTAAAACAATGCGGAATAGTTTCACAAACTCAAGCCACATGGAACACCACAGCATAATGGTGTGTCCGAACGTCATAACCGTACTTTATTGGATATAGTGCAATCTATGATGTCTCTTACCGATCTACCACTATCGTTTTGGGGTTATGCATTAGAGACAGCTGCATTCACGTTAAATAGGGCACCATCTAAATCCGTTGAGACGACACCGTGTGAACTATGGTTTGGCAAGAAACCTAAGCTGTCGTTTTTTAAAGTTTGGGACTGCGATGCTTATGTGAAAAAGTTTCAACATGATAAGCTCGAACCCAAATCGGAGAAGTAAATCTTCATAGGATATCCAAAGGAAACTATTGGATACACCTTCTATCACAAGATCCGAAGGCAAGACCTTTGTTGCTAAATTCGGAAACTTTCTAGAGAAGGAGTTTCTCTCGAAAGAAGTGAGTGGGAGGAAAGTAAAAAACTTGATAAGGTAATTGTACCTTCTCCCTTATTGGAAAGTAGTTCATCACAGAAATCTGTTCCTGTGACTACTACACCAATTAGTGAGGAAGCTAATGATGATGATCATGTAACTTCAGATCAAGTTACTACCAAATCTCGTAGGTAAACCAGAGTGAGATCCGCACCAGAGTGATATGGTAATCCTGTTCTGGAAGTCATGTTACTAGACCATGACGAACTTGTGAACTATGAGGAAGCGATGATGAGCCCAGATTCTGCGAAATGGTTTGAGGCCATGAAATCTGAGATATGATCCATGTATGAGAACAAAGTATGGACTTTGGTTGACTTGCCCGATGATCGGCAAGCCATAGAAAATAAATGGATCTTCAAGAGGAAGACGGACGCTGATAGTAGTGTTACTATCTACAAAGCTAGAATTGTCGTAAAAGGTTTTTGACAAGTTCAAGGTGTTGACTACGATGAGATTTTCTCACTCGTATCTATGCTTAAGTCTGTTCGAATCATGTTAGCAATTGCCGCATTTTATGAAATCTGGCAAATGGATAAACAAAACTGCATTCCTTAATGGATTTACTAAAGAAGAGTTGTATACGATGCAACTAGAAGGTTTTTTCGATCCTAAAGGTGTTAACTAAATATGCAAGCTCCAGCGATCCATCTATGGACTGGTGCAAGAATCTTGGAGTTGGAATATACGTTTTGATAAGTTGATCAAAGCATGTAGTTTTATACAGACTTGCGGTGAAGCCTGTATTTACAAGAAAGTGAGTGGGAGCACTACAACATTTCTGATAAGTATATGTGAATGACATATTGTTGATCGGAAATAATGTAGAATTATTCTGCAAAGCATAAAGGAGTGTTTGAAAGGAGTTTTTCAAAGAAAGACCTCGGTGAAGCTGCTTACATATTGAGCATCAAGATCTATAGAGATATATCAAGACGCTTGATAAGTTTTTCAATGAGTACATACCTTGACAAGATTTTGAAGTAGTTCAAAATGGAACAGTCAAAGAAAAGGTTTCTTGCCTGTGTTACAAGGTGTGAAGTTGAGTAAGACTCAAAGCCCGACCACGGCAGAAGATAGAAATAGAATGAAAGTCATTCCCTATGCCTCAGTCATAGGTTCTATAAAGTATGCCATGCTGTATACCAGATCTATTGTATGCCCTACCACTGAGTTTGGCAAGGGAGTACGATAGTGATCTAGGAGTAGGTCACTGGACAGCGGTCAAAATTATCCTTAATGGAATAAGGATATGTTTCTCGATTATGGAAGTGAAAAAAAAGGTTCGTCGTAAAGGGTTACGCCGATGCAAGTTTTTGACACTGATCCAGATGACTCTAAGTCTCAATCTGGATACATATTGAAAGTGGGAGCAATTAGCTAGAGTAGCTCCATGTAGAGCATTGTTGACATAGAAATTTGCAAAATACATGCGGATCTGAATGTGGCAGTCCCGTTGACTAAGATTCTCTCACAAGCAAAATATGATCACACCTTAGTACTCTTTGGGTGTTAATCACATAGCGATGTGAACTAGATTACTGAATCTAGTAAACCCTTTGGGTGTTAGTCACATGGCGATGTGAACTGTGGGTGTTAATCACATGATGATGTGAACTGTCGATGTTAATCACATGGTGATGTGATCTAGATTATTGACTCTAGTGCAAGTGGGAGACTGAAGGAAATATGCCCTAGAGGCAATAATAAAGTTATTATTTATTTCCTTATATCATGATAAATGTTTATTATTCATGCTAGAATTGTATTAACCGGAAACATAATACATGTGTGAATACATAGACAAACAGAGTGTCACTAGTATGCCTCTACTTGACTAGCTCGTTAATCAAAGATGGTTATGTTTCCTAACCATGAACAAAGAGTTGTTATTTGATTAACAAGGTCACATCATTAGTTGAATGATCTGATTGACATGACCCATTCCATTAGCTTAGCACCCGATCGTTTAGTATGTTGCTATTGCTTTTCTTCATGACATATACATGTTCCTATAACTATGAGATTATGCAACTCATGTTTACCGGAGGAACACTTTGTGTGCTACCAAACGTCACAACGTAAAAGGGTGATTATAAAGGAGCTCTACAGGTGTCTCCAAAGGTAGATGTTGGGTTGGCGTATTTCGAGATTAGGATTTGTCACTCCGATTATCGGAGAGGTATCTCTGGGGCCCTCTCGGTAATGCACATCACATAAGCCTTGCAAGCATTGCAACTAATGAGTTGGTTGCGGGATGATGTATTACAGAACGAGTAAAGAGACTTGCCGGTAATGAGATTGAACTAGGTATTGGATGCCGACGATCGAATCTCGGGCAAGTAGCATACCGATGACAAAGGGAACAACGTATGTTGTTATGCGGTCTGACCGATAAAGATCTTCGTAGAATATGTAGGAGCCAATATGGGCATCCAGGTCCCGCTATTGGTTATTGACCGGAGAAGTGTCTCAGTCATGTCTACATTGTTCTCGAACCGTAGGGTCCGCACGCTTAACGTTACGATGACAGTTATTATGAGTTTATGCATTTTGATGTACCGAAGGTTGTTCGGAGTCCCGGATGTGATCACGGACATGACGAGGAGTCTCGAAATGATAGAGACATAAATATTGATATATTGGAAGCCTATATTTGGATATCGGAAGTGTTCCGTGTGAAATCGGGATTTTACCGGAGTACCGGGAGGTTACCGGAACCCCCCGGGAGCCATATGGGCCTTCATGGGCCTTAGTGGAAAGGAGAAAGGGGCAGCCCAAGGTGGCCGCGCGCCTCCCCCCTCCCCTAGTCCTATTAGGACTAGGAGAGGTGGCCGGCCCCCCTCTCTCTCTTTCCCCCCTTGAGGATTCCTATTCCAACTAGGATTGGGGGGGGGGGGGAATCCTACTCCTAGAGGGAGTAGGACTCCTCCTGGCGCGCCCCAAGGCTGGCCGCACCTCTCCCCCTTGCTCCTTTATATACAGGGGCAGGGGGCACCTCTAGACATACAATTGATCCCTGTGATCGTTCCATAGCCGTGTGCGGTGCCCCCTGCCACCATATTCCACCTCGATCATATTGTAGCGGTGCTTAGGCGAAGCCCTGCGACGGTAGAACATAAAGATCATCACCACGCCGTCGTGCTGACGGAACTCTTCCCCGACACTTTTGAATATATTACTTTTGGATTAGTTAAGTAAAAGCTATGGTAGACAATACTGGCAGAGAGGGAGAAGAGGCCCTATTCAATATCATACGCAATCCTCGCGGGCCAGATGATGATCAGAATGAAGAAGATTATGACGGCTCCGAATATCTAAACAACACCGGGGAGGGTGATATAATATTCGATCCTGATGACCGAATTGATGAAGTCATGAACTATGAACATGACGAAGAAAATGTTGATCTTGAAACAACAAAGACCGGCGAGGTATATTTATATAAGCAGGCATCTGGTGATCATCACATGTTTTAAATGACTTGAAGATATATTAACGAATCGATATTTCTTCTTTCAGCCATCCGGATCGAGCAAATCTTCAGGCAGCAGGACAGTACGAGGCCCGAACAAAAAGTTGAAGGAGGGTGTAAAGTACAATATCGAGGCCATCAAACCTAATGGCGAACCATTAGCGCCTAAGAAGATTGCAGACAAGTTCATTCGTCAGTGCGGAGTTCTTGTGAAGGACCAACTCCCGATCTCCCTTCAAGAATGGAGAGAGTCAGCAAAGCCATGTCCAGATCTTACTTTTGTCGATGATAGACAAAAACTTCTGCTTTGGGAAACTCTCATAGAACATTTCACCCTACCAGATCATTTCACAGATGCAGATGTGGAGAAAGTCAAGGACGCTGCTCTTAGGAAGATGGCGGTTGCATTCAACAACCACAAGAAACGTGTATGGGACCACTACGTGAAGGGAGGAAAGAAGACTCCAGTATTCAAGGGAACACTAGAGAAGCAAAGTGCTCATTGGTACGATTTCATGAAATTCAAGGAATCGGAATTATCTAAGGAACGATCGAGAATAAACAAGGCCAATGCCGCAAAAAAGGATAAGTTCCATAAGCTGGGGCCAGGTGGCTACGCGGTGGCAATGCCTAAGTGGGATAAGTCTAAGAAAGAGATGGAGGATGCATGTGTCACTCCAGTTACATTGAGTTGGCCCCCCAGGTGCAGGACTTGGTTCTATGCGCATGGGGGGAGTTGGACCCGAAGACAGGCTTGGTTTTGAAGAAGGCATGTCTGAACGGAGCTAAAGATAAGATACTTGTTGCAATAGAAGAGGATCGATCGGGGGTATTCGAGCCCAACAGAGAGAACGACGAGCTTACGCGTGCCCTGGGAAATCCTGAACACCCGGGAAGAACACGAGTCAAGGGCGTTATTCCGTGGTATGAGGGGTTTTCGGATTGGAACGCCGACTACAGAAAACGTGCGAGAAGGAAGATTGCAGAGGAGAAGAAGAGGAAGATGGAGGAGGAGCAGAGGAAGCAGGACTATGAACGCCTTCAAGGCCTAGAATCGGCGAACGCGGACTTGGCAATCAAATTCCAGCGGCAACAGGAGCATATCGACTCACTTAGCCAGCAAAGGGGGTCTCAGCAGCGGCAACAGCTAGCAGATGATCCAGCATTGGATAGCACCGTCCCATCCATGCCGAGAAGCAGCATGGGTTCCGCCCCGGGCGACGCATTGCTGGATAGCTACCCCGTGGATGACATCATGGAGAACACTAACTGCAAGCTACACTTCAAAATGAAGAACATATCCATGAAGGTGGCGGACGCCGTTGCTTTTACAAATCCCCCCGAGGTAACCTTCCATTGCAACCCGATTCCAGCGGGCTATGCTCGTGTCTTGGTTGACGAGGTGGTGGACCAATATTCGGGGCTAGAGCTTGACATTCCTGGAGGTGACGAGGAGCACTCACTGGGAGATGCCAAACATTGTATCATCCTATGAAGAAAGGATTGCATCATCTTTCGAAGGCCACCGATACCGTGTCAGCCGACTCCTCATCGAAGTCCGCCACCGAGTCAGCAGACTCCCGCTCCTCCAAGTCCAGCAATGCGTCAGGCCACTCCTCCTCCTCCAAGTCTGGCAAAGCGTCAGGCCACTCCTCCTCCAAGTCCGACACAGCGTCAGACCACTCCTCCTCCAAGTCCGGCACAACTTCAGGCCACTCCTCCTCCAAGTCCGGCACAGCTTCAGGCCACTCCTCCTCCTCCAACGCAGCCATGTCAGCCGTCTCCGCCGCCTCAGCAATCACAGAAGAGAGCCGCCGCAGCTATGGTGCATAGCGGTACAAGTCGAGGTAGTACGGGAGGTACATGCGGAGGCAAGCGATTTCAATATGGTCCAAGCCTCACGCCTCTTCCGCAGAGGCCTTACGACATGTCCGAGGAGGAAAACACAGCCATAGTGAAGGCCCATGTGGAAGCCCATTTTGCACCGAAACCGCCACCGCCGCCAAGGGAGAAAGTGCCTGAGGAAAAGATTGACCACTTCATTCGTATGGCTAGAGCACCAGCTCCCAAGCCTGTTGACACAGACTATGAGTGCCACCTCAGGAAGTTAAATCGAGCACGTCTACAGAATGAGGCAAGCTCGAGCTCGAGCAAATCAACTGGCAAAAGGAGCGGTAAAACCGTTCCCCAGCTGGGAGAACAGGCAGCACAATCAATCCCCCCGCTTGTTGTGCCAACAACACATAAGAGTACGCACGCCCAATATTATTGTGGGCAAACCGTTAACGTTCCCGTGTTGGGCGATGTGGTAATAACCGAGGAGCATATTGAGCAGGCTGAAAGGCTCATGATCACTGTTGGACAACTCCTCGATATCGAGCCCATGTCTCCTCTTAGAGAGGAGGAAATAAAACGGAAATATGTCCGGGGCCAACCTTTGGTCGAGCTAGATGAGCTCAAGAAGCTCCCAACGAGAATGTATGAATTGCATCAATGGTACATGAACATTACCAAGATTTCCAATCGAGAGTCCCTCATGGTGAATGTCAATAGGGATCATTACTTCCATGAGAAAGTTGTGTCCGTTGAGTATTCAGAACTATTTCTGTTATACAATCAAGACACACTCGACAAATCTATCTTCAGTTGCTATTGTCTGTAAGTGATTTCTTTCTATAATTTAAGTCTCAAGCTAGCTGTAGTGATCATTTTTTTGAAAGAAAGTTCAAGATTTATTCATTAGAAATAATCATTACATCGTTTATGAGGATTGGTACAATTGCATTATGTGGTTCCTCAAACCAATCATAAATGAAAGAAAATCTAGCCAACTTGGAGGAGGATGAAAATCTAACCAATTGCTGTAGTGATCATTTTGATCAATCATTACCCGTAATTATCCTCACTATATTCTTTTCTGTGGTATTATGTAGGATGAAGATGTATGAAATGAAAAAAGGTGCATGCTATGGCATTGGGTTCATTGACCCAAATACCATTACTGAATACACATGGAAATTAGATACATATTATCGATCAAGTGTAGAGGAAAGCATGCTAGAGTTCTTCAAGTGCCACAAATACAATGAAGATATACTACTTTCTTACAACTTCCTGTGAGTCACACTGTCTTGTACTACAAATTCCGTTTTTGCTTACTAGCTAGCTACATGTTTTTGCTTACATATATATGCCTACTTAATTGAGATATGAAAATGTGTGTGCATGCAGTTTTCACTGGATCTTGTTAATCATTAAAGTTGATGAAGGAACAGTTGAAGTACTGGACTCACTACTTAAGAAAGAAAGTGACTACACCATCGTGAAGGGGAGAGTAAACAGGTAATTTCAATATGCATAACGTGTACAATATGCCGTATCATAAAATACCAGCAAACGAAAAAGAATTAAATGGAAAACACAAAATTAAATGAAAGAGAAATCATAAACCCAAAATCCCCCAACCTTTTAATACCGATTGGTGTTACCAACCGGTACTAATGTCCTACGCGCCCTCGGAGCTGGCTCGTGCCACGTGGTTGCCCTTTAGAGCCGGTTCGTGCGGAACCGGTACTAAAGGGGGGGGGCTTTAGTCCCCACACTTTAGTGCCGGTTACCGAACCGGCCTTACAAACTAGTGCTATAGCCCGGTTCTGCACTAGTGTATTGGAACCGAGGTATCCTCTGCAAAACATAAATAAAGCAAGCGTGAGTACAAAGGTACTCAGCAAGACTTACATCAGATCCTATCATACATGCATTAGTATCAAAGGCAAGGTGGGGTTTAGTTGCAGTAAGCCAGCTTTGACTCAGTGGCTATCCTGTTCTACGACTACAAGTAAGTCCTTTGAGGTACGAAAGCGCACACGAGTCCACTAATCAGCACATCAATACACTACTATGGATTCATTCCCGTCTCCTCACGAGAAGGCCATCCATAGCACTCACACTTGTCTTGAGCATTTTAAAGTATCCATTTCAAGTTGTCTATGTACCACGTAAGCATCCAAGAAGTCCATAACCGCGGACCCGGCTATTCGAATAGATCATGAAAACCCTGCAGGGGTGTACTTCTTCACACACGCTCTCACCACTTATCACCATTTACACGATGTGTACTCGGCAACCTTCAAGCGGAAGCCCAGCGAGGGTGTCGGCCACGACCTGACTAACCACACAAGTATCTCATCCAGGTTTATCGCCTATTCGGGTTCCATCCACAAGGAGATCCGGCCGGGGTGTCGCTCACGGCCCCAAACGATGTAAGCAGGGTTCCCAAGCCCACCATCCGGGTGCCACTTGGTACACCGTGCCACTATGCCTAGTCTGTCCCAAGCCCACCTGGCCGGGTGCCACTTGGTAGACTACTAACACTACCTACAAACACCAGAAACTATTTGCAACTCCTGGACAGAGATCAAGTTGGCTAATAAGTCGAGAGATCTTGGAGTGCCCGGAGCCCAATGTGTGGTAGTAACTAGTCATTGGACAACTTACACATAACTCAGTTCTTAAGGACGGTCCCAATGAGACAACCCACCATGTACTCCTACATGGCCTCTCACCTCTACCTTTACCAAACCGTGTTCACACACTTAACTCTCAACATCAGAACATAGCACTCCACTCCAATTCGTTCCCAATGAATCAGACCTGACATACTCTAAGCAATAGCAAGCAATGCATGGTAGGAAAACAACATGCTCAATCAACTCCTACACATGCTAGTGGGTTTCAACTATTTACTGTGGCAACGACAGGTCATGCTCAACTACCGCAGCATAAAGTAGCAGTTGAATCATTGTTGTCCTAATGCAACAAAAGAGAGCAGGAGCGAGAAGGTAGGATTGTATCGGAATGAACAAGGGGGGTTGCTTGCCTGGTAGATCAACAAGGGGCATTGCTCCTCTGACAGGTACTCTGGATCGGTCTCCGGAGCAGGACCTATCGAGAAGGAACGGTGTCGGCAATCAATGCACAAGCATATGCAACAATATGATGCATGCACATGGCATGAAGATGTGATGTTGTTTGAGCTAATGTAACTAGCATTCATTTGGTTGAAGTCCATTTGAACCAAAGGTTCAAATGCATCACCAAAATAAGCTCTTATAAATGCCATTCATGTGTTTTCACCTATACAGCAGGTATAAGTTGGTTTGTCATGCATGGAAATGGTACAGATGGATAGATTGCATTTTTCTGATAATGTTTCATATATAAATTATTTCAATCTGAGCTACGGTTGAATTTCTATGAATTTTTGAAGTTTATATAATTTTCTGGATTTTCCTGATTTATTTTATTACCAGAAAATGAATAACTGCGTCAACATGATAGTGGCATGATGTCAGCGAGCCAACCGCGGCTGACCAGGTCAAACCTGACGTGTGGGGTCCACATGTTAGTGACACGGTTAGCTAACAGTGTTAATTAGTTGTTAAACTAATCCTAAACTAAAAATTAGCAGGGCCGGGCCGGGCCCCACATGTCATTGACCGTGGGTGGTCAAATTTGGTCAACTGGGGGGGTCAAACACAGTCAACCCCCCGACGTTTAGCCGCCGGCAAGGCCGAACGCGGCGGAAGGGCACGGGAATCGCCCTCCGGCGACCATTTAGGCGGCGGTGACCACGGACGAGGAGCTGGAGCTTGTTCGCGTCGTTTGGAGCTAACGGGAGGCTACGAGGGTGCCGGAGCTCGCCAGAGCGGAGCTCGGGGCGGCGGCCGGAGTTCGGTGGCATGCGGGCGCAGCGCTGTGGTGCACGACAGGGGCTGCGGAGGGCCTCTACGGCCTCCTGGCGTCACCAGGAGCACGGGGACGCGCGCGGGAGAGGGCTGCAGCGGCTAGCGCAACGACAGCGACACGGACAACGGTGAAGAGCTACGGACATGGTGGGAAACGAAGCTACGGCGAGCGGCAAGCCACGGGGTTAGGGGCAGGACGTGCAGGAGCTCACGTTGGTTTGGAAGGCGTGCTCAGCGGCTCGGGGGATGCTCTGGAGTCGACGGAGCAGCGACGGCGATCTCGGGCGGCCGGTGATCAAGATGACGGTAATGGCGGCGATGCAGCGTGTCCCTGGTCGCGTGGGTCGTTACTCAGAGAGAACCTCCTTTATGCCAAGTTCTCCAAGTGCGAATTTTGGTTGCCATAAGTGACCTACCTGGGCCACGTGATATCTGGTAAGGGCATTGCTGTCAATCCTGAGAGAGTTCAAGCCGTTCTTGATTGGACTCCACCTGAATCAGTTAAACAAGTTAGGAGTTTCCTTGGCCTAGCCAGTTACTGTCGAAGCTTTGTTGAAAACTTCTCCAAAGTGGCCAAGCCTCTCACGGAACTTCTCAAGAAAGATAAAAAGTTTGAGTGGTCCTGAGGGAGTCCTGGATTAGGGGGGTGTTCGGGTAGCCGGACTATACCTTCAGCCGGACTCCTGGACTATGAAGATACAAGATTGAAGACTTCGTCCCGTGTCCGGATGGGACTTTCCTTGGCGTGGAAGGCAAGCTTGGCGATGCGGATATTCAAGATCTCCTACCATTGTAACCGACTCTGTGTAACCCTAACCCTATCTGGTGCCTATATAAACCGGAGGGTTGTAGTTCGTAGGGGATCAACTCCATACACAACAATCATACCATAGGCTAGCTTCTAGGGTTTAGCCTCCTTGATCTCGCGGTAGATCTACTCTTGTACTACCCATATCATCAATATTAATCAAGCAGGAGTAGGGTATTACCTCCATCGAGAGGGCCCGAACCTGGGTAAAAAACATCGTGTCCCTTGTCTCCTGTTACCATCCGGCCTTGACGCACAGTTCGGGACCCCCTACCCGAGATCCGTCGGTTTTGACACCGACATTGGTGCTTTCATTGAGAGTTCCTCTGTGTCGTCGCCTTTAGGCCCGATGGCTCCTTTGATCATCAACAACGATACGGTCCAGGGTGAGACTTTTCTCCCCGGACAGATCTTCGTCTTCGGCGGCTTCGCTCTGCGGGCCAATTCGCTCGGCCACCTGGAGCAGATCGAAAGCTACGCCCCTGGCCATCAAGTCAGGTTTGGAAGCTTAAACTACACGGCTGACATCCGCGGAGACTTGATCTTCGACGGGATTCGAGCCACAGCCAAGCGCGCCGCACTGTCTCGATGGGCATGATATAGCTCTGCCCCGAACAGTCGCCTTGGAGGCCGCATACGCATCGGTTCCGACCCCTAACTCGGAGCCTATTGCGCCAATCGAGGATGAACAGTTGGACGTCACCTCAGGGGCTGCGATCCCGAAAGCGATCGAGCCGAACGCTAGCCCGCACTCTGCACTACCCGTGACTCCGAGGATCCGGACTCCTCTCCGGACTCCGAACCCCCCGCGCCCCTGCCAATCGAATCCGATTGGGCGCCAATAATGGAGTTCACCGCCGCAGACATCTTTCAGCACTCGCCTTGTGGCGATATCCTGAACTCTCTCAAGTCTCTCTCCTTATCATAAGAGCCCTGGCCGAACTACGGTCAGCGAGGATGGGATACGGACGATGAAGAAATTCAAAGCCCACCCACCACCCACTTGGTAGCCACCGTCGACAATTTAAACAATGTGCTCAACTTCGACTCTGGAGACATCGACAGCATGGATGACGATGCAGGAGATACCGACGAACCAACGCCCATAGGGCATTGGACAGCCACCTCATCTCACGATGTGTACATGGTGGATACCCCTAAAGGAAGCGACAACGAGGAAAAAGGGGATGGGACGAGAGATTGACCCCCCGAAAAGCAATCAAAGCGTCGGCGTAAACGCCGACCCAAGCCCCGCCTCGAAAAAAACCCAGCCATAGAGCAGGACGAGCCGGTAGACGACGAGCAGGCCTTAGAGCAACCGTCCGAACAGGGCAACACGGATAGAGAAACCGAACATCCCTCCTCCGGCGAAAACGGCATTCCGGACGACCTCACGCCGAATAAACCTATGGAGCAGAAGAATCTCCACGAGAGGCTCGTTGCAACTGCACGCAGCCTAAAAAAGCAGAAGCGGAAGCTAAAAACAGCGGAAGATGCACTCCGGATTAGATGGAGCAAAGTAATCAATACCACAGATAAGTACGGCGACAGTCGCCGCACTAAAAGCTATCCGAAAAGAAAGCTACTGCCTGAATTCGACGAAGAGGCCCTAGAGCCCTCGCATTCAAAAAATGAAAAAGCCACACGGTCGGATAGACGACCCCATAAAGCGGCAAGCGGCGCCGCACCTAAATCGGCATGCGACCCACTTAAGGATTCGCATCATGGCCCAGTCAGGTCCATTTATGGGCCAAGAAAGCAAGCTCTCGTAAGCAACGCTATGAAGCCATCATCAGAATCCGGCACACCCAAATACAGGGGCGCCGCACACCCCCTATGTTTCACCGATGAGGTCCTGGACTATGAATTCCCAGAGGGATTCAAACCCGTAAACATAGAGGCATATGATGGAACAACAGACCCTGGAGTTTGGATCGAGGATTATATCCTCCACATACACATGGCTAGAGGAGATGATCTCCACGCCATAAAATATCTACCCCTTAAGCTTAAAGGGCCAGCCCGGCATTGGCTTAAAAGCCTTCCCGAAAACACAATTGGAAGCTGGGAAGAGCTCGAGGATGCTTTCCGAGCAAACTTTCAAGGGACCTATGTCCGCCCTCCGGATGCAGACGATCTTAGTCACATAACTCAACAACCCGGAGAATCAGCTCGGCAGTTCTGGAATAGATTCCTCACTAAAAAGAATCAGATAGTCGACTGTCCGGACGCCGAAGCCTTAGCAGCTTTCAGGCATAACGTCCGAGACGAATGGCTCGCCAGACACCTCGGCCAAGAAAAGCCAAGAACAATGGCCGCACTAACAAGCCTCATGACCCGCTTTTGTGCAGGGGAGGACAGCTGGTTGGCAAGGTGCAGCCCCAGCGACCCAAGTACATCCGAAACTAGGGATGGAAACGGAAAACCGCGACGCAACAAGGACCGTCGCTGGACTAAGGACAAAAGTCCGAAGAGCACGGCAGTCAATGCCGGATTCAAAGGCTCACGACAAAATCAGGAAAAATCGCCCCCCAGGATAACAGGGACGATCCATCCAACCTAAATAAAATCCTGGACAGGATATGTCAGATACACAGTACTCCCGGGAAGCCTGCTAACCATACCCACAGAGACTGTTGGGTTTTCAAACAATCCGGCAGACTCAATGCCGAACACAAGGGGCTCGACACACCAAGCGAAGACGAGGACGAACCCCAAAAGCAGAGCACCAGGAAACAAAAGAACTTCCCACAAGAAGTAAAAACAGTGAACTCACTTCACATAACAAAACGTGCGGCGCCCGTAAAGGTACGCACCACACGGCCCATCCCCAAAGGGTCCTGCCACTGGTTGTCAAAACCGATCATCTTCGATCAGCTAGATTATTCTAGGAATATCAAGAATGTAGGCTGGACTGCCTTGATACTCGATCCAATAATTGGCGGACTCCAGTTTTCAAATGTCCTTATGGACGGCGGCAGTGGACTAAACCTGATATATCAGGATACAATCCAGCACATGGGGATAAACCCAGCAAGAATCCGCCGCAGCAAAACCTCCTTTCAAGGGGTAATACCTGGTCCGGACACCCATTGTATGGGTTTTCTCCGGCTCAAGTCACATTCGGCTCTGCCGATAACCTCCGCCGCGAAAAGCTGACCTTCCATATCGTCCCGTTCTCAAGTCGCTATCAAGCACTACTGGGACGCGAAGCTTTCGCTCGCTTTAACGCAATACCGCATTATGCATCTCTTACGCTTAAGATGCCCGGTCCACGAGGCATCATCTCTTTGAAGGGGAAGCACTAAAGTGCGCCTCCCCAAGCGGAGGACTGTGCGGCCGCTTTGACAGCCCCACAGCAAAATGGCCTCACCGGCCAAAAAACTTCGAAATAGGTCATTCAAGACCACGAACGCGGATAGACGAGTTCGGTGCAAAATCATCATTGATGCAGGCCTAGAAGCCATATACCCCCGCACTAGGGGCTCCACGCATATACAATAAGAGACAATAAAGCTCAATTATATATCTTACTTTATACTTTGCTTATTTTAAACTTTTTCGGCACGACCCGTTTTCAACTCAGTTCCTCTCTTTTACAGATGAACGTCGTGCGGCGCCCGTCCAGGATACGGCACAACGGAGACACAGGCGCAGACGTGCAGTAGGGACCCGTCCTAAAGGATTCTTTTTAGATTAAGACCCTGCGTAAACCTTTTTTACTGTCTCTTGTTGCTACACATCCCCTGGTTTTTTCTTTCTGATATAACCAAGGAGGAGGCTGGCGTCTTGGCATGTGGCCACGTCAGAATTTTTGCACGTACCTGGACACTAGGGGCTTTTTTAATAAAGAGTGTTGTTTCGCCCGCACTCATAAAGACCGAACACCTTAGGGAGTGTTCGGCGTCGCGAGTTTTGGCATTATATGCATCAGCTCCGAATCATGTCTTTGGTCAAATGTTGGGTTGCCCGGCTCCTGAGTTCGGCTACCTTACGTTCCGCTCTATCGGCTAAGGTAGCACCAGGAGAACTACTGCGATTGTGCCCCCGGTTCGGCCGGGCGAGCACCTCAGTAGAGAAAGCCGAAAACTGACTGTCATGATGTAGCGTGAGACTGGTCAGCCACTCGATGACCTATCGGAATCTATCGGATTCCTCCGCTTTAACGAAGGGCCGCTTCCCGGTCAGGCACATACGCGCCCCGAATTCGGACGAGCGCAGTTGCCACCAAGGAGCTACCTAAAGAGTCTCATTGTCAAACTCCTATGGCTAAGTGAAAGTGTTAAAGCATTATAGTCCGGTTGCCTGGCCCGCTGCGCTATCACCTCCTTTGTAGGACCAAGACGTTGGGTTAAGTGTGAAAATGCGTCTTCTGCGAGCACCCCCGCACTATGTGCGTGGGGGCTGAAGCCAACGACTGCCATCTTTCAGATTCTATATATATATATATATATATATATATATATATATATATATATATATATATATATATATATATCTTAAAACGGCCGCACAGGAGGTGTTCCCAATACTTGGAGGCACAAGTATAAAAAAGGCCACTACAGTTTATCAAAATATTACTTTATAATTACATATGCTATCATAACATAGCATCTTTCGGGCACTGCGTCTCTATTACACGAGCGCCTTCAAGAACTTCCTGAAAATAGTGCTCGGAGGGTACTCGGCTTTTGTCCGAATCTCGGGACGCAACAACGGTGGTCTCCATCTCTGCCCAGTATGTCTTAACACGGGCAAGAGCCATCCTAGCGCCCTCTATGCATGCTGACCTCTTCATTGCATTTATACGCGGCACCGCGTCAAGGAATTGCTGCACCAAGCTGAAATAACTCTTCGGCTCCGATCTCCCCGGCCACAGGTGACCCATGACGTACTTCATGGCGAGTCCAGACAACCTATTCAGTTCGGCCCATTGAGCCAAACGATCATCCACTGCCAGTGGACGCTCTGGATTGTGAAACTGCGACCAGAAAAGCTTTTCCACTTCGCGATCTTTCTGATCTCGAAAGTGTTCGGTCGCATCAGCAGCACTCGCTGCCAAGTCCAGATAGGTATCCTCCACACTCCACATCCGGTCCAACGGAGCAAACTTCGGATCACAAAACTTCCTCCGCAGCATAAAGGGCTTTCCAGCCGCAATCTGTTCGGCCTGACGCAGCTCCTCCTTCGCAGCTCTCATCGCAGAGCGAGCGTCCTTGGCATCGGCAACGGCCTTCTCTAAGTCCGTCTGTCTCGCCCGGTCTTCTTTCTCAAGAAGTTTGCAACGGTCTGCAGCGCTCTTTAACTTCTCGGCCATCTCGGCCATCTCTTCTTTGCTTCGGCAGTGAGCAGCCTGTTCGGCTCTCAGCTCTTCAAGGGCCTTCTCGGCAGCCGCATCGCTTTTTCTGGCTTGCTCCTTAGCTCGGGCAAGTTCTGCCCTAAGATTCTCCACGGCGGCCGTACCATCTGCGTCAAGCACACACATTGTAAGACACTGGCATGAAGCTCCTCTTACCTGATGCCGCCCGAAGAATTACATACCTTGAGCCTCATCAAGCCGCTTGTTGACAAGCGCGATGTCGGCATCTGCCACGTCTAGTTGCCGCTTTAGTTCGGCCACATCATCAGTTCGGCTTGATTCCGGACACCTCGCCACCTACATTCAAAGGCGACATCTTAGACCTGGGATTATGATCCTCTGCGTGCCGTCATTTCTTGACAACGCGCAGAGTCTCAGGGGCTACTATCTACACAGGGCGCATCTTACTTATGCGCAACTGACAAAAGTGTACATTATCTAACGTACCTCAAACCCGTCAGTAAACTTTTGACGGCCTCATGCAATCCGCTTTCTGCGGATGAAATCCTTTCAATCACCGTGCCCATCAATGCGCGGTGTTCCTCTGAGATAGAAGCTCGCCCCAGCAGAATCTTTAGCTCCTCCGGCCGAGCACCAGACGGTGCCGGACGTGTCCTATGGCCTCTTTCGAAGGCCGCATGCGGAGAGCCTTGGGGGGCCACACAGCTATCTTCCGCCCATGCCGGATTTAGAGAAACCCTCCGCGACGACACCTCAGGGTCTCCCGCCCCGCTAGGCGGTACGGCCGGGGGAGGCGTCACGCTCTCCATCATCTCTGGAAGAAGATCCCCCGAAGACGAGCTCTGCTGAGAAGGGCTAAGGTCCGAGCTACAAGGTAAAATTTCGGTCAATCTTCTCAGATATAAATCAAGGATTTCTTTCATCCCTCAAAAGGAAAACCTATCTCTACTTACGGCTCGCTGGAGGGCTGATCCCTTTGAGGGCGTAGTTCGGCCGAGGAACTCCCCGGCGTTGGACCCTCTGACGAGGATTTTCTCCCCCGCTTCGGGGCCATGGTCTCCGGGTCGTCAGAGGCGGCCCTCTTCTTCCCCTTGGGAGAGGAATTGTCGGTTCCTCCCTTCGGAGCAGCCTCCTTCGAGGAGGCCATAGTTCCCTTGTCCTTCCCCTTACTTCCCTCCAAAGGCATTATCTTCAACATCCTGACAAGCACGGGATCCGGCCTGCTTTCGGGAAGGGGAGCCGGACACCTGATCAGCTTTGCCTTCGCTATCCACTCATGTTTAAAAGGATAGCTCTTTTAAGGGCAAGTTTATGACGATTATATGGATAGTAGGTCCGGGCACAAGGTTACTTACTTCGGTATCCGGGCGATTGCAGCTTAGGCCTGCGTCCTCGGTCAAATCCGGACACATCATTTGTGATCCAAAGAACAATTTATACATCTCCACGGGCGTTGCGCCCATAAAATGATGGAGAGCTCGTGGTCCCTCCAGATTAAACTCCCACAGACGAAGGGAGCGACGTTTGCCGGGCAGTGTTCGGCGAATCAGCATGACCTGCGTCACCTTGACCAGGTTGAGGTCTCTTTCTAAGAGATCCTTGATGCGGCCCTGCAACAAGGGCACGTCTTTGGATAACCCCCAATCTAATCCTTTGTTGACCCATGACGCTAGCCGTGATGGGGGACCCGAGCGAAAGGTAGGAGGCGCCGCCCACTTGGCGCTCCTGGGAGCGGTGATATAGAACCATTCTCGTTGCCACAACCCGATCTCCTTTTGAAAGGAGCCCTCGGGCCATGGAGCATCAACATTCTTACTTATGACAGCGCCTCCGCACTCTGCGTGCCATCCCTCGATCATCTTCGGCTCCACTCCAAAAGTCTTGAGCCATAATCCAAAGTGAGGAGTAACACGGAGGAACGCTTCGCACACAACGATGAATGAGGAAATGTGGAGGATGGACTCTGGAGCTAAGTCATGAAATTCCAGCCCGTAATAAAACAGCAGCCCCCTCACGAAGGGATCCATCGGGAAGCCTAACCCCCGAAGGAAGTGAGACATGAACACTACGCTCTCACCGGGCTGGGGACTGGGAATAGCCTGCCTTTGAGCAGGCAACCTATGCGGAATTTCGGCGGTCAAGAACTTAGCCTCTCTCAACTTTAGCACGTCCTCCTCCGTGACGGAGGAGGGCATCCATCGGCCTTGAAGGTCGGAACCGGACATTGTCGAAGGTCCGAAGCGCCTGGAATCTGGAGCCTAGGGTGTTGGAACTCGAGGCGACGGGCGAACTCGTTTGAGATTGGAAAAAGGAGTAAGGCCTTGGTCTCTTTATAAGAGGTTGAATACCAGGAGCCCTCCCCGTAACCGTTTAGGACTCGCCTTTAATCGAGAAAACATGCTAACGGGCTCGATTGGGTTACCCACGTCCGTATTAATGAGAATCCCGTAAAAGGGGGGCACACGATCTCTGCTTTGACAAGACGTGCCAAGGAAACCGCCTCACAAAACACGCTGAGGTGGAAAAGTGAAAACGATTCGAGTAAAGGACTTGGCTGTAGTGTGATGACGCACTGCGGAATACGTCAGCAGATTTGATTTGTGTTAATATTATTCTCTCTATGGCAATATGTGGAAGCTTATTTTGCAGAGCCGGACACTACTCTTGGTGTTTACAATCTTCTATGAAGGACTTGGAGGAGGAACCCGCCTTGCAATGCCGAAGACAATTTGCGCGCCGGACTCGTCGTCATTGAAGCCTGGTTCAGGGGCTACTGAGGGAGTCCTGGATTAGGGGGTGTTCGGGTAGCCGGACTATACCTTCAGCCGGACTCCTGGACTATGAAGATACAAGATTGAAGACTTCGTCCCGTGTCCGGATGGGACTTTCCTTGGCGTGGAAGGCAAGCCTGGCGATGCGGATATTCAAGATCTCCTACCATTGTAACCGACTCTATGTAACCCTAACCCTATCCGGTGTCTATATAAACCGGAGGGTTGTAGTCCGTAGGGCAATCAACTCCATACACAACAATCATACCATAGGCTAGCTTCTAGGGTTTAGCCTCCTTGATCTCGTGGTAGATCTACTCTTGTACTACCCATATCATCAATATTAATCAAGCAGGAGTAGGGTATTACCTCCATCGAGAGGGCCCGAACCTGGGTAAAAAACATCGTGTCCCTTGTCTCCTGTTACCATCCAGCCTTGACGCACAGTTCGGGACCCCCTACCCGAGATCCACCGGTTTTGACACCGACAGGTCCCCACAGTGTGAGCACAGTTTTCAGGAGCTGAAAAGACGCCTGACTTCTGCTCCCATACTTGTGCCACCGGATTTCACTAAGGACTTTATTATCTATTGTGATGCCTCACGACAGGGACTAGGTTGCATTCTTATGCAGGATCGTCATGTGATTGCATACGCATCTCGACAGTTGCATCCACATGAGGAGAATTATCCTACACATGATCTAGAGCATGCAGCTGTAGTCTATGCACTTAAGGCATGGCGACATTACCTTCTTGGTAAATGTTGCGAGATTTACACCGACCACCAGAGTCTCAAGTATATCTTCACCCAACCAGATTTGAACCTTAGGCAAAGACGTTGGTTGGAGTTGATCTCAGATTACGACTTAGGGATTACCTACACCCCAGGCAAAGCCAATGTCATGGCTGATGCACTAAGTCGTAAGTCCTATTGCAACAATCTCATGTTGCTGCAGGGCCAACCATCTCTCCATGAGGAATTCTGTAAGCTTAACCTTCACATTGCTCCTCATGGATTCCTTTCTACCTTGGTGGTGAAACCTACTGTTGTGGATCAGATCATCTCTGCTCAGAAGCAGGATACGGGAACCCGCATCAAGAGAAACATTAATAATGGGGTTGTTGGTTGTTTCTCTATGGATGATCGAGGTGTTGTTTTCTTTGAGAACCGCTTGGTGGTTCCCAAGAATCAACATCTGCGACAACTGATCCTTAAGGAGGCTCATGAATCTCCTCTCACGATTCATCTCGGTAGTACTAAGATGTATCAGGATCTACGCCAGAGGTTCTGGTGGACTAGGATGAAGAGAGAAATCGCTGAGTTCATTGCTAAATGTGACGTTTGTCGTCGCGTTAAGGCAGAACATCAGAGGCCTGCTAGCACCCTTCAGCCTTTAGCTATTCCTGAGTGGAAATGGGATAAAGTTGGTATGGACTTCATCACCGGCTTTCCCAGGACCAAGAGAGGGAATAATGCTATCTTCATAGTCATTGATCGTCTTTCCAAAGTGGCTCACTTCCTACCCGTTCGAGAGAATATCACCGCTAGTCAGCTCGTTGACTTATATATTTCTCGAATAATTTCACTTCATGGTGTTCCACTAGAGATCAATTCAGACCGTGGTAGTCTTTTCACTTCTCATTTCTGGGAGAATTTCCAAACTTCCATGGGCACCCATCTTTCCTTCAGTACCGCTTTCCACCCTCAATCAAGTGGTCAGGTGGAAAGGGTTAACCAAATTCTCGAAGACATGCTTAGATCTTGTGTTATCTCATTCGGTATGGATTGGGAGAAGTGTCTTCCTTTCGCCGAGTTTGCTTATAACAATAGCTACCAATCCAGCCTCAAGAAAGCTCCTTTTGAGATTCTGTATGGACGAAGATGTCGAACACCTTTGAACTGGTCAGAAACCGGTGAAAGACAATTCTTTGAACCAGACATGATTCAGGAGGCAGAAGAGCAAGTTCGCATCATTCGTGAGAATTTGAAAACAGCCCAATCTCGTCAAAAGAGCCAGTATGACCGTCGTCATAAGGAAGTGGCTTATGAAGTTGGCGACAAAACTTACCTTCAGGTTACCCCTTTGAAGGGTACCCATCGTTTCGGTACCAAGGGAAAATTGGCTCCTCATTACATTGGTCCTTTTTGCATTCTCGCTAAACGAGGAGAGCTTGCCTACTAGTTGGAACTACCCCCACATCTTTCTCGAGTTCATGATGTCTTCCACGTCTCTCAACTCAGGCGTTGCTTCTCGGATCACATCCGCGGAGTGGACCAAAAAACGCTTGATCTACAAGATAACCCCACTTATCGAGAGTACCCCGTTCGCATTTTGGATCAAGCAGAGCGTGTCACTCGACTTCATAACATCAAGTTTCTCAAGGTTCAGTGGTCTCATCATTCCGAGAGAGAAGCTACCTGGGATCGAGAAGATCGTCTTCGACTTGAGTACCCCACTTTCTTTCCGCCGACTCCTGAATCTTAGGATGAGATTCTTTCGAGTGGGGGCGAGTTGTCACATCCCTAGTTCTGGTATGACCTAGACTAGCCGGTCATGTGTGCATCATGTTTAAATTTCATTTAAATTTGAAATGGGGATTTGTGAAACCCTTAGAAATCATTTCTGGAAATAACCCAGATAAAAATTGCTCCAAAAAGGTCCAAGAAAATGTTCATCTTGCTCTCTGAAAATATTGGTCAGAGTTAAAATTCAAACCAATATTATTAGGAGCTCATAGATATTTATTTTGGGCATCTGGAATAAACGTAGTAATTATTTCCTTTGGATATATATTGTTATATATATAATATTGTCCAAAAATTATGCTAGTTGATGAGGAGGTCTCGAATAATACCACTAGCTCCTACAAAAATTGGCATAAGTAGATAAGTTAGTTTGGTATTGTTTTTAAATCAAACAAATGTCAGAAAAATAGAAAAGGAAACAGAAATGGAAAAACTTACATGTGCTCACCTGAGGCCTGGCACTGTGCGGCCCAGCTGGTCGGCCCAGCCAGCTGGCCGCGCTAGTCATCCCCTTCCTCGCGCCAGGAGGACAGGGGCACGCGCTCGCCGCACGCGGCCACGCGCCCGGCCACCTCCTGCCTGCCTGTCCTCCCCCTCGTTGCTCAGGATGCCCCGCGCGACGCCACACGTCGCCCCGTACCCCTCTCACTCTCCCGTGCCCATTCCTCTCCTCTCCCTCGCTCTCTCGCGCGGCACCCGAGCACCCCCGTCGCCGCCGCATGCCATTGCTGGGCCCACCACCATGGCCTCGCCCTCGCTTCGTGCCTAGACGTTCCGCCTGATCGTCTCCGACCGCTCTAACGACCCACGCGACTAGGGACGCGCTGCATCGCCGCCATCGCCGTCATCTTGATCACCGGCCGCCCGAGATCGCCGTCGCTGCTCCATCGACTCCAGAGCCTCCCCCGAGCCGCTGAGCATGCCTTCCGAACCAATGTGAGCTCTTGCACGTCCTACCCCTAACCCCGTGGCTTGCCGCTCGCCATAGCTTCGTTTCCCGCCATGTCTGTAGCTCTTCACCGTTACTCATGCAAGATCGTCAGGTAATTGCCTATGCTTCACGGCAGTTACACCCACATGAGGAAAATTATCCCACACATGATCTAGAGCTTGCAGTTGTAGTCCATGCACTCAAAACTTGGCGACATTACCTTCTCGGTAATCGTTGCGAGATCTTCACCGATCACCAAAGTTTGAAATATATCTTCACCCAACCGGACTTGAATCTCAGGCAAACACGTTGGGTCGAGTTGATCTCGGATTATGACTTAGGAATAACTTACACCCCGGGCAAAGCCAATGTCATGGCTGATGCGCTAAGTCGTAAATCTTATTGTAACAACCTGATGTTACAACAAAGTCAACCACTTCTTCACGAGGAATTTCGTAATCTTAATCTTCACATTGTTCCTCAAGGATTCCTATCCACCCTGGTGGCGAAACCTACCCTTACGGATCAGATCATCAAGGCACATAAGGTAGATCCGGGAATCTCCCATATTAAGAGAAACATTAAGAAAGGAGTCTCGAATTGTTTCTCCATTGATGATGATCAAGGTGTCGTATACTTTGGAAACCCCTTAGTGGTTCCCAAGGCACGAAACCTGAGGCGGCTGATCCTTAAGGAAGCTCATGAATCCCCTCTCACCATTCATCCCGGTAGTACTAAAATGTATCAAGACCTATGCCAGAGGTTTTGGTGGACTAGGATGAAGAGAGAAATTTCTCAATACATTGCTAGTTGTGACGTCTGTCATCGTGTTAAAGCAGAGCATCAACGGCCTGCTGGCACCCTTCAACCTTTGGCTATTCCTGAGTGGAAATGGGATAAAATCAGTATGGATATCATTACTGGGTTTCCCAAGACCAAGAGAGGGAATAATGCCATCTTCGTCGTAATCGATCGTCTTTCCAAGGTGGCCCACTTTCTACCTGTTCGTGAGAGTATCACCGCTAGCCAGCTAGCTGATTTATACATCTCCCGAATAGTGTCTCTTCATGGTGTCCCATTGGAAATTAACTCAGACCGTGGGAGTCTCTTCACCTCTAGATTTTGGGAAAGTTTCCAAAATGCTATGGGAACTCGTCTCTCTTTTAGCACCGCCTTCCACCCCCAATCAAGTGGTCAAGTAGAGCGAGTAAATCAAATTCTGGAAGATATGCTCCGAGCTTCTATCATCTCATTCGGAATGGGTTGGGAGAAATGCCTTCCATTCGCGGAGTTTGCTTATAGCAATAGTTATCAAGCTAGCTTGGGCAAAGCTACTTTCGAAGTTCTTTATGGACGAAAATGTCGAACGCCTCTCAACTGGTCAGAAACCGGGGAAAGACAACTCTTTGGCCCGGATATGATTCAGGAAGCAGAAGAGCAGGTTCGCGTTATTCGTGAGAAATTGAAAACCGCGCAATCTTGTCAAAAGAGCCAATATGATCATAAACATAAGCTCATGACTTATGAAGTCGGCGAGAAGGCTTACCTTCGGGTTACTCCGTTAAAGGGAACCCTTCATTTTGGTATCAAAGGCAAATTGGTTCCTCATTACATTGGACCCTTTCGCATTCTTGCCAAACGAGGAGAAGTTGCCTACCAATTGGAACTACCTCCGCATCTTTCCAGAGTCCACGATGTCTTCCACGTTTCTCAACTTAGGCATTGCTTCGCGGATCCTATCCGTGGAGTGGACCACGAAATGCTTGATCTACAAGATAACCTCTCATATCGGGAATATCCCGTTCGTATCCTTGATCAAGCCGAGCGTACCACTCGACGCCATAACATCAAGTTTCTCAAGGTTCAATGGTCACACCATTCCAAAAAGGAAGCCACTTGGGAAAGGGAGGATCGTCTTCGACTCGAGTACCCCACCTTCTTCCCGGAGGATCCTAAATCTCGGGACAAGATTCTTTTGAGTGGGGGTGAGTTGTCACACCCTAGCTAGTTCATGCATTAGAGTGTTGCATCATGTCTACTTTTACAGAAACTTGAAATGGGGATGACAGAACCCCCAGCACCCCCTGGAAACAACTAGGGTTTACCAAAATTATTTTCAATGAACCCAAAATGCCCTTCACAAAATGTTCATCATTTCTGGATTGGGCTAAGACCCCTGGCAAAAATGGTGCACTCTTTTCTAGGACATTCTGGATTCTTTTAATTAAATCATAAGTATTTGAATTTGGGCATTTAAATGCTATAAAATATTTTAAATGCTCAAATAATTTTGGAAATAAGTGTGGGCTGTTGGAAATAATCCAAACAGAGCCTATGATTATTTTTAGGTTTTTTGTAAGTGCCTAAGTATTTTTAATAAAGCCACAAACTTACAGAAAAATAGAAAAACAGAAATAAAAGAGGAGGAGGAAACTTACCTGGCCGCAGCCCACCTGGCCGGCCCAGCACTGTGCTGGCCCGTGCCAGCCAGCCACTTCTCCCTTGCCAGGCAGGCACAGAGGTGATGCCGACGAGCACGAGCTCGCCACGGCATCAGCTGCTTCCCGCCCGCGAGGCCAGGACACCTGGGCGAGCCCCACGTCGCCGCCCCGACCCCGTGGACATCTCATTCCTCCCCCTTACTCTCTCCCTCGCTCCCTCGAAGCCATGGCCGATGCAGCCACCGCCGTCCTGCCGTCGTAGCCGTAGCCACCGACGTCCCCATGTCACCCCACCATGCCCACGAGCTCCGCAGCATCTCCCTCGACCTGCTCGACAAGCCACGAGGCCTCGGACGCGCTGCAACGCCGCCACCGCTGCCGTTCCCCTCGTCGGCCACCGGGGATCGTCGCCGACGATTCGCCGCCTCCCAAGCTTCGCCGAGCACGCTTCGACGCCCGCTGCACTCGCCATGAGCTCCTCTCTCTTCTCTCCCTAGCCACATCGCTCGAGCGCCCTCTAACCCCATTGGCCATCACGGCCGAGAGCTCAGCTCCGCCGGCCATGTCGTCGCCGTGGCCACAGGTGCGTAAGCTCGAATCCGAGCGCGTCATCACACTCACCACGTCCCCAAGAGCCTAACGCACCACTCCACGTGCCTCGCCGTGCCCTGTAGCCTCGGATCCATCTTCACCCGAGCTTCAGCGACCGCCAAGGTCGTCGCCGACATCGTTCTCGGCCTCCCCAAGCTCCATTTCCACCACCAAACGCTGCGGCTTGCTCCCAGCTACGCGTAGGACCAAACCGCAGTCGATTTGGTCGACTGTGGGCAAAACCCGAGCCCCTCCGCCGTGTCTGTCATCGTTAGCGTCAAGCCGCCGGCGAGTTGACCATGTTTGACCCCTGTGGGCCCAGGTTGACTCCCCCCTGAGCCTATGAAAGGTGGGGCCGGCCTATTAATTAGGTTAGGATTAGTGCTAACTAAATTTAGTTAGTTTAAGTCACTGACATGCGGGCCCAGGCCCCACTGACAGTTAATTAGTACTAACTTAATTCTGTTAGTTAGCTAAGACACTGACAGATGGGGCCCACCAGTTAGGTTTGACCTGGGCTGGCGCCTTTGACTCGCTGACATCACAGTGACGCAGTGCTGACGCAAGTATTCATTTTCTGGATTTAATCTTATATAGGAACTTCTAGAGAATAGCCAAAACTTCTAAAAATCATAGAAAATCAACCATAGCTCCAAATCAAACAAATTATATATGAAAAATGATCAGAAAAATTCAATCTATCCATCTGTAATGGTTTCATGCATGACAAACCACTTTAACCTTGCTGTTTAGGTGAAACAAGCTAACACACTTATTATGCATAAGAACTTTAACTTTCATTTGAATCTTTGATTCAAATGGACCCATTTCAACTTGTTTCACATTGCATTAGGTAGGACACATCATTTTTCCATGTCATAGCATGCATCATATTGTTGCATATTGTCATGTGTTGATTATGTTCTGTGTGTCCTTCGTGGTAGGTTCTGCCTCCGAGGATATCTCCGAGTATCCAAATGAAGGGAAGTACCCTACTACCACTCCATCAGGCAAGCAGCCCCATTGATCATATCGATACAATCCCATGTTCTCGCCTCTGCTCTCATTTACTGCATTAAGACATCAATGTTTCAAACTGCTGTGTGCTGTGGTAGTTGAACCCTTATCCTCTGCATGACCTGTCATTGCCACAGTAACTAGATGAAACCCACTAGCATGTGTAGGAGTTGATTGAGCCATGTATGTGTTTCCTACCTTGCTATGCCTGCTATGCTTAGAGTTGTGTCAGGTCTGGTTAATCTGGGTGATGGGCTAGAGTGAAATGATTATGTTGGTAATGTGAGGGATGTGTTGAACATGATTTGGTAAAGGTATCGATGAGAGGCCATGTAGGAGTACATGGTGGGTTGTTTCATTCAGGCCGTCCCTAAGAACTGAGATTTGTATGTGTGATTTAAGAATCAGCTACTACTATACATTGGGCCCGAAATCAATGGACCCTCTTGGCTTCTTAATCACCCTAGTACTCTGTCCAGGAGTTGCAATTAGTTTCCGGTGTTTGTAGGTTATGTGTTGGAGGTCGTGCATAGCGCTGACCCTAGGGGTGGGCTATGATGCCGTAGATACACCGTGGCACGGTGTACCGAGTCACCCGTTTGGTGTCTCGGGAACCCTGTTCACATCGTTCGGGGCCGTATGTGGAAACCTCGGTCGGACTCCCTGTGGATGGAACCTGGATACGCGATAAACCTGGACTGGAGACTTGAGTGTTTAGGTAGGCCGTGGCCGACACCCTCGTTGGGCTTCCGCTTGAAGGTTGCCGAGTACATGTCGTGTAAACAACGGTAAGTGGTGAGAGCGTGTATGAAGAAGTACACCCCTACAGGGTTAACATCATCTATTCGAATAGCTGCGTCCGCGGTAAAGGACTACTTGGTTGCCTATACAGTTCATAGACAAGTTAATGGTTACTATTAAAAGACTCAAGATAAGTGTGAGTACCTAGGATGGCCCTCTCATAGGATGTCGAGGGAGGATCCCCAGTGGAGTATTGTGTTGGTGATTAGTGGACTCGTGTGTGAAAACTATTTTACTAGTGGTGTCTCGTAGGATAGCTTAGCCAAGAGTCAAAGCTGGCTTGCTACAATAACTCCACCACCTTCTTGAGAATGAGCATGTATAGTAGGTTTTGATGTAAGACTTGCTGAGTACCTTTGTACTCATGTTTGCTTTAATTACTGTTTTCAGACGACAACACCGCCCCTCCGATGGGTTTTATGTAGACCTAGATGTCGATGAGTAACTTGCCACCCAGGTGGTGATCCTGGCCATGGAGGGCCCTATGTAGATAGACAGGCTTCGAGAAGCCTTCTTTCTTTCTAGTGTCTGTACTCAGACTATTTGCTTCCGCATGTGCTTGTATGCTTGTATGACTTGAGTGTCGGGTCATGTGACCCCTACCTATATGAACATGTTATGTATGGCTCTCTGGAGCCTTTAAATAAAGTACTTGAGTTGTAGAGTTTTGTTGTGATGCCATGTTGTATTTGCACATATCGAGCATATTGTGTGTATGATTGAAATGCTTGGTATGTGTGGGATCCGACAATCTAGTTGTTTATCCTTGGCAGCCTTTCTTATGGGGAAATGTAGTCTAGTGCTCCTCGAGCCATAGTAGTCCGCTATAGCCCGGTTCACCGGAGTCCTGCTAGCCCAACACTACTGCTCAGGACACTTGACTGGCCGGCATGTGTTTCACTTTGTTCCTATGTTTGTCCCTTCGGGGAAATGTCACGCGGTGACTTCTAGAGTCCTGCCTAGCCTGCTATAGCCCGGGTTCCCCAGAGTCCTGTTAGCCCAGTGCTACAGCCCGGATTCACTCGCTGATGACCGACATGCTCGATGTGATTCATGTATGCCTGTCTCCATAGGTCTGTGCCGCTTTGGGTTCACGACTAGCCATGTCGGCCCGGGTTCTCTGTCATATGGATGCTAGCGACACTATCATATACATGAGCCAAAAGGCGCAAACGGTCCCGGGCCATGGTAAGGCGACACCCGTGGAATACCGTGCACGAGGCCGCAATGTGATATGAGGTGTTACCGGCTAGATCGATGTGACTTGGAATCGGGGTCCTGACAACTTCTGGGTTGCCTGTATAGTTCATAGACAAGTGAAAGTGGATACTCTAAAATGCGCAAGATAAGCGTGAGTGCTATGGATGGCGTTCTCGTAGGGAGACGGGAGCGGATCCATAGTGGTGTATTAATTGCTGAATATGTGGACTCGTGTGCGCCACCTCAAAAGAGTACTTGCAGTAGTAGTTCAGGTTAGCCACTGAGTCAAAGCTGGCTTGCTGCAGTTAAACCCCACCAGCACTACTAGAAAAAGGTCTGTTAGTGGCGCACCTGTTTTGCCCATTAATGGCGCACTATAGGTGCGCCACTATCATCACGCCACTAGTAACAAGTACTAATGGCGCACCCCATTAGTATACCAGACAATAGTGGCGCACTTGGCAGTGCGCCATTACTATGTAAAATGGTGCGCCATTACTATGCCTCCTAGAGGGCCATATTTACCTTCACGTATGCCCCCAAGTGCGCCATTACTATCCCCGATAATGCGCCACTGGTATTTAGCCCTGGTGCGCCACTAATTCTCAACAAGGTGCGCCACTACTATGAATATTAGGATTTTTTTGCTTTTCTAATATTTGCACAGGTTACAAAATACATTACAGCATAGAGTATAAGCAGCACAACATATAAACAGCAGATTTATCGAATACAATAGAAGATTAGTCTCTAAATACAATTCATCATATTAGTCTCCGAATTCAAAAGACCGAACAAAGTTAGAACACTACAAGTCTCGAGACTGCGAGTAGCGAGTTTGTCTTCACATTACAAGTCGATATGTAAACTACCATCACATAGAAGAGAGCTACGGTCACGATGAGCATCATCGCGATGAAACTGGTCTTCATCCAGTTCCTCCTCCGCTCCCTCCTCTCTCCCGCCAGATAGCGCGCGTATCTAGCTTCCGGCTCCGTCCTAGTGGTGTACCCTTTGTAACTGTTACCGCTGAAACGGTGAACCTGTCTCTGACACTCCTCCCAGTTGTCGCAGACTCCGGGAACCTTACCCTTGTACACGACATACGATGGCATCTCTATGCACTAGACAAAAAAACGTTAGTAGCAATTCACAGACAATACATAAGCAATATATAAGTATGCAACAAAAGGATCAGAAGAGAAAAGTAACACATTAATAACATGATTCATGGTCCTACTAATAAATAGTATCGATTACATATAAGTTGAACGACTGTCCAAAACAAAGAGACATACAAGTTCATTAAAGTTTAATTACAACATGAGCTAATCGATATTTCAGAACTACATAGCATCACTACTTTTGACTCGACTCAGGGACCGGAGCGTGGATGAAGCCGTCGTCTTTCGTGATGGTCATGAAATCGCGATCGTCGTCAGCCTGCATTTGTGGCGTTGTTTCTATTTCACTGTTGGACGGTTGATATTTGAGGTAGAACTGCCCCGAGGTACGAAGGGCATCTTGATGGATGATTTCCACAAACTCCGACTGGATGCGAAAGAATTCTTGTCTGAGGTCCATGTCCTGGATTGCCGACAAGCATGCGACCCAATCTTTGAGACTATTTGGTAGCAGAAGGTGATTATGGTCCCGTACGATCACCCACATGTGATGGAGGGTGTAGTAGGCATCCTTCTGACCGCCAGGCGGATGCTTGACGCAAGGGAACGTCGTTATGTGGGTGAACACGTGCTTGCCGTACCTAAAATTTGGCCTCCTAAAGGTGCCTCCAGATTTGGCGTAGCCGGGGAGAACATCATCAAGAACTTTCTTGATATTTGTGTAGTCTTTATTCGACTGACGGTCCGAGTCGAAATACGTGGCCATGGAATAGTTCGGGCTTAAGAGGATGAGTGTGCAACGTGTGTCACTGCACAAAACACGGAATGTTAGAAAAAAAGAACGATCGAAATCTAAGAAATCATATGTTATGGGGCGGTGAGGGGATGACTTACTCGGGAAAGTAAGGCACGAGGAAGTTATCCTTATATGGGTTCGCCAGGATGACGCCTTCAAGGTATGAACTCACGACTTGCCGGTCCCCAGCGCTGCCCAAGATCTTGGCACGCATGTAGAATGGGTCGACTATCAGGATATCCTGGGTCTTGTCTCTAATGATCCGCATCTCCATAATTAGCGAAAATAGCCGAATGAAGGTGTAGTGCAGTGGATGAAGGTTAAACATAGCGAAGATGTCATCAAACCGCAGGACGATCATACCCCCGATGGCGCTATCGACAAAGCCCTTGCCCTCTAGCACCTTGGCCATGAAAACCGGGTATGCCACATCATTCTCGGAGAGACGCCGCTTCTCCAAAGAAAGAACACTGTCATGCAGACTGCACATAGCACCGGTTGCAGCATTGAGCAGATTAGTCGGTAGCATCGGCCTACCCGCCACATGCACCCTCCTCGAGATATCCTTAGGTGAAGGTGGCCCGTCCTGAGCATGGATCGTACTCGGTGCCGGATGGCTCACACCCTTGTTATTATTTCTTTTCCGTCCCTTCTTCTTCTGCTATAATGGGATCGAGTTCTGCTCAGAGACCACCTTCTTGAGTGTGTTGGGGCTGATAATATTTCGTACCTCGGCTATCTAAGGCTCGGTGAAGGCGACAGCTGGAGGTGTCTCCTGAGAACTGAACGCCAGACGAAGCCTGTTGCAATTGGGTTTCTCCGCGGTACCAGCTAGATCGTGATCATCTTTTGCAGGGTTGGGTTCTTGAGAAGGAGGCCCCAAGAATTCGTCACCGTACCCATGTTCGTTGAAGTACTTATCGACCCTGGTAAATGTACCGTCGTCGTCGTCGTCCGGATCCTGTGCCATATGCATGTCTGGATCAGCTAACGGCGGTAGCGTTGCGGTGGTCTTGCCATGGCTTGGCGCCGACACGACTGGCGGTGTTGTCTGTGGGGTGGTGTCCCCCGCCCCCAAACGAATCTGGCTCTTCGGCCAAAGCATGGACCAGCTTATGCAGGCGCTCAGGGTCATCACATCATCTTTGTCGGCCCCAGGGGGTCAATACGGAGGTAACAAGTCGTCGTAGTCCTGCAGCACCCGAACCAGTTGAACCCTATACACGTTGGGTGGCATCAGATTACCGTGGAATAGGTGGTTGCCCAGTTGAACGATTCTGGCCTTGGCGACATCGATCAACTCGCCGTCCACGAAGTGCAGGAGAGTGCATGGAATGTAGGCGGCGCCCTGCGAAAACATGTAGGGTGTCAGGGATGCCCAGTCAAAGCCAAGGAGATGAAGTCATCGGCAGAGAGGCTTAGTTACCGTGATGGCGTCGAGCTCGGCTAATGTCGATGCACCGCCAACGGCGGGCGTGCAAGTGACGGAGGGGCCGCTTGCTGCCGAGGTGCCAGCCGGCGTATTCTTCCCACACCCAGGTGGATTAAGCTCCAATGCCGGCACCAAAGCCGGAGACACCAACGCTGCTTCCGCCGGAGACACCAATGGCGCCGCCGGCGCGTTGTGCGAGCTACTGCCCATGAAGCTAGGAATCGGGGGCGGCCCCTGTTGGCCGCCTGCAATCCACGCCTGCATCCCCTCAAGCAAGGTAGGCATAATGGCGGTGATCGTCGCTCCCAGTTGGTCTCGCACTTGCCCTTTGACTATCTCCGGAATCCACGCCACTTGTGCCTCGAGTTCTTGAACCTCGTGCTCCTGGCTTTCCGAGCTGGTCTTTCTCTCATTTCGCCCACCGGTATAGTATTCCGACCATTTCGTGGACAAGCCTTCACCGGCCACACGACCAGCTGACATCGGCTTACTAAGCTTATTCTTGTGTTTCATTACGTCCAACGCCCTATTTAAAGTGGTGTCCCAAGGGGAGCTCTGAGACGACCCCGCGCTACTGCTTTCAGTTTCCTGCGGAAGGAACGTGAACCATTTATAAATTTGGATTCATTAATTAGAATGCAACCATATGGAGCTAATTACGCGGGGGTGTATTCCTTACCAGAACAAGCTCAAGCGCCTTGGTCTTCGGATCCGTGGTAAGCTCCTTTGTTACCGGGTCAATCTTGTATCGGGCCCTGACATAGTTCCTGGTCTGCTTGTCACGGTATTTATCAAAGAGGGGCGGTAGGCCTTGCTCGGCACGCTCCGCATCCTCCTTGTCCCATATAGGTTCCGCCACTCTGTAACCGCCGGGACCGAGTTTGTGGACCCCTAAGTTCAAGTCCCGCATATCTTTCCCCCACTGACTTGATTACGTGATTGCGTTGCTCTTGCACTTGATCTTGAACTCCAGGTAGTTAGCTTCGCTGATCGAAGGATTTGTCTCCTTGATCTTCTCATAACTATCACCTTTTTCAATCCTTCTCTTCACCGCGGCTCTCCAAGTAGCTAGGGCCGTGCTCATCTTCGTGAGGGCGGCATTGTTCACTTTATTCCCTGAGAGGCGTGTGTTTGCGAAGTCACCGGGGAACTTGTATCATTCCTGCACCTTCGTGAAGAGGAGGTTGCGCAAATTCCCTCGGTCATGATGCCTTAGGTTCTCAGTGTTGATTGAGACAGTGCTCCGGAGAATGCACCCGAGCTGTCCCACGTACCCCTTGACTAATTCTTTGGGCGGCGTTGGATGCCCACTGGAGGACACTTCAGTAAATTCCTCCTTGATGGTGCCGAGCATGTTCGGGCGCCGGTCCTTCCGTTGCCTCTTCGGCTGGCTGCCATCTGTGCATGCGCTGCCATCATCAGTGGTGGCATCCTTGGCGGCACCATCAGTGGTGTCAGCCCTGACGCCACTAGGGGTTGTGTAGTCGGGATCGGTGTCTTCCGTGGCGTCCTCATAGCGGTGAGGTTCTTCCTCCATCTCTTGGGACAGCTCCCAGAATGCTTTGCCCGAACCTCCGGCCTCATCGTCGTGGGCCATGTTTCGCTCTAAATAGGAAAAAATTGGTCAAAAAGTTGGTTATTGTCAAGGAACAAGATCTCTAAGTTGACCAAATAACCTAATTCTTGAGGAATGTCGCCAAAAAGTTGGTTATTGTTAAGGAACAATTGAGAGATGTTTGTGATATTGCCTATGTGTTTTGGGATGGAACCTGTTAGTGTGTTGTTGCTAAGGTCCAATTCCCTTCCTAACCCCCTTCTTCTCGTCTCATCTCACTATCTTTCTCACACACATGGCAAGCAAGGGTGTCTGAGTGTGTGAAAAAAAATACTAAACTAATCCAAGGGCTGAAAATTGATCATCTGTTTCAGATCAGTTTTCTTTCTTGGGGCTTCGGTGCGCGGTACAAAACTGAATTTTGGAAATCTACAGAAATTGTTAGGAATTTTCTTAGTCAAGAAGTGCTAGCAAATGGCTTAAATGTATCAGGTCCTACTCTAGTTTACTCCAGTTTAGGTTGCAGTAAAAATGCACCACTATGGAGTATCGGGTCCCTAGCAAAAATGCACTACAGAGCAAGCAATAATGCTACTCCAATTTTCACAGAGTAAAGCAATACAGACCGCAAGCAATATTGCAAAATTACAGAGAACCAAAATTGCAAAATTCAATACTCCATAACATTACTGAAACTTTACTGTGCTTGGAACTATACTGAAACTTTACTCCATATATATATGATCATTTTTGTTTGAAAAGTTTCATTTAATTTTGTGTGGAGTAGTTTTAATTAAATGAAGTTTTTAACTCCTTGAGATGAGAGAAATGAGAAGAAGAGAGAAGGGCTATTGCTTGCAAGCAAAGCTGCTTGCAAGTCCTACAGTAAATGGTTTTAGTTAAACATCTATTATTTATTCCATAAGAATAGCAAATCAACTACATCTGTCCTACATTGAGCCTGATTTCCCTTGGCATAGTGAGCCAATTTCATGCATTTGCATCTTCTTTGAAAAAATGCAGTTGGAAGATCACCCATTGTGTTGCCTAAAAAAAGTCATGCTAAATACACATACATGTAGTTTATCGAGTGATGGACAAAAAAATAGTTGATCCTACTTAATTAAGTACTAAGATACCCCGGCCCATGCATTAGTCGCAAGTACCACATATGTCCTATTTTTAGCAAAGTCATGCTGAAATTCACGGAAAATTTCAGCATGACCTTTGCTGAATATAGGACATATGGAGTTCCCGAATTTTTCGAAATGGAAGTTAATCGACATTCTAGCAAACTCAAGGGCCTCTCGGGGTACCTGCAAAATCATTATCCCACCCCACCCTGCTGCAACCCCACAACACCCCACAATATCATCACGACACGATGGTCGGAGACAAAACCCCCCAATATCATCATTACATGATGGTCGGAGACAAAACCTAGCAATATATCTTCTAGCCATGAAACCCTACCCCGATTCTCCTTTCTTCCTCTTTTTTCACTTAAACCTGCAAACATGTTGGGAAAGCAATTAATACAAGGCACAAAATGGCATGCTATGTAGCCTTAATGCTACAGAACATATGAAATACATGCCAGCAATATATATGATATAAACTCCAATAATTTTTGAATAAAAACAATAGCTAAAAACAGTAGCAAGCAAGCAATTCATTTGACTAACTATTTAAAACAGTAGCAAGCAAGCTGTTTTCGTGGCTGTGCATGGCTCACTTGATACCATGCATGGTTTATTAATTCATGGGAAACTAGAAGAGACCTGGTCTCTGTCTCTACCATTTGGTGGCACTAATTAGTTAACACCGTAAACAAAGCTACTATTTTTGCTAGCTAGCAAGCAAGTATATAAACAGCTCAAGCAAGCTTCCTGAAGAATATTAACAAAATTTATCTGTACCAATGAACTAAATCTATCTGCTACCACCTCTCGGCCTCTTGCCAAAGAAGACCAGAGGAAGCATATCAATGAACTAAATCTATTAGTTTTGCTGAAATAATAAAGCTCTAACAAAAGTGATTTTAGCACCCAGATACAAGCATATGAAGCAAATTTTATGACAGTATATACAACAACTTATCCTCTTAAGCCAAAACAACTTTGTAAAAGCCAGATGCAACTTGTTGAGCTAATTTTGAGCAGAACTCCTTGAGGAACTAGCAGCAAGGAGTGGCTAGAACTGCAAACTGTGGCTAGAACTGCAGATTTACATGTTAAAGGACACAAACTCAAGCAAGCTTCCTGAACAATACCCTGACAGAAAACATAGGACATGAAATGAATTTCTATAACTAGCAGAGATCATGTGCAGCTGTAGTGACTATCATTTGTATTCTTGTTGCTAAAACTTGCCTAGTTTATGTCTAGGTAAGGAGCAGAAAGAAGAGGAGCCAAGCAATTTCTAATTGATTTCTAGCACTGGTTTTACTGATGTCATAAGTATATAAGTAGATGGTACAGTTTTTATCTTTGAAAAAATGCAGTTGGAAGATCACCCACTGTGTTGCCTAAAAAAAGTCTAAAACCGCAGGTATTTGCTCCTACATGACACCAATTCAACGTAAAGATTGTATTTAGCAACTTTGGATTTAACATGATTAGGAGGCCCATCTGACCAATGTTTGGTTCCTAAATTAATCCCCATTCTAAAAAAATCACTGCCATGCCTACACAGGAAGATGGACACTTGCTAATTTGACCAAAATTAGCAATTTTTTGAACCTAATTTGACCTAAATTCGAGAGGGATCTGACCTAAGCCTAGCAAAAGAGAGAAGAAGAGGGCATGGCCGGGAGGGAGGAGAGGAGGAAGAGAGGAGAAGAGAGGCAGAGGGAGGAGGGCAATGAAGATTACCTGACCACGATGAGGTGGTGGCCGGAGCGGAGACGATGGAGGGTGTAGATGGAGAGCTTGGGGGAGGCGGGGATAGACGGCGGGGAGGTCGCGAGGTGCTCGGGCCTCCTCTCCTGGTGGACGCAGGCCTCCTCCTCCTAGTGCTCCAGTGGCAGAGCGGGCGCGGGGGTCATCGGGTGCGGGGGGTCGTCGGCAGCGATGGAGCGGGCGCGAGGGGCGAGGGGGATCTGGCGAGGGAGGGACATCAAGATGGACATAACACACCTACATAGAGGGGGGAAGGTTAGCAATGGCGCACCATCTAGGGGTGCGCCATAAACACAATGATAGCAATGGCACACCTTCCCCTGATGCGCCATTACTAACTTTTTTAATTATTTTTAGTTGCATCTGATAATTTTTTAGAAAATGACAATCAAATTTGAAAACATTTATGAATGTGAAAAGATATCATCAAATTTGTTATTTGAAAATATTTATGAATATGAAAAAATATCATCAAATTTGTTATTTGAAAATATCATCAAATTTGTTATTTGAAAATATTTGAAAAAATATCATAAAAATTGGTATACCAATGGCGCACCTCCTAGGGGTGCGCCATAAGTACTTTGATAGCAATGGCGCACCTTCTCCTCGTGCACCATTACTAACTTTTTATTATTATTTTTAGTTACATCTAATAAGTTTTTGGAAAATGACGATCAAATTTGAAAACATTTATAAATGTGAAAAATATCATCAAATTTATTATTTGAAAATATTTATGAATATGAAAAATATCATCAAATTTGTTATTTGAAAATATCATCAAATTTGTTATTTGAAAATATTTCAGAAAATATCATAAAAATTGGTATACCAATGGCACACCTCCTAGGGGTGCGCCATAAGTACCTTGATAGCAATGGCGCACCTTCTCCTGGTGTGCCATTAGTAACTTTTTTTCTGAATTTTTTGTTGCATCTAATAATTTTTTAGAAAATGACGATCAAATTTGAAAACATTTATGAATGTGAAAAAATATCATCAAATTTGTTAATTGAAAATATTTATGAATATGAAAAAATATCATCAAATTTGTTATTTGAAAATATCATCAAATATCATCACATTTGTTTTTTTGGATTTTTAATTGCATTCATTTGTGAATTGGTAAAACATTTATGAATATGAAAAAATATCATCAAATTTGAAAAAATATTCATGAAGTCAAAACATGCCCATGAAATTTAAAAATATTCATGAGTTCATTTTTTTTAACAAATTCAATACTTTTGGTGAGTTAGAAATTCAATACGAGAATAAACATAAATAAAAATTGCTATACCAGAATAAACATAAATAAATATTAATGAGGACTAGAACAGAAGAAATATCATTTCAATATGTCGAAATACAATTGAGAAATGAAGACTACAATTTAAATACAATCGATCTTAGCTAGCTATCTTTTCACAATCTTCTTGCCCTTCTTTTTCGCAAATGGAGTTCTTCTGTTGAACGAACGTCCTTTAGGTAGGGTGGTCCTGCTTCTTCTTGTGGTGTATGGCACTTCATCGTCGTCGTCATGTTCCATCTTCGGGTCGCCATACTTATCGAAGTCTTGCTCATTGGCGACTCCATCCATTCCGATGATCTTCCTTTTGCCTCTCCTCATGACAATACGACTGGGCTTTGACGGGTCGGTAATGAAGAAGCATTGGTCCACTTGGGAAGCCAGTACCCATGGCTCATTTTTCGCGGTGATGTTTGCGCCCATGGTCTTGGATTTGGCTTCGGGTATAACCATGATGGTGAAATAATGATCTTCTTTTAGGACACTCTTGGCCCATCTGACACGGAACATCGGGACCTTCTCTCCAGCGTAGCTCAACTCCCAGATCTCCTCGATCCTTCCATAGTATTTGTCCTTGTCATTACCGGTGTAGGATTCCATCGTTACCCCGGAGTTCTGATAACCATCGCTCTTCATGTCCTTGTCCTCGGTGTAGAATGTGTAGCCATTGATATCATACACCTCATAGGCCATCAGGTTGTGCTCGGCGCCCTGTGACAAGGCGAATATGAGTTTCTCTTCCGCGGAAGAATCCTCATGTAAAGGGTATGACAGAAGCTTCTCCTTGAACCAACGCGTGAAACATGAGTTGTGCTCTTTGATTATATCTCTGTCCGTCCTCTGTTGGCCTCGGTCATTGTACGTCTTCTCAATAAAGGTTTTGTGCTCTACCACCTAAGGATCGACCACGTCTATGCGTTGTAGTGTGACTAGGTTTGCTCTTTCAAAGTCGGCGAGTCGACCCTCGAAGTCGACATGCATTTTGCGGCGACCATCGCGGTGACCCCATCCAGTGAGCCTGCCGAGGTGCCTGTCGATGGGCAGACCAATGGGGTTCTCGATGTAGATAATTCATGCAGTAGGAGATGCACTCTTCGGTCAGAAAGCCCCTGGCTATGCTTCCCTCTAGACGTGACATGTTGTGAACGTATCCTTTGATGACACCATTCATCCCTTCTAACGACATCATGTTGTGCAGGAATGTCGGCCCGAGTTGGATGATATCCTCCACGATATGGACCAGCAGATGCACCATAACATCGAAGAATGCGGGCGGGAAGTACATCTCAAGCTCGCATAGTATCACCACGATCTCTTCTTGTAGCCTTCTGAGTTGCCTCACGCCAACCGACTTCCGAGAGATGACGTCGAAAAAGTTGCATAGGCCAAATAACGTTTCACAGACGCGCACGTCCATGATCCCACGGATTGCAACTAGAAGTATCTACGTCATCAGCATGTGACAGTCGTGAGACTTCATCCCACTGAACTTCTGCTTCGCTGAGTCTAGGTAATTGCTTATCTTCCCCGCGTAACCGTAAGGAAGTTTTACTCCTACGAGGCAGGTGAAAAACTGCTCGATCTCCTCCTGACTTAGAGTGAAGCACACGGGAGGGTAGTCATTTCCGATCTTCTTGGACTTTTTGCCTTTGCGACGACTTTCTGTGTCCTGCTTCGCCTCATCATCATTAGCGTGAAGCTCCTCCCTAATACCCATTGATATCAAGTATGCCCTTGCTTTTGGCCCATCTTTGGCCCTCTCTGGCATGTTGAGCAGGGCACCAAGTAGACTCTCGTAGACGTTCTTCATGATATGCGTGACATCAAGGCTATGAGGCACACGAAGGATCATCCAGTATGACAAGTCCCAGAAAACAGACCTCGTCTTCCATACCTTCAGCAGCGGCTCTGGCGCCTTTCGCTTCTTTCCCGGCTCTAGCGCTGTCGGTGTCAAAACCGGCGGATCTCGGGTAGGGGGTCCCGAACTGCGCGTCTAAGGCGGATGGTAACAGGAGGCACGGAACATGATGTTTTACCCAGGTTCGGGCCCTCTTGATGGAGGTAAAACCCTACGTCCTGCTTGATTTATTCTTGATGATATGAGTATTACAAGAGTTGATCTACCACGAGATAGGAGAGGCTAAACCCTAGAAGCTAGCCTATGGTATGATTGTATGTTGTCCTACAGACTAAAACCCTCCGGTTTATATAGACACCGTAAAGGGCTAGGGTTACACAAGGTCAGTTACAAAGGAGGAGATATCCATATCCGTACTGCCTAGCTTGCCTTCCATGCCAAGTAGAGTCCCATCCGGACATGAGACAAAGTCTTTAATCTTGTATCTTCATAGTCCAACAGTCCGGCTGTCCGGAGACCCCCTAATCCAGGACTCCCTCAGTAGCCCCTGAACCAGGCTTCAATGACGATGAGTCTGGCGCGCAGTATTGCCTTCGGCATTGCAAGGCGGGTCCTCCTCCAAATACACCACAGAAGAATTTGAATACAAGGATATTGTCCGACCCTGCAAAATAAGTTCCACATACCACCGTAGAGAGAATAATATTTCTACAAATCTAATTTGCTGACTTGTTTTGGCAACACGACATTATGCCATGGCCCGGTGATTATTCGAACCGTTTCCTTTAACTAGCCCCACACATAACACGAGGTAGTTTTTTGACACGTCTTGTCAAAGCAGAGATCGTGTCCCCCTTATTACGGGATTCTCATCAATATGGGCGTGGGTAACCCAACCGCGCCATCGATTACGACGCTTGGGGGAGAAGCGAGTTTCACCAGGCTAGTGGGGGCGCATAGTTTCGGTCGCCCTTATAAAGGGACAAGGTTTAATCTTTTTCTACCCACGCCTTCTTCCTCCTTGCTCATCCTCTCTTGCGCACTCGAGCTCCAATGCCCAAGCCTACATCCTTCCCCTCAACCTTCTCGAATCATGTCCGGAGCGGGAGGCAAATGGATGGCTTCCTCCGTTACGGAGGGACACATCAAGAAGCTGCGCGGGGCCGATACTTGGCCGCGAACATCGCACACCGGCTGCCTGTTGCGGGGCAGATCGTTCCTACCCCTGAACCTCACGAGAGGGTAGTCTTCCTCCACCACTTCATCCACGGACTGGGGTTTCCCCTCCATCCATTCGTCCATGGTCTCATGTTCTACTACGGGCTGGACTTCCATGATCTGGCCCCAAACTTCGTCCTCAACATTTCGGCGTTCATCGTCGTGTGTGAGGCTTTCCTCCGCATCCGGCCCCACTTCGGCCTGTGGCTAAAGACCTTTAATATCAAGACGAAGGTGGTGGGCGGCCAACAAGCAGAATGCGGCGGAGCCATGGTGGGCAAGATGCCCAATGTTATATGGCTTGAAGGCTCCTTCGTGGAGACCATAAAGGGGTGGCAATCGGCGTGGTTCTACATCACCGAGCCGCGCGACGCCAAATGGGTGGCCGCCCCCAAGTTTCGATCCGGAATCCCCACGCGGCTCACTTCCTGGAAAGAGAAGGGCCTGTCCTGGGGTCCATCGGTGGAGCTAGACGGACTCCAGAAATGTATCTAGAATATGGTAGGCAAGAAGCTCAAGCTTGTCAACATAGTCCAGGTCATGCTCATCCACCGGATCCTCCCGTGCCAACAACGGGACTTCAACTTGTGGGAGTTCGACCCGGCCCAGCACCAGACTCTGAGCGAGCTCTTCGATATGACGCATAAGGACGTCTGGAAGGTGCTATTCAAGGGCGCCGAGGTCCCTCCCTCCCTCACCAAGGACCGCGGGCTAAGCGCGAAGCACCGAGCGCATTCGGTGAGTTCTATACATCCGGTAGGATATTTTATTTCCCCTAGCTTAACCATGTGCGGGGTCTGAGCTCCACGCCTTTGGGAAGACTGGGTGGAGACGTCGGGGCAGATTAACTGTCCGGCCCCTCTGCCCGAAGACATTGCGGATGCTCTCCTAATGGAGATGCTGACTCCGGCTCCTTACAAGGTGCCGGAGAAGACCAAGAGGGCCAAGGGAACCTGAAAGAGTTCCCGACGCCAGGTGTTATCGGCCTCATCGTCCGATAACTCCGCGATGCACTCCTTCCCCGAAGACGAGGAGGAAGATGAAGATTCTCCCCCTTCAGTCAGGGGAGACAAGAAAAGGAAGGCCGCCCCAACTGAGGGGCCTAAGGGACCAAGAAGGGAAGGACTCTCCTTCCGAACTATTCCACCACCGCTGCCGAAGGCGAAGACGAGTGGCTGCTCAGGTCCAAGCCCCTGGCGAAGTCGTAAGTATTCGGATGCCAGAATAACTCATAGCATACCTTTGACGCACTACCTCTCCTAACACCGAATTATGACCATGCAGACCGCCACGAGCCCCTATCGACGTTTTGTCGGATGGCTCCCTGGGCTCGTCGGATATGGATAGCGATCCACTTCCGACCGCCACCTCCCCTTGCCCTACGGACAACACCGAGATATTGTCTCAAGAGGCACCGGGTCGAGGGGAGACAGTCCCGGAGGCACCTCAAGGCGACCTTTCGGACTCTGGGAGCAGAGGGAGTAAGGCTCCCAAGGGCTCTGAGTTCAGCCCTCAGCCGAACACCGCGCCGGAACCCCCAGTGGTTCCGGACTCGGGCAGGCAGCCTCCTTCCAAGAGGGGCAAGACGCTTGTGCCGGTGACCTCTGTCCATCCGGAGGCACCGGACAATCTACTGGGAGCGCTTCGCAGCGCTTCCATCGATGAAGAGCACCGCACTATTATGAGTGCGGTGGTCCAGAAGGTTCAGTCCGCCAAGAGCGGACTGACTGAAGCCTGTGCCGGCCTTATAACAGGCTTTGAGGTAAGTTTTTGAAATATAGGAAAAATATTACCGCATAGACAGTAGCCCCTGATGCTCTGTTCGGTGTTCACAAAGAAAAGCCGAACAGAGGATCAAACAATATCGCATGAATCTAATATAACTATGTCAATATGCGTATGCAGGATTCGCTGATGGCCTCTGCCGCACTGACTGCAAAGGTCGCCGCACTGAAGCAGGACCCTAAAGGGTCCAAGGACGAGCTTGGCTTTGCCAAGAGGCAGCTCGAGGAGAACAAAGGTAAGTAGTACCTAGTATATGTATATGTATAAAAAGAATGCGATTGCAAAATGACGGGATTATCGTAAATTTTCCAGGGGCCACGACCGAGGTGGCGACCCTGAAGCAAGCGCTATCCAAGGACGAAAACAAAGCGGCCACGGAGCGCACCGAGCGGGAAAGGCATGAGGCTCGGGTGGGCGAGGTGCAGCAAGAGCTCCACGCTCTCGTGACGAAGCACGAGGCGTTGAAGCTTGACTTGAAGACGCGAGAGTCCGAGCTTGCCGCGGCCCTCAAGAGCGCAAAGAGTGCCAAGGCCGAAGCCCAAAAGGCCCTCCAGGAGATTGATGCGATGAAGAAGATAGCGGCGGGTAAGGAATTCTATATGCAAAGCAAGCATGTGAAAGTAAATTACCTGTTACTTACCCAAATCCGGAGCTCTCCAGGAGCATTCGCAGATTTGCCCCACAGCGTGTTGGATGCCGCACAGTTTTACCAGGCTGAGGAGGGAAGCTCAACAGAGAAGTTGTTCTGGTCTCAGTATACTGGGACCGAACACCCGATGCCTTTGAGCGACCAGCTGAAGCAACTGGTCGAGCTGCACAAGGCGGCCGAATAGGCCATGAAGGGCTTTATAGTCCGGATGTGGCCTGGCGACGCCCTTCCCAACAGCTACTTCGGCCTGGTGAGGCGGCTTGTGGATGCCTGCCCACGGCTGGAAGTCATCAAGCGGTCCGTCTGCATCGAAGGTGCATGCCGGGCTTTCGCCCATGTGAAGGTGCAGTGGGCCAAGCTGGACGCCATGAAGCTGATTAAGGAAGGGCCGCCAGAGGGCAAGGAGCATCGCCACCCCGAGATGTACTATGAGGGTGTCCTGAAGGGTGCTCGTCTCGTAGCAGACGAGTGCACGAAAGATATAATATTTGAGTAAACTCGCTCGTGTAATCCTGTATTTATGAAAACTTGTTCATATGTGCTATGCAACGCTTGTTTGAATTTAAAATATTACCTTCTATTTGGCTGTTTATCAAATCTGGGAGATGGCTAGTCGTCAGCTTTTGCCCCCACGCCAGGAGTGCTGGGGTGTTCGGGATAAACCTGAGCACTCTTGTTCCCATTGTTGGGTCCCTCGAGGGAGGTGCTCAGCACAACGAACAAGGCAATCAGACTATAATGCGTTATCACTCTCACTTAGCCATAGAATTCTATAATTTTAAATTTTGGCGAAGCCCCTAGTATTCGGAAAGCCGAATTCGGGGCGCGATACACACCTTAAGCCGGACAGGGCCGACTCCTCGCTCTAAGCGGCATAAGCCTTTAGGGACTCGAAACCTCTCGAACAGCGACCAGTCTCTCGCCTTATAATGATAGTCAGTTTTAGCTTTCTCTACTGAGGTGCTTAACCCGGCAGAACCGGGGCACAATCGCAGTAGTTCTCCCAGTGCTACCTTAGCCGATATAGCGGAATGTAAGGTACCAAAACATGGGAGCCGGCCAAACCCAACTATTGACCCAAGACATGATTCGGAGCTGATGCATATAATGCTATAAGTTCGAGGTGTCGCACTATCGAAAGTGTTCGGACTTCTCACGCCGTATTATGGGGTATGCTTAAGCCCCTAGCGTACTGGCCGTACCAGAGTGTACGAGTGCTGGATGTCGTAAATGAACATATATATATATATATATGTAAGAAGAATGCAATAATAGTCTTAATGCTATGCATTTTTTATTCAAAAAGGTGCGTTAAAGCAGAATGATACAAGTAGTGCGATAAGCAGAAAGTAGGACTGTTTGACATGTCCCTTCCAAGGGTAAGCCGAGGAATAGTATTAAAACAAATATTTCACTCGTTATCGTAATCCACCTGGGAGTTCCGTGGTGTGACGTAGCCTTCTGCCTCCTTGGATGCTGCATCATGTGTTCGGCAATCACGCTGCCGGACAGGGTTTCCAGAGATTGAAGTCCTGAAAGAGAAAATAACAAAGCGGGAAGCCCCTAGTGTGGTTTAAGCCGTGACTTGGAGTGTGCCACCGTCGTGCCCCCTCCCCGTCTGTGCCCATGGTATTTTTAATGCGTAATTATGTACGCATGGCACGGATTTCGCCGTTTGGCTGGGACTGGGGTGGGGGCCGCACTGCTATGCGAGCTCGGTACGTGCTAGGCGGTCCTGTTGCTGATTACTCCGGGCGCGCTTGAAGGTGTCCGGGTCCTTAGTCGCCGAACTAGTGGATTGCCTTAAGAGGCTGCTTTGTGCTTCTGCTGCAAGGGCCGCAGTGTGCTCCTCCGTGCGGAGAGAGCTCTCTGTGTTTCCATTGACTTTGATGACCCCCCGAGGTCCTGGCATCTTGAGCTTGAGATATGCGTAATGCGGTACCGCATTGAATCTTGCAAATGTGGTTTGCCCTAGCAGTGCATGATAGCCACTGCGGAACGGGACTATGTCGAAGATCAACTCTTAGCTTCGGAAGTTATCCGGAGATCCAAAGACCACTTCCAGTGTTACTGAGCCTGTGCAATGGGCCTCTACACCTAGTATGACGCCTTTAAAGGTCGTTTTGGTGGGTTTGATCCTTGAGGGGTCTATACCCATTTTGCGCAATGTGTCCTGATAAAGCAGGTTCAGGCTGCTGCCGCCGTCCATTAGGACTCGAGTGAGGTGAAATCCGTTAATGATTGGGTCAAGGACCAATGCGGTGAATCCGCCATGGCGGATACTAGTGGGGTGGTCCCTGCGATCGAAGGTGATCGGACTGGAAGACCATGGGTTGAACTTTGGGGCGACTGGCTCCAACGCATATACGTCCCTGAGCGCACGCTTCCGCTCCCTCTTGGGGATGTGGGTCGCGTATATCATGTTCACCGTCCGCACTTGTGGGTGGAACCTCTTCTGTCCTCCAGTGTTCGGCTGCCGGGGCTCTTCCTCGTCATCGCTATGTGACCCCTTATCTTTGTTTTCGGCATTTAGCTTGCTGGCCTACTTGAACACCCAACAATCCCTGTTGGTGTGGTTGGCTGGCTTGTCGGGGGTGCCGTGTATTTGGCACGAGTGGTCGAGTATACGGTCCAAACTAGACGGGCCCGGAGTGCTTCTTATGAACGACTTTTTCCGTTGACCGGGTTTAGAGCCTTTGAATCCGGCATTGACTGCCGTATCCTCGGTATTGTCGCTGTTAATGCGACGCTTATGTTTGTTGCGACGTGACCTGCCATTGCTGTCCTTGGTATCCGAAGTACCATGGTTCTTTGATATGTTATTGCTGCAAGCCAGCCAGCTGTCTTCTCCCGCACAAAAGCGGGTCATGAGTGTCGTAAGGGCTGCCATAGATTTCGGCTTTTCCTGACCAAGGTGCCGGGCTAGCCACTCGTCGCGGATGTTGTGCTTGAAAGCTGCTAGGGCCTTTGCATCCGGACAGTTGACAATTTGATTTTTCTTTGTTAAGAACCGTGTCCAGAATTGCCTGGCCGATTCCTCTGGCTGCTGAATTATGTGGCTCAAGTCATCGGCATCTGGTGGTCGCACATAAGTGCCCTGGAAGTTGTCGAGGAATGCGGCTACCAGATCTTCCCAACAGCCAATGGACTCCGCTGGCAAGCTGTTGAGACAATGCTGAGCTGGTCCTTTGAGTTTGAGTGGGAGGTATTTGATGGCGTGTAGGTCATCACCGCGGGCCATGTGGATGTGCAGGAGGAAATCCTCGATCCATACCGTAGGATCTGTTGTGCGGTCGTATGATTCTATATTTACGGGTTTGAAACCCTCTGGGATTTGATGATCCATCACTTCGTCTGTGAAGCATAAGGGGTGTGCGGCGCCTCTGTATTGGGCTATATCGCGACGCAGCTCGAATGAGTCTTGCCCGCTGTGTTCGGCCCGGCCAGACTTACTTTTACTGTATCCAGCGTGACGATTATCGTCTCGCATAGTGGCGCGCCCTCGTGATCCGTAGATCGATCTTGCATGTTTTGCTTTGTCCTCTAATACGTCTCGCAGGTCTGGCGTATTTCCCCCTGCCTTTTTATTTGAATGACGTCGGGGTGCGGGCTGAGCTTTTGGCTGGAATGTCTCTCTGTCGCGGCCACGAGGTGGCTGATCAGCCGCGTCATACGTCGGGGATGTAGGTTTCGGTGCTTCCTCCTCCAATCGGGGTAGCAACCTGCATTTTGGGTAACTCTTGGAGGGGCATTCGAGTTTATACTCCTTGGCCGTGAGGACTTCAGTCCACCTGTCAGCTAGCAAATCTTGATCAGCTTGAAGCTGCTGTTGCTTTTTCTTAAGGCTATTTGCCGTGGCTATAAGCCGGCACTTGAAGCGCTCTTGTTCGACGGGATCCTCTGGCACGCCGAATTCGTCATCGCCGAGGCTTGCCTCGTCTTCGGAGGGAGGCATGTAATTATCATCCTCCGCCTCTCCATCTGCCGCTCTCTCAGGGGAGCTGGCTCCTCCATTCTCCTGCTCTAAATCTTGCTGGAGGGGATTGTTGTTGTCTTCGGTGCTGTTCGGAGTGCTATTATCTCTAGTGCCGGTATCACCACTTTTGCCTTGGCGGGACTTAGAGCGGCGCTGCTGACGCCGGCGCTTGGGTTGCTTCTTGGAGGGGTCATCCTCCGTTGTCTCATCGCCATTGCCTTCTTTGGGTGTGTCCACCATGTATATATCATATGATGAGGTGGCTGTCCAGTGCCCTCTGGGCAGTGATTCCTCTTCAACTCCCGCATCATCGTCCATACCGTCGATGTCTTCGGAGTTGAAGTCGAGCATGTCGGTTTAGTCATTGACAGTGGCTACTAAGTGGGTGGTGGGTGGGCGGCGAAAATCTTCGTCATCCGCATCCCAATCCTGCCGAACATAGTTCGGCCAGGATCCTCCTGACAAGGAGAGAGACCTTAATGAGTTCAGTATGTCGCTGAAGGGTGAGTGCTGAAAAATATCCGTGGAGGTAAACTCCATGATCGGCGCCCAATCGAATCCGGTAGGAATGGGCGCAGGCGGTTCGGAGTCCGTGGCCGGAGAATCCGACAGTTTGGCAACACGAATCTCGTGAAGGGTAAGGTCGATATTAGGCTCGATCGCCGCTGAGGGTACGACCTCCGTGATGGGGTCCATCCACCCGTCCACGGATGGCGAAACTGGCTCCGAATTGAGGGCCGAGGCGGCTGCCGGTGCGATCTCCTGAATACGGTCTGATGGTAGAGCTAAATCATACTCATCGTGACTGCATGGCGCACAAGGCATGGGCTCAAATCCGTTGAAGATCAAGTCTCCACGGACATCGGCCATGTAGTTTAAGCTTCCAAACCTGACCTGGTGGCCAGTGGCGTAACTTTCGATCTGCTCCAGATGGCGAAGCGAGTTGGCCCGCAGTGCGAAACCACCGAACACAAAGATCTGTCCGGGGAGAAAAGTCTCGCCCTGGACTGCATCGCTATCGATGATCGTAGGAGCCATCAAGCCTGACGGCGACGACATAGAGGAACTCTCAATAAAAGCACCAATGTCGGTGTCAAAACCGGCAGATCTCGGGTAGGGGGTCCCGAGCTGTGCGTCTAAGGAGGATTGTAACAGGAGGCAGGGAACATGATGTTTTACCCAGGTTTGGGCCCTCTTGATGGAGGTAAAACCCTACGTCCTGCTTGATTTATTCTTGATAATATGAGTATTACAAGAGTTGATCTACCACGAGATCAGAGAGGCTAAACCCTAGAAGCTAGCCTATGGTATGATTGTATGTTGTCCTACGGACTAAAACCCTCCGGTTTATATAGACACCGGAAAGGGCTAGGGTTACACAAGGTCAGTTACAAAGGAGGAGATATCCATATCCGTACTGCCTAGCTTGCCTTCCACGCCAAGTAGAGTCCCATCCGGACACGAGACGAAGTCTTTAATCTTGTATCTTCATAGTCCAACAGTCCGGCCAAAGGATATAGTCCGGCTATCCGGAGACCCGCTAATCCAGGACTCCCTCAAGCGCCTTTTGCTTCTTTCCTGGCAGTGGGCAATCTTTCCAATTTTTCAACAGCTCATCTATTTCCTCGCCTCTCCTCATACGCGGGCGTCTTCGGGGCCCGGTTTCACCATCGAACAGATCCTTGCATTTTCTCCATGAGTCATCGTCGCAAAGCCACCTTCGATGTCCCATGAACACAGTTTTCGAAGACCCAGGATCTCTATCTAGCTGGCGATATGTTGTGTCATCCATGCACCTGACGCATCCAGAAAATCCGTGGACCACCTGCCCCGCGACATATCCGTAACCGAGATAGTCGTGCACCGTCATGAACAGTGCGGTTCTCATAGGGAAATATTCTTTCTCTGCGGCGTCCCACGTATTGGGTGGCATTTTCCATAGCGTGTCTAGCTCCTCTTTCAGCAGCCCCAGATACAGATTGATGTCGTTCCCTAGTTGTTTCGGCCCTTCAATTAGCATACTCATTTGAATGTACTTCCTCTTCATGCACAACCAGGGGGGAAGGTTGTACATCCACACAAACACAGGCTAGGTGCTATGTGTGCTTCTCTAGCTGCCAAATGGATTGACTCCGTCGGTGCTCACGCCCAGCACGATGTTCCTTGAATCATCCCCAAATTCTGGGTGTTCGAAGTTCAACGCTTGCCACTAGCTCGCATCCTTAGGGTGACTCAGCATCTTGTCTTTTTATTTATCTCCGGATCATTTCCGTCATCTCCTCGCTTCTTCTCCTCCCTATCCGCGTGCTAACGCAGGAGCTTTGCTAGCTTAGGGTCCGCGAAATATCGCTGTAGACGAGGAATGATCGGAAAGTACCACACCACTTTTTGAGGAGCTTTCTTCCTCTTCTTGTATCGAGTGACGCCGCACACCAGAAATATGGTAGATTCCGTGTGCTCATCCCGATAAATGATGCAATTGTTCATGCACACATTGTACATATTGCATGTGCGGTAAATCCAGAGGACACACAATTTTCTTCGCCTCCTCAAAACTGGTCGGGCACTTGTTCCCCTTGGGAAGACGTTAGTGCTAGAATGACATGTTCTCGTCGAAGCATGCGTCGGTCATTTTGTGTTTTACCTTCATCTCTAGAGCCATGAGCGTTACTTTCAGGCGGGTATCCTCGGGCCTGCATCCTTCATACAATGGAGTAACCGCGTCTATCTCCAGTTGATCCAGCTTGGCTTTCTCTCGGGTGACAGCTCTTGCGTTATCCGTCTGCTTGAGAAGCAGCTCTTGAATATGAGGGTCCTACACCCAGCCCATCGATGGTCCATCATCGTCTGCTCCGTCATCTTCATCTTCATGATCATGCCCTTCGTCTTGACCTTCCTCATCATCATGTCTGGCATCTTCTACATGATGACTGTGTACTGCATCTACTTCATGATCATGTCCTGGAGATTCTTCGTCTTCTCGCCCGCCCTCGCCGCGGTTGTCTTGCTGCCCTTCCTCACTTTTTGCCCGGCCCCCATGGACGACTTCATAGTCATCTTCATCACCTTGCCACCGATAGCCATCCATGAAACCACTCAAGAGCAGGTGGTCCCACACCTGTATGAAATCTGGGTCCATAAGGCTCTTCGGCTTGCATCTTCGACACATACATCTTATCTCCGTCTCATTCTTTCGAAGCATCTCAGCCTTCGCGGAGCTCAAAAACCTATTCACGATGCCTTCGGTCATCGTGCAGACCATGGTCGCCTGCGGGGTAGAGCAAAACGATATTTTAGAACCAAAAAAATTGGCATGACTTTGCCTAAAAATAGGACAAAAAAGAATGCATACTGCCAAATTCTCGTCGAAACAGAAATGAATCAGCATTCCGGCAAAATATTGGCAACTATCGCATTTCAAATACTGGTACCTGCAAACACAAACATATGCAACACCACAAACATACATAGATCTAGGCCATAAAAAGTGTGTACGTTGTTGGAGGGAGAAAAAAAGTAGATCTAGAACATAAAGAAAGCTTTCCCCTTACTTACCTATCAAAAAAAAGGAAATTTAACCACTTAATTTGGGTGAATATATGGTGCAAATGAGGTGAGGAGGAGGAGGCAGCCGAGACCAAGATTGGTAGAGGTGGAGAGAATGAAGTGGGGAAAGTGAGTGTGGTAGGTGGCTGTCCAAAATATCTAGCTGCTCCTAGGTTACCAATGGTGCACCAGCTATGAATGCGCCATTAGTAACCAGGGTTACTAATGGCACACCTGGTGAGTGGTGCACCATTACTAGTTTTGAAAAAAAACATGTTAGTAGTGGCGCACCAGTGGAAAGTGTGCCATTACTAGTTAGAACTAGTAATGGCGCACTATCCCCTGGTGCGCCACTTCAAACAGTTTTTTCTACCTTTTTTTTCAAAACTAGTAATGGCGCACCGGCCACCAGGTGCGCCATTAGTAATGAGGACATTAATGGCGCACCTGTTATATAGCAGTGGCGCACCAGATACAGGTGCGCCATTAATGTCCATATTAGCTATAGCCCTTTTCCTAGTAGTGCACCCCTTTGTTGATAATGATGCATATGTAGATAGTTCTGATGTAAGTCTTGCTAGGTACATTTTTACTCATGTTTGCTTAACTTATGTTTTTGTAGAGAGACTTCAGTCTCACTAGTAGTTCCATGTGGACTTCGACGTTTAGCTTGTTACCTCAGCTACGATCTTGTGCCCTCGGCAAGATCTTGTAGATAGTCAGGCTTCTCGTCCTTTTTCTTTTATAGTTGTCTGTACTCAGACAAGTTAAGCTTCCTCTTGTGCTTTTTGCTTGTATGACTTGAATGTTGGGTCATCAGACCCATGTTTGTAATATTTGGCTCCTCGGAGCCTAATGAATAAATACTTTGAGTCGTAGAGTTTTGTTGTGATGCCATGTTGTATTTACACATATTGAGCATATTGTGTGTATGATTGAAAAGCTTGGTATGTGTGGGATCTGACAACATAGTTGTCTATCCTTGGTAGTCTCTCTTATGGGGAAATGTAGTCTAGTGCTTCCACTGAGCCATGGTAGTCTGCTACATCCCGGTTTACCGAAGGCCTGTTAGCCCAGTTGCTACTGCTCCGGAACACTTAGACTGGCCGGCATGTGTCCTTATTCGTTCTTGTGTCTGTCCCTTCGGGGAAATGCCACGTGGTGTCTTTTGGAGTCCTATTAGCCTACTGCAACCCAAATTCCTGAAGTCCTGCTAGCCCAGTTGCTACAGCCCGAATTCACTCACTGATGACCGACACGTTCGTTGCTGGGTCATGTATGCTTGTCCCTGTAAGTTAGTGCCACTGGGTTCACGACTAATCATGTAGGTCCGGGTTCTCTGTCATATGGATGCTAGCGACACTATCATATACGTGAGCGAAAAGACGCAAACGGTCCCTGGCCAGGTAAGGTGGCACCCGTGGAGATACCGTGCGTGAGGCTGCAAAGTGATATGATGTGTTACATGCTAGATCAATGTGGCTTAGGATCGGGGTCCTGACAGCTTTGGTATCAGAGCCTGACTGCCTGTAGGATTACCAAGCCAAATTGGTCGAAGTTGAGTCTAGAAATACTTTAGTTATATAACGGAATTGATTGGGGATGGGAACGTAAGGCTCTTTTTACTCCTTTACCTTATGGCCTTCTGATCCGAGTCATCCTATCTTTCCTACGGGGTTAAGGAACTAGGCTTTCTCTTCTTTCTATCAGGATCACGTGTTACTAATCCGTAGACTTATAGGATTGATAGTGTCAAGCCCCAGTTCAGTTTCTACTACCTCCGTGTGATAACAGTTGGTCTTGGAACCTCGATATTGTGATGTTGAGTGGTTATGCCACCATTTTGCAGGATGTCTCAAATCTTTTTGAGCATTTACAGCCGTTATGCTGTCCGAGTCATCCCAGGTTTCTAAATAGTCTGATGCATTTGCAACTCCCTTCTTTCCATTCCCGATGGTCCTTTGGGCCGGATTAACCACACTAACCAGTGTGTTGAGGTACTCTGCCGCCTCGACATATATGTTGGAGCTATTACTATGAACCTAGGCATCTTAGAGAACCACCTAGTAATCCAGCCATGTTTTGTGTTCGTAGTGTGATGATTCTGGCCATCATTCTCGAAAGCATCCTGTGATGCCATTTAGTAGTAGGTATTCTACTCCTGGGTTCTTGACCCAAGAATCACTCTACTCACTTCCTGTTGATAGTGTTGCTCATTCCTTTAGGATATTAGTAGCCTTTGTAACAATCCTCAAGGTCCGTGGTATTTCCTTCTTCCAAATACCATGAACTGCTTATGGCTGAAGTTCTTGAACCAAAAGATCACAACAAGAGTACCCTCGATGAATTCTCCATTCCGCATTGTGTATGTGCCAGTCCTACCTTTTCTGCATGGATTATCTGGAAGAAATATGTTGAACTTGTTTGACATACTAAATCTATGCATCCGCAACGCAGAAAACCATATGTTCCTTTGAGATGTCTCCCTTTGGTTGTATTCTGACCTCTATCTATCAATTGATAGTCAGGACTAGTTGTGGGTTTGTGTTATCGATGCCTATTATTCTTGTGGTCCGTCAAGCCATTATATCCCGGAATGACTAGGAGAAACAAACTCCAGTACCTCATCCATTTCTTGGACTGGTCAAAGTTGTTGTATTTCGCAGATCAAAATGCCAATCCAGCTTTTGTTCTGTTCTACCCTGGAGTATTACCCTCTTTATGTCAAGAATGTCATAGGAATTGCACACCATCTTATGAATTCTTGATGGAGTGATACTTCTCACCATCATTATTCATTCCTCGGTCCTGTGTTGTCGCAACCAGAATGCCGACAAGTGAACCATGATGTCTGAAATCAATTCTCCTAACAACCCCGTTGTTGGGTAGCTAATGGACAAGACTTTCATTCTTAGTGTGTTGGTTATTGAACCATCATTCTAAGATTGATCGTGCTACCTAGTCCATATTTCCTGGTGCACTCTTCAATCAAAGAGCTAGGATTGTGTCAATCCCTTGCTTATTTGATCATATCGTCTTGCCCTGAAAATCAAGATTGTTCTCGATCTTAGTAACATATCGGTGGTTTGTGATTTTCCGAATATCTTCTTGGAAGTATCATCAGGTTGTCCCCTGGCTGTTATGTTGAGCTTGTGATCAAGTTTGGTTTCTTGTAAACCATCCCTTCTCCAAGAATCTGTGTTGGATACCCCTGAGCTAGTTGGGTAAGCTAAACAACAACTTGGAGAGTTGGAAGATGAAAGCTTGTCCGACTTAGTTCATCACTAAGGTATATCTTTGTGTGTGTGTGTGTGTGTGTGTGTTGTAGAAAGATGATATCTTCATCGATTGGTCCTCATGAATATTTGTTGGATCTATTGTCTTGTCAAAACTTTGATTTGAGTGTGGGCTATCATCAAATCAAATCAGAACCAACGATGTTCGTAATGTTGTCTTACTCGTGGTTGTTTCCTCGAGCATACACCATTATATCCTCTGGGTCTGACCAATGCTAACACCTTGTTCACATGATTGTGGAGTTCCATTTATATGGAAACCTGGATGAATTGTTGTTGAGCCCATTGACAACATTTTCATCTTCTCCATGATTTCATTGGATATTAAGCTAGTGTTGGAAACTTTGTTCGCATAGTGACCCTTCTGCTGACATTTGTTGCATGTAACCTCTGAGAGCGGACGGTGATATGGAGCACTTGACCTTGGATCATGAGACGAAGCTTTGTTTTGAAAGCCTGGGTTGGGTGGGTGGGAAGATCCATTGCCACCTTTTCTCTTCTACTGATAAGGCCGACGGAATGGAGGAGGAGGAGGCAACCAGTACTTTTGCTGCTTAGCTGCCACTTGAGTTGAAGAAGAAGAAGGAGTTGCATCCCTGACTCTCTTCTTAGAAGCATCACATTTGAGCTGAGCAACCTCTTGCTTTAGTGCCATGTTGTAGAACTCATCATACTGTTTCGGCTCAAAAAGCACGAGAGCTAGTTGCAGATCTTCTCTGAGGCCACCTCTGAATTGATAAATCATGCTCTTCTCATCAGGGACGTCTTGTTTGGCGAAGCGAGTGAGCCTCTGAAACATGATGTTGTATTGGTACACAGACATACTGCCTTGCTTCAGATTGCGAAACTCCTCGCGCTTACTCTCAACAACACTTTGAGGAATGTGGTGAGCTTTGAAGTCTCGGCGGAAATCATCCCAGGTAATCACACGACCTCCTCTGGAATCTTTGTATTGTTGATACCACTCAGCAGCTTGGTCTTTGAGTTGGAACGAAGCAAACTTGACAAAGTCCTCAGGCCTGACGTTCCTACACTGAAAATGTTTGCAGATATCCACGAGCCAATCATCAGCGTCTGTGGCCTCGACACAGTTACTAAAGGACTTCGGCTGGTTTGCGAGGAACTGGTTGAGGGTAGCAAACTGAACTTGATCTTTCCATGGCCTTGGTTTCCTTGGTTGCACTCTTGCAAGAGTTGCGTAAGCATCTGTGTGTTGGCATTGGTGGTGGCCATCACAGCTTGCCATGCCTCCGGAGGTGGAGGTGGTGGCGGAGGTTCTGGATTCTGACGCGTTGGAGGAGCCATCCTGAAGAGGGTGACATCCGTTAGCATCTTGAAAGACATATATTCAAGCTGAATCAAATGGATCGAAATTGCAACATATAGCCTTAACATTCAAACAAGAATGAACGAATGAATTCCAAAGTAAATGATCACACTTCCATAAAGTTGAGAAGCCACTTAGATAGAGCTAGATGAATAAAACAACAAGGTACGGATATGAACAAATAATTGGTAAGGATTACCCAATCACAAACCAAATATCCGCGGGAAGAAATACTAGAGCTACATGAATTCCCACCTATGAAACTCCCGAAACTTTCTGGTTATGCAATCAGGTGTTGGGGATACATGGGAAGGATAATATCTCACCCAAAACTATTAAATCCTACATCCACCTGTATCCATCCTTCAACACATAACCAAGAAACCTTCGGAAATCATTTACCTCAACGTTCGGAAAGCATCTGTTATACGAGTTATGGCAATACTCCCGAACTCCCACCCCAGTACTGGGTGGGGTCGAGGTTATCTCACCAACAACTGCATAAAAGAGATTTTTGATGTCGGCGAACTCAGGTATTCCAGAACTGCAACGATAAAATTGTGACGACAACACCTCGGAGCTCAACTCCTCGGGACACTGCCACAACCCCTAAATGTCAGGAGGCACCAAGAACAATGTTCTCGTCACAAAACCATCGGAACAATTCCAAGATACCCGCATGATCCTAAATTTTTTTAGTGAAACTTGAGGAGAGAAGAGTCAAAACTCTATGTCAGGAAGCCTCACCAGAGCGACGAAGGGACTGAGGAGTAAAAAGAATCCTACTCTCCGATATATATAATCCTAAAAGACTCAAATTTTTTTTCTAGACTCAATAACGCCAGAGATTCGATCAAGCAGGGGGCTCCTAAGTCGGGGAAGGCTCTGATTACCAACTTGTAACACCCATGATGCGGCTATATCTCCCACGTGTCGGAGCACGACTTAGAGGCATAACTGCATAGTAGGCATGTCGCAAGAGGGGTAATCTTTACACATCCCATGTACTGAACAAGAAAGAGATAAAGAGTTGGCTTACAATCGCCACTTCACACAATACATAAATATAGCATTACATCATCCAGAATAAAATCAAGGTCCGACTACGGAACCAACATAAATAAAGACAACCCCTAATGCAAAAGATCCCCGATCGCCCCAACTGGGCTCCACTATTGATCGTCAGGAAAGGAAACATAGTAACGTCCCGAATCCTCGTCGAACTCCCACTTGAGTTTGGTCGCGTCCCCTGCACTGGCATTGTCGGCACCAGCATCTGGTTTTGGAAGTAATCTGTGAGTCATGGGGGACTCAGCAATCTCACACCCTCACTATCAAGACTATTTAAGCTAAAGGTAGGAAAAGGTAGTGAGGTGGAGCTGCAACAAGCACTAGCATATATGGTGGCTAACTTACGCAAATGAGAGCGATAAGAGAAGGAAAGCACGGTCGAGAAGCTACAAAGATCAAGAAGTGATCATAGAACTACTTACGTTCAAACATAACACGAGACCATGTTCTCTTCCCGGACTCCGCCGAAAAGAGACCATCACGGCTACACACGCTGTAGATTCATTTTCATTAAGTTAAGTGTCAGGTTTTCTACAACTGGATATTAACAAATTCCCATCTGCCCATAACCGCGGGCATGACTTTTGAAAGTTCAAAACCCTGTAGGGGTGTCCCAACTTAGCCCATCACAAGCTCTCATGGTTAATGAAGGATATTCCTTCTCCTAGGAAGACCCAATCAGACTCGGAATCCCGGTTACAAGACATCTCTACAATGGTAAAACAAAACCAGCAAAGCTGCCCGATGTGCCGACAAATCCCGATAGGACCTACACATATCTCGTTCTCAGGGCACACCGGATGAACACTATGTATAACTAAAACTAGCCCTCAAGTTTCCCTGAGGTGGCGCTGCAAGTGGCTCTATTTTGGACCAACACTCAGAGGAGCATTGGCCCGGGTGTTTAAAATAAAGATGACCCGTGAGTCCGCGGAACCCAAGGGAAAAAGGCTTAGGTGGAAAATGGTAAAACCAAGGTTGGTCCTTGCTGGAGGAGTTTTATTCAAGGCAAACTGTCAAGGGGTTCCCATTATAACCCAACCACATAAGGAACGCAAAATCAAGGAACATAACACCGGTATGACGGAAACTAGGGCAGCAAGAGTGGAACAAAACACCAGGCATAAGGCCGAGCCTTCCACCCTTTACCAAGTGTATAGGTGCATTAAAGTAAACAAGATATACTAATGATATCCCAACAATAATCATGTTCCAAACAAGGAACAAACTTCATCTCCACCTGCAACTAGCAACGCTATAAGAGGGGCTGAGCAAAGCGGTAACATAGACAAACAACGGTTTGCTAGGACAAGGTGGGTTAGAGGCTTGACATGGCAAACTGGGAGGAATGATAAAGCAAGTGGTAGGTATCGCGGCATAGCAATAGAGCGAGCAACTAGCAAGCAAAGATAGAAGTGATTTCGAGGGTATGGTCATCTTGCCTGCAAAGTTCTCCGAGTTGACGTAAGCTTGATCCTCGTAAGCATACTCAACGGGTTCCTCGATCACGTACTCATCTCCCGGCTCTACCCAAGGCAAGAACACAAGCAAAATAAACCACAATCAACCACGGTGCAATGCGCAAGCAACATGATGCAAAGCATGGCATGATATGCGGGATGTAATATGCAATGCATATGCGTGCTCCGGAAGGAAAAGATTGAACCAGGCCTCAACTTGGCAAACCAAGTGTGCCACTGGAAAGAAGAGTTGATTTCGGTCGAAATCGATATAAAGATCACCAGAATCGGATGCACGGTTTGCAAATGGCAAGCAAAACAGTAATGTCACAAACCAGTGATTAACAGCACGATGCCATATAAAATGCAACAAAAAACTAAGCTATTGCACTGTAAAAAGCAACAAAGCACTTGGCTGTGATCTACTCAAGATGCTTGACAAAAGATGAACACTGAGCTACGGCTAAATCACAAAATAGCAGGTTCAAACAAGCATGGCAAAAGTGCAAAAGATATGAGCTTCACAGACTTTGTGAAAATACTAACATGTCAGGAATTAACATCAGGAAGCAATGTTTAGAGCAAGATAAAAACATGCTACAGGAAGAGAACATAGCAAACAAAGGCATGACATGAATCTACTCAAAGCATATAACAAAAGTCCCTTACTGACCATAAGCCAAAAAGGATCATAAGATATCATGGCACCCATGTAAACATAGCAAGTTTCGTTAACAGATTCAGACTTAGCAGAAAACTGGACATGGCAAAAACAGAGTTACGTAGGCATGTTTGCAAGCTCGATGCACTCAACACAAGGCATTACATGACAAACTAAGCATACTCCCAGAAAGAAGACATGATAAAGTAGCTAACCATGGCAAGAACAATCTCATACATGCATGGATCAACTACAACAACCTTGGCAAAATTGATTAACACGTAAACAATCTGCTAGGAACATTTTATAGCAAAAGTAGAGCAAGATTGGGTCATGCTAGGGTACTCCATAAATGCAAATAAGGACATGGATGGATAGAGCATAACCATATGTCAAAATCATCCTCACTGAACAAACTCAAAAGAAGCATGGATCTCTGTGTAGCAACATGAATACATGGCATAAAAATAACATCAGGGAAATGACTTAGTGAAAATCTAAGTCCCGGAAAACAGCAACATCACGAGAGCTACTTTGCATGCATGTGCTAGTCACCACATTGATCGCAAAAATACATGGCATACACCCCTGTAAAGATGGCATGGCATAGCCCAAAACACATGTAGAGCTCAAGTCCATAGGAGGCACACAATAATCATGGTAAAAATGACAAATGCTCATAAACTGATAAGAATCAGGAACTAACATTTTATAGCACTCTTGCAACAGTCATTTGGCATCAAGATGGACTCAAACAAGCATGGTGCAATGGAACAAAATGAAGAGGACATCATTATGAACATTTCAATATATGGCACGCCCAAAACGGAGCTACGGATGCAGAGTTATGATGCAATGAACAGAGCTAGAAAATGTTGCAGAATAAGACTGGCAAAATTTCAACCTCCAGATCTAGGGTTGACTTTTGCACGCGAACCGAGGTGGCGCCGGAACTTCGCCGGATCTTTGCCGGAGTGGAGGGAGTGGCTAGAGTGGAGGGAGATGGGGTCGGGGCCACCGGATCTGGGCGGGGACGGGCCGGATCCGGGCGGCGATCTGCGGTGGCGTGTGCGGAGCTTCGGGAGCGGAGGTGGCGTGGCTCGCGGCGAGCTCAGGGAGGCGGGGCGACGCCGGCGAGGAGGGACGGCGGAGCTTGGCGGCCGGTGGGCGCGGAGGAGCGGCACGGGCGAGGGGAGCTCGCGGGGGCGCGGGCGGAGGCGACCCGGGCAGGAGGGCCTCGCCTGGGCTGAGCGGGCCGGCACGGCGCCGGGCGGTGGCGCGCCACGTGGCGGCACAGGATAGGTGCGGGGAGGCGGCGGTTTTTTGTCCGGTGAGATCTGGACGTGTCCGGCGGCGGCGAGGGGCTAGGCTAGGGTTTCATGTGCGCGAAAAATCCGGGAGGGGCACATATTTATAGGTAGAGGGAGCTAGGAGAGTCCAAATGAGGTGCGGTTTTCGGCCACGAGATTGTGATAGAATGGCCTAGAGGATGGAGGGGGTTTGGATGGTTTTTGGGCCACTTTGGAGGGGGTGTTGGGCTGCAACACACACGAGGCCTTTACGGTTCCTCGGTTAACCGTTGGAGTATCAAACGGACTCCAAATGGCACGAAACTTGACAGGCGGTCTATTGGTGGTGTATAAAGGACGCTTGGCAAATCTTGGTCCATTTCGAGAAAGTTTAACACCTGCACACGAAAAGAGGCAAAAGGGGACGCCAGAGGACGTAGGAGTGCCGGATCGCAAAACGGACAACGGGGAAAATGCTCGGATGCATGAGACGAACACGTATGCGAATGCGATGCACATGATGACATGATATGATATGCATGCCATGAACAAAAAGCAAAACGAAGACAAAACCCAACCATGAGGGAATATCATAACTTAGAGCCGAAAATGGCAAGAGTTGGAATACAAATATGGTAAGTTACATCCGGGGTGTTACAATACCTTCGGATCCGGATGGATTCATTACTTGAGCACCTTATGCCTAGCATATTGGCTTTAAAGAAAGCGCTTCCAGGGAGACAACCCAGAAGTTTTAGAGATTCATTTATTTCTGTTGAGTGCTTTTATATAGTTTTAAAACAAAAAGATAAAGAGGGGAACCCAAAACTTTTCAAAAAGTAAAGTGAAAGTGAGAGAGACAAGCATTGTTGAAGTGGGGGAGCTCCTTGAACTTTGTTCACGCTCACGGAAACTTTGTGAATATTGACTGCATAACTTTTCAACAAAAATAATTATCCCCTTGTACAATTCCATTGTATTATAAAAATAAGGTGCCAAGATTTGCCTTTAGGATGTTTACATTGCTTATTGGTTTGTGCGGTGCAGAACAGAAACTTTGGCTATAGAGCGCGATTTTACATTTTTTTTACTAGAACGTCAAATGATTCTGAAACTTTTTGCAATGTCTTTCTATACAAATCTTTTAGTTTCCTATTTTTTCAAATTTTTTGAAGTACCAGAAGTATGGTGAATGTTCAGATTACTACAGGCTGTCATGTTTAAGACAGATTCTATTTTTGATGCATAGTTTGCTTGTTTTGATGAAACTATCGATTTCTATCAGTGGATTAAGCCATGGAAAAGTTATATTACAGTAGCTACAATGCAAAAACAAAATATGAATTGGTTTGCAACAATACTTAGAGTAGTGATTTTCTTTATTATACTAACGGATCTTACCGAACTTTCTATTAAGTTTTGTGTGATTGAAGTTTTCATGTTTTGGGAGAGATCACGATGGATGAAGGAATAAGGAGTGGCAAGAGCCTAAGCTTGGGGATGTCCGAGGCACCCCAAGGAAATATTCAAGGACTCCCAAGCAACCAAGCTTGGGGATGCCTTGGAAGGCATCCCCTCTTTCTTCTAACAATCATCGGTAATTTCACTTGGAGCTATATTTTTATTCGTCACATGATATGCGTAAATCTTGGAGCGTCTTTTGCATTTAGTTTTCACTTTTCTTTGATGCACCATGCTGGTATGAGATAGTCCTTGGTTGATTCATAGAATGCTCATTGCAGTTCACTTATATCTTTTGAGTATGGCTTTATAGAATGCTTCATGTGCTTCACTTATATCTTTTGAAGTTTGGATTGCCTGTTTCTCTTCACATAGAAAACCGCCATTTGTAGAATGCTCTTTTGCTTCACTTATATTTGTTAGAGCGTGGGAATATATTTTGTAGAAAGTATTAAAATCTCTTACTTCACTTATATCTATTTAGAGAGATGACAGGAACTGGTCATTCACATGGTTAGTCATAAAATCCTACATAAAACTTGTAGATCACTGAATATGATATGTTTGATTCCTTGCAATAATTTTGCGATATAAAGATGGTGATATTAGAGTCATGCTAGTGGGTAGTTGTGGATTGTAGAAATACTTGTGTTGAAGTTTGTGATTCCTGTAGCATGCACGTATGGTGAACCGTTATGTAACGAAGTTGGAGCATGAGGTATTTATTGATTGTCTTCCTTATGAGTGGCGGTCGGGGACGAGCGATGGTATTTTCCTACCAATCTGTCCCCCTAGGAGCATGCGCGTAGTACTTTGTTTCGATGACTAATAGATTTTTGCAATAAGTATGTGAGTTCCTTATGACTAATGTTGAGTCCATGGATTATACGCACTCTCACCCTTCCATCATTGCTAGCCTCTTCAGTACTGTGCATTGCCCTTTCTCACCTTGAGAGTCGGTGCAAACTTAGCCGGTGCATCCTAACCCATGATATGATATGCTCTATCACACATAAGCCTCCTTATATCTTCCTCAAAACAGCCACCATACCTACCTATTATGGCATTTCCATAGCCATTCCAAGATATATTGGCATGCAACTTCCATCATCATCATATACATGACTTGAGCATTTATTGTCATATTGATTTGCATGATCGTAAGATAGCTAGCATGATGTTTTCATGGCTTGTCCATTTTTTGATGTCATTGCACATCCCGGTACACCACCGGAGGCATTCATATAGAGTCATATTTTGTTCTAGTATAGAGTTGTAATATTGAGTTGTAAGTAAATAAAAGTGTGATGATCATCATTATTAGAACATTGTCCCATGATCAAAATAAAAGTGGCCAAAGAAACCCCCAAAAAATAAAGATAGTGGCCAAAGAAGCCTACAAAAAAAAATAAAAAAAATAAAAAAAGAGAAGGGACAATGTTACTATCCTTTTACCACACTTGTGCTTCAGGGTAGCACCATGTTCTTCATATAGAGAGTCTCTTGAGTTATCACTTTCATATACTAGTGGGAAGTTTCATTATAGAACTTGGCTTGTATATTCCAACGATGGGCTTCCTCAAATGCCCTAGGTCTTCATGAGCAAGCAAGTTGGATGCACACCCACTTAGTTTCAGTTTGAGCTTTCATACACTTATAGCTGTAGTGCATCCGTTGCATGGAAATCCCTACTCCTCACATTGACATCAATTGATGGACATCTCCATAGCCCGTTCATTAGCCACGTTGATGTGAGACTTTCTCCCTTTTGTCTTCTCCACACAACCTCCACCATCTTATTCTATTCCACCTATAGTGCTATGTCCATGGCTCACACTCATGTATTGCGTGAAAGTTGAAAAGGTTTGAGAACGTCAGAAGTATGAAAAAATTGTTTGGCTTGTCATCGGGGTTGTGCATGATGTGAATATTTTGTGTGGTGAAGATGGAGCATAGCCAGACTATATGATTTTGTAGGGATAACTTCCTTTGGCCATGTTATTTTGAAAAGACATGATTGCTTTATTAGTATGCTTGAAGTATTATTGTCTTAATGTCAAATGATAGACTATTGCTTTGAATCACTCGTGTCTTAATATTCATACCATGATTAGATTACATGATCAAGATTATGCTAGGTAGCATTCCACATAAAAAATTATCTTTTTTATCATTTACCTACTCGAGGACGAGCAGGAATTAAGCTTGGGGATGCTGATACGTCTCCATCGTATCTATAATTTTTATTGTTCCATGCCAATATTCTACAACTTTCATATACTTTTGGCAACTTTTTATACTATTTTTGGGACTAAATATTGATCCAGTGCCCAGTGCCAGTTCCTGCTTGTTGCATGTTTCTGTTTCGCTGAAAATCCATATCAAACGGAGTCCAAACGGGATAAAAACTGACGGAGATTTTTTTTGGAATATATGTGAATTTTGGGAAGTGAAATCAACACAAGACGACGCTCGAGGGGCCCACGAGGCAGGGGGGCGCGCCCTAGGGGGGCAGGCGTGCCCCTGACCCTCGTGGACACCCGTAAGGCGGCTTGTGCCCTTCTTTCGCCGCAAGAAAGCTAATATCCGGATAAAAATCGTGTCCAAAATTCAGCTCAATCGGAGTTATGGATCTTGGGGAATATAAGAAACGGTGAAAGGGCAGAATCTGTAACGCGGAAACAGAGAGAGACAGAAACAATCTCGGAGGGGCTCTCACCCCTCCCATGCCATGGAGACCATTGACCAGAGGGGAAACCCTTCTCACATCTAGGGGGATGGTCAAGGAAGAAGAAGAAGAAGGGGGGGCTCTCTCCCCCTCTCTCCCGGTGGCGCCGGAACGCCGCCGGGGCCATCATCGTCACCGCAATCTACACCAACAACTTCACCGCCGTCATCACCAACTCTTCCCCCCTCTATGAAGCGATGTAACCCCTCTTTTACCCGTTGTAATCTCTACTTAAACATGGTGCCCAACGCTATATATTATTTCCCGATGATGTATGGCTATCCTATGATGTTTGACTAGATCCTTTTTGTCTTATGGGTTAATTGATGATCATGATTGGTTTGAGTTGCATGTTTTATTATTGGTGCTATCCTATGGTGCTCTCCGTGTCGCGCAAGCATGAGGGATCCCCGCTGTAGGGTTTGCAATATGTTCATGATTTTCTTATGGTGGGTGGCGTGAGTGACAGAAGCACAGACCCGAGTAAGTAGGTTGTTTGTGTATGGGAATAAAGAGGACTTGATGCCTTCTAATGCTATGGTTGGGTTTTTACCTTAATGATCTTTAGTAGTTGAGGATGCTTGCTAGAGTTCCAATCATAAGTGCATATCCAAGAAGAGAAAGTATGTTAGCTTATGCCTCTCCCTCAAATAAAATTGCAATAATGATTACCAGTCTAGTCATCGATTGCCTAGGGACAAATAATTTTCTTGTGTGACAACAAGCTCTCTACTAAAACTAATTTAGTTGTGTATTTATCTAAATAGCTCCTACTTTTTATTTACATGCTCTTTATCATCTTGCAAACCTATCCAAAAACATCTACGAAGTACTTCTAGTTTCATACTTGTTCTAGGTAAAGCCAACGTTAAGCGTGCGCATAGTTGTATCGGTGGTCGATAGAACTTGAGGGAATATTTGTTCTACCTTTAGCTCGTCGTTGGGTTGAACACTCTTACTTATCGAAAGAGGCTACAATTGATCCCCTATACTTGTGGGTTATCACCATACAATGGGATCCTTGGCCGCCCGACGCTGGCCAAGTTCATGGCGACGTCACACTACACCTACAACACATTGAAGATGCCTGGGCCGCTGACCATCATCACCGTCCCCTCTGACAAGAAAGACGCTCTCATCTGTGCCGACCAACTCTACTGAGTGGCAATTGTAGCAACTGCCGCCAGGGCACTTGCTCCTGCCGCTGAAGCCTTGGGAGGGAAGAGGGCCGGCAAGATCTCTTGCACCCACTCCGTCAAGCGCACCTCTTCGGAGTGTCGTGCTCCCATTGAGGACATGCTAGAGAGATCCACCGGCAATAGCAAGAAGTCAAAGGCTGCACCACCAGAAACCAAGAAGGTGTCCGTCAAGGAGGACGACACGGGCAGGTCTTTCACTATAGGCTCCATCCTCGATAGCAAATAGGAAAGCGCGCTCGTCGCCTTCCTACGTGTGAATGTCGATGTATTTGCATGGCAAGCATCTGACATCCCTGGCGTTCCGAGGGAGGTGATTAAGCACCATCTTGCTATCTATCCTCATGCGCGGCCCGTCAAGCAAAAGGTCAGGAAGCAAGCTTTGGAGCGACAAGAGTTCATCATTGAAGAGATTAGGAAGTTGGAGGCGGCAGGCCTGGTAAGAGGAGTACTCCACCCCACGTGGTTGGCCAATCCAGTGGTGGTGCGTAAGGCGAATGGAAAGTGGAGGCTGAGTATTGGTTACACAGACATCAATAAAGCCTGTCCAAAGGATCCTTTCCCTCAACCAGATTGTAGACTCCACTGTCAGGTGTGACCTACTGTCATTGCTCGATGCCTATTCAAGATACCACCAGATCTTCATGATGAAGGAAGACGAAGAGAAGAGCGCGTTCATCACCCCATGTGGTACGTACTGTTTTGTACGAATGCCTTTCGGGTTGAAGAGCGCTGGTTCAACATTTGCCCGAGCGGTCCAGATTGGTTTTGAGCCCCAGCTACATAGAAATATGGAAGCTTATATGGATGACATAGTGGTCAAATCCAAGGATAGGGCCATGCTTGTGCAAGATTTAGAAGAAACATTCGAAAATCTGCGCAAGATCAACCTCAAGCACAACCAGAGAAGTGCGTGTTCGGTGTCCCCTCCGGCAGAATTCTCGAGTTCTTTGTGTCTCAATGCAGAATCGAAGCAAATCCCAACAAGATCAAGGCGATCGAGAAGATTGAGGCACCGAAACGGGTCAAAGACGTCCATAGGCTCGCCGGCTGCGTTGCTGCCCTGAGTAGGTTCATCTCCAAATCTGTTGAGCGCGCCCTCCCCTTTTTCAAAGTTCTGAAAAAGGCGGGTCCAGTAAAATGGACTTCGGAGGCAGAGGCATCACTTCAAGATTTGAAGAGGTACCTCTCCACCACGCCAATACTGGTCGCGCCTAAACCACGGGAGCCATTGCTGCTGTAATTAGCCGCAACAAATCAAGTGGTCAGTGCCCCGCTGGTGGTGCGGAGGGAACTTGAGGGAGAAGCAGCAGTTGCAGCAGAGCTGGCAGAAGGCGGGCCGGGGTCCTTCCCGGCAGTGACTGACGCCGGCAAACCAGGACCCCCGGCAAGGCCTGGTCCCGGCGAGGTAGAGTCTGAGCGGATAGGCGAAGTGGGACAGAAGAAGAAGATGGTGGAGTACCCAGTGTATTTTGTCAGTTCCCTCTTGTAGGGGGCTAGGTCAACATATTCTGGAATGCAGAAGCTGCTTTTCGGCCTCCTCATGGCTTCGAGAAAGCTGCGCCACTATTTCCAAGCGCACGAGTTCACTGTCGTCACCCGCCTCCCTTTGCAACGGATTTTGCACAACCCAGATGCGACATGGAGGATTGTGGAGTGGGCATTGGAGCTGTTGAGCTTTGGCCTCAGGTTTGGAAGTACTTCAACAATCTAGAGTCGAGCTTTGGCAGAGTTCATAGCAGAGTGGACCGCACTGCCCGACGAGGAGATTCAAGAGACCACCCTTCCCGACAAGGAGACGAGCAGTGAGTGGATTATGTACTTTGACGAAGCTTTGTCACTCCAAGGTGCTGGTGCTGGCATGCTACTCGTCGCACCCACCAGAGAGCACCTCAAGTACGTAATTCAGATGCACTTTCCCCCATTCGTGGGCCTGGCAGAACCAGGCCTGCGTCTCAGCTACGCGCTCCCCGAGATCCATCTCTGCCTTATCCAGCGCCGCCATCCTAGATTTTGTCTTGTCCAGACGAGCACGGTGGAGCGCCTGGAGCTTTTGGAAGTTGACGCTCATGGCCCGAAGGAGCTCCTCCTCCTGGGAACCGCCACCACCGGCACTCAGTACGTCAACAACATCAAGCCCGGTAGCGGCGAGCGCCTCGTCATCGAACACCTCCTCCTCAGTTGGCGCCCTAGTGCTTGCTGTTCCTGGGAGGTGGACGAACAGGTCATCGGTCACCCTCTAGTACTTGCCCAAGGCAGAGGAGGAAGGTTGGTCATCAAGCACCCCCTCCTCGGCAGAGGCCTTGCCGGCCTCTCCCTTAAGCCCCTTGCCGGCCTCCTCGGCAGCGGCCTTGCCGGCCTCCCCGACAGGCCCCTTGGTGGCATCCTTAGCGGCGGTCTTGGAGGCCTCCTCGGCGGCGATTGTCGGTGTTCTGGGAATGGGGGTCCCTAGAATTGCCTGCCTGTGGCCCACGGCGTGGCTGGGTTGGCAGGTCTGTATGGCCCATCTTCATCGACAAGGCATTCAAGACCCTCGCGAGGGGCCAAGCATCGCGAGGCGAACGCTGCAAGACCTCCTCAGGAGCGGCCTCGCCAAGCAGGCTCGCGAGGGGCGGAGAGATCAAGGCAAGGCAAACCTCGTGAGGTCCTCGTGACCTGAGGCACGACAATCGAGGCCAGGCGGGCGCCAGCACACGCAGTGTCCTTGCTTCCTCTTTGGTGCCAAGGGGGTGCGCTGGCACGGAGTACCGAGGCATCAAGCAAAGGTTTCCATATTGGTGCAACGAGACCAAGACTAGCAGGACAGCAAGACGGAGGTCACCATCGAGCCCAAGACGGCGTCACCACCAGAGCCTTTGGCAGGCGAAGACCGCTTTTGTCAGGATAAGCTGTACTAGCTGTCCCGTTTCAAATTGGACGTTGTTGGCTCCCTTCCCGCTCAATATTTGGGGAGAGGACCAGGGCCTATATAAGTAGAACTAGCCACCACAGTAGACGGGATGATCGGATCGATCTCATCACAAATCGAGAGCGGATCCAAGATCATCTCACCCACACAAGTTCACCAAGCACAAGAACACCTCAACCTCAGGAGGCTGTTCTTCCCCTTGTACTGTTCATCATCAGCACAAGAGGCAATCCACCACCACCACACCGGAGTAGGGTATTACACCTCAATGGTGGCCCGAACCAGTATAAATCTTGTGTCTTTCTGTGTTGTGAGTTCGTCGAGTTCGTCCGCGAGATCTTAGAGAGCTAGGGCATGGATCGATAGGGAGAAAACCTTCGCGCGCACCCTAGTGTTTGAACCTTGAGGGTTTTCCGGAACCCGTGATCCGACATTTGGCGCACTAGGTAGAGGTGAGCCGTGGCTTCTCTTTCGTTGATCTGCGCTCCGTCGCCACCGCGCTTTGCCCACATGGCAGGGGCCCTGTCGCCGACTCCGACGGCCAGCGTTGACGACGGGGCCAGGGGGCTCCGAGCCGTGGCCCCCGCCCTGCGGAGGGTGTAGTGGCCGCCCAAGTTCAAGCCAGAGATGCCACCATGCTACGACGGCACGGTGGACCCGTCAGCTTTCCTGCTGGCGTACGAGGAGGCTGTCCTCGAGGCCGGGGTTGATGACAAGTTCATGGCCAACTGGCTTCCCATGGACCTCGCCAGCGAGCCGCGCGCCTGGCTGGTCAACCTGCCCGGATCCACGGTGGCGTCTTGGGAGGAGCTCCGCGACCTCTTCACAGCGCACTACGCGGCACCAGCGCACCACGCGGTCACGGCCCTTTTAGGCGGCTCACAAGCGCCGCCTTCAGAGCGCCACATCAAGCCTTTCCTCCACCAGATTGGCGCTGTTTCCATGCGCTCGGGGGCTCCGCCAGGCTGGGCCGCGCCTAAGGCCGACCTCACTTTCAGTTCAGAAGACCACCCCGTCACCACCACCAGCTCAGGCATGCTTCCGATGCTTTGCACGCCCACCATCTGCAACATGGCCGTTACCAAGACCCTCATCAACGGCGGCGCTGGCCTCAACTTGCTCTCCATCAAGGCCTTCAGCCTTCTCCACATGTCGCTCGAGCGATTTAGCCTCAGCAAGCCCTTCTCAGGAGTTGGTGGCGGCGCTGCCCACTCCCTGGGGCAGATCTTCCTTCCCGTCACCTTCGGCAAGCGCGACAACTATCGCACCGAGCTGGTCGACTTCGACATCGCCCGTATCGGCCTTCCGTACAACGGCATCCTCGGGTACCCAGCTCTGGCCCAGTTCATGGCGGCGACTCATCCAGCCTACAACCTCATGCAAATGCCTAGAAGCAAAGGTGTCCTCACCATCAAGGGGGACACCAAGGAGGCCATGACGGTGCTCAAACTTGCCTTCAGGACCGCTGCGGCGGCGCAGCCCGTCGGCACCAGCGCCCCCGAGGCCAAGGAGGCCGCGACAACAAAGGAGAAGCAGTTGTTCACCCAAGACAAGGCAGAGACAAAGCAGGTGTCGGTCGACGAGGACGGCTCCTCAGGAGCCACCTTCACCATAGGTGCCGGCCTCAACCCCATCCAAGAGGAAGCATTGGTGAAGTTCTTGCGTGCGAACAAGGACAAATTCGCATGGGAGCCCAATCAGCTGGTGGGGGTCCCAAGAGAGGTGATTCAGCACCACTTAAGGGTGTGCCCCTATATGCACCCTGTGAAGTAGCGAGCAAGGTGGAAGTCCACGAAGAAGCAGGCCTTCATCGTCCAAGAGACCCGCAAGTTGGAGGCGGCCGGTGCCGTTCGTGAGGTTAGGTACCCCGAATGGCCGGCGAACCCAACCGTGGTGCCAAAGAAAGGCGGGAAGGAGCGAATGTGTGTCGACTTCACCAACCTCAACAAGGCATGCCCTCAGGATTCGTTCCCTCTCCCGCGCATCGACCAGATCATCGACTCCACCGCCGAGTGTGACCTACTGTGCTTCTTGGATGCGTTCTCAGGGTATCACCAAATCAAGATGGCGGTGGAAGATGTAGAGAAGACAACCTTCCTGACCCCGTGTGGGGTGTACTGCTACACCTGTATGCCCTTCAGACTGCGCAACGCGGGTGCGACCTTTCAGCGGCTGATGCACATCGCTTTAGGGCGGCATCTCGGGAGGAACACGGAGGCCTACGTTGACGACATTGTGGTGAAGTCCCGGGAGGCGAGAACCTTGATCCAAGACCTAGAGGAGACCTTCGAAAGCCTGCGCCAAGTGAACTTGCGGCTCAACCCGGAAAAGTGTGTGTTCGGTGCCCCTTTCGGCAAGCTGCTGGGATTCCTCGTGTCACACAGAGGGATCGGGGCGAACCCGGAGAAGATCAAGGCCATTGAGGAAATGAGCCCACTGCAGACCCTCAAGGAAATGCAGAAGCTGGCTGGTCGGGTGACTGCATTGGGGCGCTTCATCTCCAAGCTGGGAGAGCGTGCCTTACCCTTTTTCAAGCTGATGACGAAGGGCCCGTTCGAGTGGAGTCCGAAGGCTGACCGAGCCTTCCAAGACCTCAAGAGATACCTGACCATCCCACCGGTGTTGGTGGCCCCACGACCTCTCAAGCCTGTAGTACATTACCTTGCCGCCACCCGATACTCCACTAGCACTGCGCTAGTGGTGGTTTGGGAGGAGCACCAGACCAAGAGTGCACCACGCTAAGCTACATCGCCAGCTGAGATGACGCAAGATCAGGAAGGTGCGGCAAGAGCCATAGCGGCAGCAACAGAAGACCAAGCTCGGCAGGATGACACCGTAGAGATTCCCACAAGCAGCCAGGCACCAGGGGTCCCACCACCTCAGGAGGCACCCCAACTTGCACAGGACGCGAACCTCACCAACACGTCGGTCCTTGTTGAGCACCCGGTGTACTTCGTCAGCACGGTGTTGCAGGACGCGAGGGCACGCTATCCCATGCCTCAGAAGCTCCTACTCGCGCTCCTAGTGGCCTCGCGCAAGTTGTGGCACTACTTCCAGGGCCACCCCATCAAAGTCGTCTCGGCCTACCCGTTGGAGAGGGTGCTCAGGAGCCCCAACTCTGCCGGAAGGGTCGCCGAGTGGAACATCAAGCTGCAGGCATTCAAGTTGGAGTTCAGCACCACCAAGGTCATCAAGGGAGCTGCACTTGCTGACTTCGTGGTGGAATGGACGAATGCCCCGACGCTGGAAGCAGGCGAGGACCGGTCCACCTCGATAGGAAGTGAGGCGCCAAATGGATGGGTCATGTATTTTGATGGTGCCTTCGCACACTAGGGCGTGGGGGGCTGGAGCAGTACTCATCTCACCCACGCAGGACAAGCTCTACTACGCTGTGCAGCTCTGCTTTCAGCAGGTCGAGAAGCTCTCCAACAACATCACAGAATACGAAGGGCTCATAGCTGGCCTGAAGGCCGCGACAGCTCTAGGGGTGAAGCGCCTCACCATTAGGGGCGACTCGCAGCTCCTCGTCAACTTCTCCGAGCCAAAGGACGAGCACATGGAGGCGTACCTCACGGGAGTACGTAATATGGAAAAGCAGTTCCTAGGCCTGGAGGTGCAGCATGTGCCCCATGGCACCAACAAGGAAGCCGACGACATCGCCAGGAGGGCATCCAAGCGGCAGCCCCAAGAGCCTGGCGTCTTCGAGGAGCGGCTCTTCAAGCCGTCAGTGACGCCACCACTTTCAACCACGACACGGCCTCGGGAGGAGCTCCCACAACCGCCTACCACGGGAGCCCCAACTTGTGGCCCAACCTCAGGAGCTCGCTTGCTCTTGGCGCTCGAGCCTCAAGAGGGATGTTGGACCAGGGAATTCAAGGAATATCTGATGCAAGGGGCACTACCGGAGAAGGAAGAGGACGCAGAGCGCGTGGCCCGGCAAGCCACGGCATACTGCATCCAGGACGGTGAGTTGTACAGGAAGCGACCAAATGATGTTTAGTTGTGTTGCATTTCCAGGGACCAGGGGAAGGAGTTGCTGATTGACATACACAGCGGGGACTACGGACACCACTCATCATCACAGACTCTCGTCGGCATGGTGTTCCATAGTGGATTCTATTGGCCCACGACGCTCAACGACGTAGCTGAGCTGGTGAAGTCCTGTGAAGCTTGCCAGTTCCACGCCAAGCAGATCCATCAGCCAGCTCAGGGCCTCTAGACTATACCGCTCACATGGCCATTCGCGGTCCGGGGGCTGGATATCTTGGGACCATTCCCTCGAGCGCCAGGGGGCTACCGCTACCTCTACGTCGCCATTGACAAGTTCACCAAGTGGGCGGAAGTTGAAGCTGTCCGCACCATCCCAGCTGGTTCCGCGGTTAAGTTCATCAAGGGCTTCGTGAGCCATCTCGGGGCCCCCAACCGCATCATAACCGACAATGGCTCGTAGTTGACCAGTAACCTCTTCAAAACATACTGTGCTAACCTTGGAACAAAGATCTGCTATGCTTCGGTAGCGCACCCCAGGAGCAATGGCCAGGCTGAATGCGCCAACGTGGAGGTCCTGAGAGGACTCAAGACCAGGACCTTCAAGAAGAAGCTCGAGGCCTGCGGCAGGGGCTGGCACGGCGAGCTCCAGTCCGTGTTGTGGTCCATCCGCACCACCGCCACTAAGCCGACAGGCGAGACCCCATTCTTCCCTGTCTACGGAGCCGAAGCAGTCCACCCTCATGAGGTCAAGCATAACTCCCCACGGGTTCTGGCGTTTGATGAAACGCAGTAGGATGCCACGCGGGGGATGGACCTCGTACTGGGGGAGGAACGACGCCGCGAAGCTGCACTGAGGGCGGCAAGGTACCAGCAGGCGCTGCGACAGTATCATTGCCGCAGCATCCACTCCAGGACGCTCGAGGCAGGCGACCTCGTCCTGAGGCGGGTCCTCTCCAGGGAAGAGTTGCACAAGCTCTCACCCATGTGGGAGGGCCCGTTCAGGGTCATCCATATCTCCAGGCCTGGCACCGCGCGCCTGGAGATGTAGGACGGGGTGCCCATCCAGAATGCCTGGAACATCTAGCACCTCCGGAAGTTCTACCCATGAAGCAAGGCCCAGTGCCTGTGAAGCAAGGCCCAGTGCCTGTGAAGCAAGGCCCGGTGCCTGTGAAGCAAGGCCTAGTGCCTGTGAAGAAAGGCCCAGTGCCCGTGAAGAATCGCCGCCCATGACACTCTCACGTAATAATGAGTGGGGTTGTACACGCCTCGGAGTCTCAGGAGAGCCGCCCTCGGGCCTCGGGATTCCCTCCCACACCTAGTGGCAGCACTTAGCTCCGCGCTAGTGAGAAGACATGAAGACTATACTAGGTGCCGGACGCAGCTTTTCATTTGCTTTCCATAGTTGGCTCACCTTCTCTTAATCGAAGATAGCTTCTGGTGTTCCTTGCTGATTTGGTTCCATCGCCTTTTGCCGCCTTTTCTGAATCCAGTTCGCTTGCGTTCTCTCTCTTACATACCTCGCGAGGGGGCTAGCAGGCGCCTTCGCAAGGGTCTCTTCCTCCAGTGTTTGTCCTTCTCTCTGCCTTCGGTCTGCTTTCTCGCAAGGCACCCTCATTTGAGCCCACAAACCGGCACATCTCTCCTAATACGTGCCCCCCCGGGTACCGCGATATGAAGTGCTGGGTCAAGGCTCGGGTGAACAATAAGTCTCTTAGCAAGCTTCCTAACAAATTTTTTGCAGTTCCTGAGCAACCACTAAGCCAGGACGGGCATGAGGAAACAAGTGCCTCATGAAGAAGAGGCTGCACTGAACGCGCCAGGCTAAGTTATCCCCGCACAAAATAAACGACACAACACAGAAATAACAAGCATAGCATAATGATTGAGGAATCACAGTTCGATACATGCCCCTCAGAGCCCATACTGGTTTCATTTTGATGCAAGAAAGAAAAGAGGAACAAAGAAAAAAGCGGTGTTGCAGTGAACCGCGGGGGCATGCCTCCAGCGACGTCCCGAGGTTAGCCAGATCCCTCCTCGCGCTTCACAGAGGTGCGACGATGGGACGACCCGCTCCCACCTTCGAAGCGAGCACAGTGGCTCGTCATAGCCGCTGCTGGAGCTTTCACCAAGAGAAGAGCCACCGTAGCTGGATGAGGCGTGGCCAGCGGGCTCGCCCTCGTCGTGGCCATCGCCGAGACCAAGCACCTCCTCGCCGTCGTTCGTCTCGGGGCAGCACCCGGTGCGGCGCCCACCTTCCCCAAACACCCTCACGTAGAGGGTCGCATCACCGTCATACTTGAAATAGAGGGTGCACCGCTTGCCCAGGCTGCGCGCACGGGCGAACGTCTGCCAACCGCGGGCCATAGCTATGTTGCCCAATGCGGAGACTTCAACCGTGACCCAGGAAGCCCTGCTACCGCACCCGTCCGCTTGCAGCCAGAGCCCGCCTGGACCAGGGGCCGACAGCTCGTCGGCGAAGAAGTGCGGAAGCTGGAGCCAGTTGCCGGCCGGATCCACCAACCAGACAACGAACTCCGGCAGCACCTCTGCCGAGTGGAAGCGTGGTCGGGGAGGCTGCGCAACCACGGCACATCTCCCCTCATCGACGGGGTTGCCCTGACCGGAGCGACCCCTGCCACACACAGTGGCGCCACCCCGGGAGTGGGGGGCCACGACGGGAGTCGTGTGAGCTTGTGGGGACGGCCGCGTCCCCGCTTAGGCACCAAGGAGCCGGGCCCCTCGCGATGGGCCTTTCCTTTCTCCGCGGTGGAGAACCTCTTCGATAGCGCTATTGGAGTCGGTGGTGGAGCAGAGGAGGAAGAAGCAGACGGAATGGGAAGAAGTGGGGGACGGGGGCTTCGCCCCCCTTTCTCATTTATAGCAGGTGAAGGCCAACCAGCGCCCCCCACGATCACACGTAATGATGGTTTTCCTTGCATGTCGTAGGGACTTGTCAAGTTGGGCAGTTGCCAAGGCAGCATGGGGAAGCAGAGACGCCCACGTCCAATCAACCGCCATGCGTGAACCGAGGCCACAGGCTTTTGGGGCCCACGGCGCTCCGCGCTTGACCTTTGGCGTCGCCCTGAAGCCAAGACCGAGCACGCCTTGGGCCCCGGGGCTACTGTCGGCGTTCTGGGAACGGGGGTCCCCAGACTTGCATGCATGCGGCCCACGACATGGCTGGGCTGGCAGGTCTGTATGGACCATCATCATCGACAAGGCATTCAAGACCCTCACGAGGGGCCAAGCCTCGCGAGGCGGACGATGCTAGACCTCCTTAGGAGCGGCCTCGCCAGGCAAGCTTGCGAGGGGCGGAGAGATCAAGGGAAGGCAAACCTCGTGAGGTCCTCATGACGTGAGCCATGACGATCGAGGCCAGGCGGGTGCCAGCGCGCGCAGTATCCTTGCTTCCTCTTGCTGCCAAGGGGGCAAGCGGGGGCGCGGAGTACCGAGGCATCAAGCAAAGGTTTCCATATTGGTGCAACGAGACCAAGACTAGCAGACAGCAAGACGGAGGTCACCATGGAGCCCAAGACGGCGTCACCACCAGAGCCTTTGGTAGGCGATGACCACTTTTGATAGGATAAGCTGTACTAGTTGTCCCCTTTCAAATTGGCCGTTGTTGGCTCTCTTCCCGCTCAATATTTGGGGAGAGGACCAGGGCCTATATAAGTAGAACTAGCAACCACAATAGAGGGGACGATCTGATCGACCTCATCACAAATCGAGAGCGCATCCAAGATCATCTCACCCACACAAGTTAAAAAAGCACAAGAACACCTCAACCTCAGGAGGCTGTTCTTCCCCTTGTACTGTTCATCATCAGCCCAAGAGGCAATCCACCACCACCACACTGGAGTAGGGTATTACACCACAACGGTGGCCCGACCAGTATAAATCTTGTGTCTTTCTGTGTTGTGAGTTCATCGAGTTTGTCCGCGAGATCATAGAGAGCTAGGGCGTGGATCGATAGGGAGAAAACCTTCGCGCACACCCTAGTGTTCAAACCTTGAGGGTTTGCCGGAACCCGTGATCCGACAGCGATCTTGTCGGCCTCGGCCTTGGCATCCCTGGCGACCTCCTCGATGACGTTGTCAATGTCCTCCCGGTCCGCCGAGGAAGGGTCTGGATACCAAGAAGGGGAATGAGGAGGAGCCAAGGTCGATGTTCAAAAAGAAGAAGAAAGAACAGGGATGGGAAACAAACGACTTACCCACACCGTGCTAGGAAGAAGTGGCACCCTCCCCACCAGCATTCGTTGCTAGGGCAGATCCCCCGGCACCCAAGTTCGCTTCCTCCTCCTCCATATGCGTGCGCTCGGTGGTGGATTCCCTTGCCGGGGACACCCCTCGGGGCGATGTAGTTGAGGGGGTGGCGTGTTGCGGGTGGCCCTCGGCGGCTCCTCCTGCTGCCGTTTTTCTCCTGCAAACCTGGCAAGGTCAGCATCACGGATTCACACCCCAATGATCATTAGTGGAGGAGTGAGTGATGAGCTTACGCTGGGGGCTGAAGCGGGGGCTGCTGTCTGGGCTGCTCTCCACCAGCAACAGCGTACACGAAGTACCCGCCGGGGGCTTGTCACCCGTCGAGGCCTTGGCCTTCTTCGTCACCCTCTGGGCCAGTGTCTCCAAGTCCCTACGAAGATAACATAAAATCAAAAGAGGATAACACAAGATTAAAGTCAGGAGATGATCACTACAAAAAAAAGACACATCCGTGACATTTTGGGCCGAACGATTTTTTTTCTGTCATACATATGACACTTCTATGACGATAATTGTGACAAAACCCAGTATCATCATAGATGTGGTGGGCTCCTACTTCTATGACAAAAAATCATGACAGAAAATGGGCTTTTCGTCCTGGGCGGGCCGGAGACGCAGCTGCATGACATTCTTTGGGCCGTCCATGATGGAAAAAACGGTGGTAGAAGCGAGGGCGAGGAAAATTTCGGGGAGTTCCCGGTTGCGGTGGGAGCTCGAGGGCCGAGCGATGTGCGCTTCTCTCGTACACATACGCGCATGTGTGCGAGGCGTTGGCTCTACCTGAACCCGAGCAAGGCGTTGGGCTCTAACTGAACCCGAGCGATTGCACTGCAGGCTATGAGTTACTGAACCTGAGCGATCCATCGATGGCTGTTAACTGAACCCGATCAAGCGATTCCTTTGCTACTGCTGCTAACTGAAGCCGACCGATGCTGCCTCTGGATGAACAGTGAGCGTTGCGGGGGGAGGGGGGGGAGGGTTGGATGAACAGTTCCTAGTGGGGGTGGATGAACATGACCCCGTGGTGTTGCCTCTGGATGAACATGACCCCGATCGATCGAGCCGGTTGGGGCTGGATGAACAGGACCCCGTGGAGGGCTGGATGAACAGGACCACCCCGTGGAGGGCAGGATGAATAGTAGACGGTGGTGGGCAAGATGAACAGTAGCCCGTGGAGAGGTGGTTGAACAGGAGCCCGTGAAGAGGGCTGGTTGAACAGTAGCCGGTGGAGTAGCGCGCGGTGGAGGCTGGATGAACAGGAGCCCATGGATGAACAGTCGCAGGTGGAGGCCGGAGGAGGTCGACGGTGGATGAACAGTAGCTCATGGAGGCTGGAGGGGGTCGACGGTGGAGATGAACAGTATCTCGTGGAGTCACGTTTTGCGGTACACCACACCCCTCCTGATGAACAGGACCCCCGTTTCGACCGTAGCGCTCCAACACAAGTCCGTTTCCTCCGTTTTACGGTACGCCACACCCCTCCCGATGAACAGGACCCCCGTTTCGACCGTAGGAGGTCCGTTTCCTCCGTTTTGCGGTACGCCAGACCCCTCCCGATCAACAGGACCCCGTTCCGAACGTAGGAGGTACGTTTCCTCCGTTGTGCGGTACGCCAGGCCTCGTTTCCATCGCCTGTTCCGTCCAAGCCCTCCTGATGAACACGACCACGCATTCCGTTCCGACCCAGCCGGTTGGCTCCCACGCATTCCGTTGCCTCCCGATGAACACGACGCATTCCGTTGCCTCCCCATGAACACGCATTCTGTTGCCTCCCCATGAACACGACGCATTCCGTTGCCTCCCCATGAACACGACGACGACACTGTTTCTCCGTTCCGATCCAGCCATGTACATGAGCCCTCGCCATACGTATGCGCGAGTAGGCGTTCGAGACCCCGCCCGTATGTACACATACGTGGTCGTATTTTCTTTCTTGCACCCTGGACGATGTACGTACGTGTACATGCTACGTGCGCGCCTCTACTACGACACGTGCGCGCCTCTACATCGACCAGTATGTACGTACACGTTCGTGACCAGAATGACAACGCTATGTACGCTTCGACCAGGTGGGTCCCGACTGCCAGACACTTCCTTGCCGGCGAAGATGTAGGTGGTGGGAACCAGAAGTCAGGGGGCGAATCGTTTTTTTGCCCGGACGCACTTCCTTGCGTGCGAAGATGTAGCTGGTGGGTCCCAGCAGTCAGGGGGAAACGTTTTTTTCGTGAAATACAGTGGCCCATCCAGTGGGTCCCAGCTGCCAGGTGGAGGAATCATTATTTTCCGCGTAATAAGGAGGCACTTCCTTGCTACGGGCGTGGACCCAGCTGTCAGCCTCTCCACATACAGTCCACGTCCGATGGAAGTCGTTCCTTGACCACGTTGACTACGCCGCGCCGAGAGCACCAGGGCGGTGGACGATGGTGAGGCCTAGGAAGGGGACGGCACGGAGGCAGGGAAGACTCGGCAGTTGTTTCCCACGCGGAGGGGAGTAGGACTGTACGAGGGTTTACTGGTTCGTCTGCCGTCGCCGGAGAATAATAGCAGGTGTGGGTGAGTAGAGGGATGGCTAGGCCAGCGATGGGAGTACGGTCCGGCAGTGAGGCCTGCGCGGCAGCACAGCCGGCCGTGAGGAGGAGGGAGCAGGCAGTCCCGCCGACGCTTGTTTGAGCGGCTGGAGCAGGAAGAGCAGAGATTGAAGAAGCACGACGGCCGTTGGATGGACATCCAACAGTCAGTGCTTGTGTGTCAACCTTTTTTTTACGAAAGCCTCGAATCTGTGGAAAACAGCATACAACCCATCTGCCATTATTTCCAATAATTTACATCCCATTTGCTAATTCTTAAGGTTTTTTTGGAGCCCATATTCTTTTTGTTAGCATTACAGCCCATATTGTGGCAACGGTTAAAAAATTATATGAAATTTTGCATATTTCGGTGCGGTCCGAACTGTTTTTAATCCTGAAATTTCGACTCACATTCAAACTGATTTTAAAAATAAATGTATATCAATATAAAATCCAAAAAATTCTCCACGCATAAAAATTAATATAATTTAAAATCTTGAAATGAAAAAAAAGATATTTGAAACTAATTGCCGGTTTGATGTGTTTAAAAATTGTACAACCCATTTCTCATTACTGATGGGCCATTTTCTCGGCCAGCCGAATGAAAGCTCTCCTCGTCTATAAGATTTGCATCCCAACAGGCCTGACAAAGCGACTTACTTGGCAAATCACAAAAAAACTGGGCTGTGGCCGTGGACCCAGCTGTCAGCCTCTCCACGTACATTACTCTTCCGATGGAAGTCGTTCCTTGACCACATTGACCACGCCGCGCGGAGAGCACCACGGTGGTGGATGACGGTGAGGCCTAGGAAGGGGACGACGCGACAGTTGAAGCCCGCACAGAGAGGACTACGAGGGTTCACTGGTTCGGCTACGGTGTGAGGCTGCCGTCGCCGCAGGGCCTGGCCAGCGGTGGGAATAGTAGGGGGCGGTGAGGCCTCTGCGGCAGCACAGCCGGCCACGGGAGGCAGGACCATGCGACATGACCGGCGCTTCTTTGGGAGGCTGGAGCAAGAAGACCAGAGGTTGAAGAAGCACTACGGCCATTGGATGGACATCGTACGGTCACTGGAGCTAGAATCGTTCATATTGACTAAGTTGACAAAGCCCTTCGTCCCCGTCAACTTAGTAGGCCCACAAGTCAGCCTCCCAGCAAGGTGGGTCCCAGCTAGCCGGGGGAGTATTCATGTTTTTGTGCGTAATAAGGAGGCACTTCCGGTGGGTCCGAGCTGACAGCGGGGGGGGGGGGGACATTTTTTTCGCGAAATACGATGGCCTGTCTGGTGGGTCCCAGCAGTCATGGGAAACGATTTTTTTCGCAAAATACTGGTGGCCCATCCGGTGGGTCCCCGCTGTCAGGTGGAGGAATAATTATTTTGCACGTAATAAGGAGGCACTTCCTTGCTGCGGCCGTGACCCAGCTGTCAGCCTCTCCACTTACAGTCCACATCCGATGGAAGCCATTCCTTTACCACGTTGACCACGCCGCGCCGAGAGCACCAGGGCGGTGGACGACGACAAGGCCTAGGAAGGGGACGATGCGGAGCCGGGGAAGACGCAGCAGTGGATGCCCACGAGTAGAGGAGTATGAGGGTTCACTGGTTCGCTGCGGTGTGAGGCTGCCATCGCCGCAGAATAACATGGGGTGTGGGTGAGTAGAGGGATGGCCTGGCCAGCGGTGGGAGTAGTAGGGGGCGGTGAGGCTGTGTTTCCAAGGTCCTGTGAACATCCCACCACCTATACTTGAAAATTTTTATAACCAAGGGGGAGATGACAATGGTGATGATCACGAGCATGAGGATGAGCAGCACCGATATACTCTGTGGCGCCTGGCAACTAATTCCAATGGATCACCTCTTCTTGTGTGTATACAGCCCACTGATGATGTTACTGCTAAGGAAGCAGGTGTCTCCCATGGTCGCACTCTCTGGACCTATTCCAACACCCGTTGCATGGTATTCGGGATGGATACTAGTGTGCTAGCGCCAACTCCTTCTCCCTGACACAGAATTGATAGTCTTGGAGAAAACTCGCTCTTCCTTGGACAAAACTATCCGATGATGGTGAAAGGCGATCCAACTGCTATTGACACATTTATGAGAAGCAACTGTATCTATACCTCGGACATTTGGGTGGTTCCCTACCCTCATACTGATATAGTTGGCCGCTTCAGCCTGGATGATCGGTCCTGCATTGGTCTCCAGATCGACAACAGATGGCCCGTCCCAGAGAATCACTTGTGGTTCAAAGCAAGCGTTTCCAACTCCGCGGAATGGTTGAGTTGAAGTTCATTTCATCGCTTGTTATTTGTTGTGTGGTGAAAACTTTAGTATTTATAATGATATGCCTGTGATAAACTTACTAAATTTATGAATGGCTTTCGAGTCGCTTCTCTAAATTTTTACTAGCTTCACATGCTTCGCGCGTTGGGCGGGTGTTTTTATTGTAGCCATATGTTAATGTGTTCGTTGTACGTAACCAGCACCTCGAATCCTCGATACTAGTATACTATATACTATAGGAGTAAGTAGTAGGAGTAGTAGGGTGGCATGGGCCAGAACAAGCATTCACGTCCAGGAGTATGACACACACCACCACCACGACATCCATCTGACACCATATTATTTCTTGGAGTCCGTGCTAGAGCAATTTCTTCAACCTTGTCATTTCTCTAACTTCAGCCATCGCGCGGCGGGCGAGGTGGGGGTTTGCCGATAGTCGGTTTCCTTAACTGCGGTCCCACTTGTAAGGCCAACTCCAATGCACGACCCCAATCGGACCTCTGTTTTGCACAAACTCCAACGATAATTTTGACTAGAAAAGCAAGACCAAAGAAAACAAGAACCACAAGAATACATTTTACTACTCCTGTAAGTTGGATTAGTGCCTTCTCGATGCATTAATTGTTGATCTGAGGAGGCTCAATCTTGCGTGCTTCTTTCTTCTTCGAGTGTAAAGAAGTAGACGTTGCTTCCTCGCATCTAGTCTCATGTCTAGCCTCTATTCTAGTAGGAGTATCAACAAGTGCACTAATCTCATCCGAGAGCAGAACTGAAGATTTGGTCGGGTTCTTCCTCCTTTTGCCGACACGTGGGACATCCAGCATCCAGGTCGTGTCATGAAAGAAAATAGAGTGGTAGTTGAAGCCACGAGATGTGCATCTTGGGTTAAACTGTAAATAGAATCTTACTACTCTTGAGTAACTCCAAAAGCGGCCACCAAAGATCTTTATTGGATTTGTTTTTCATCACCAGCACGTCGAGGTGAAAGATGTGCAGGTTCAGTGGGTCCTCTTGCATTTTCACTGACATGTGGGGCCGCATGTGAGCAAACAGACGATGGGCTCCGCGTCCGCTGGCTGGCTGAGAAAAGAGATAGAGGAGGGTTGAGCACAGACTGCAAGAAATTTGTTCTACGTACCTCGATATAGGCTCGATATAGTAGGGTGGCATGGGCCATAACTCAGTAGCATTCACGTCTAGCAGTACGGCACACGCCACCCACACGAGTCCCATCCAACACCAATTTTCTTGGAGTCCATGCTACAACCATCTCTTCTCCTTCCTGTTTTCTCAGCCATCGCGCGGTGGGCGGGGTGGGGGTTTGCCGATAGTCGGTTTGCTCAACTGCAGTCCCACTTGTAAGTGAAAATGCAACACCGCACGCATTCCCGCTTGAGCGGCGTGCCGGACCAACCGTGTGGGGGTGCGACGCGAACACGGCAGGCTTTTCCTTTTGAACTCGTAACTTGTAAAATTTGGTTCTGCTCCATGGCGCGACCGATAGATAGAAAATAACGATTTTGCCTAGAGTAATGAGAAGTTTGGTTCTGGCGCCCTTCATGCTTGGAGTACGTACGAAAATTATGAAGTTGATGCGAAAGGTAAGATAATTACTGTAGTATCATATACTACTACATGGATTTGACGGAAAGATAAAAATACATACAAATCCATCAACGTTCAACAACATCCTCACGCCCTAGTGCGCCGGGTCACCAACCAACGTGTGAGGAGCAGCGGCATCGGCGGCGAGCTCAATGTGCTTCTGAACAGTGCCGTCCAAGGTTGCCCTGTGCTCCAAGAAGGCCAGCGTCCTATCGTCCTCCTCTTGCATGTAGTAGTCCTTGTGCATGATTTGCGCGTAGACGTGGGTGATTATGTCGATGGTGTCTTGCTGCGCCAGGCGCTGCGCGGCGAGCGCGACCTCGAGGTGGACATTCTCCGGCGCGACGGCGGGTAGTCGCAGGGCCACTAGTGCATCGAAGAGGTTGTTACCATAGTGGCCGTTGAGGGTGGCGGGCATCACAGAGCCTAGGCGCGTCGGCTGGAGGCTTACGTCAAAGTCATCCGCAAGCTTCTTGATGACGGTGAACTTGCCGAGGAAACCGACAAGGACCTCATCGAACAAGGAGACGAAGCTATCGTCCACGCGGCCCCTCGCCCTGGCGGCCTCAAGCAATACTACTTGGAGACGTTCCTCGGTGCCGGTGGACGCGGTAGTACTCCTAAATCCAGACGGTGGTGCTACTAGTACTAGTAGTAGTACTACCAATGTAGTAGTAGGAGTACTAGCACTGTACTATCCATTGGTAAAATTATTACGTGCTGCTCCTCGCAGTGAAGTGACAAGACCCTGCGCCAGAGATGACACCTGAGTATAGGCGCCGTGTTCAGCATACCATAGTCAGCCTCACCATCTACAGTCACTATCATCATGGCTGTAGAGCTAGCCTGCTTACAACTAGCCCATGTTCGACATAATTTCCTGTGCGTAGATGCCCGTGCATTGCACGGAACACCAAGATTGGGGGTGGACGGCTCCAGCAGCGGCCATCGCGCCAGATTTTTCCATGGTCTTCTACTCCTAGATTGTGAGAGACAAGGAGTTGTTTGTAAATAGGGAACAAATGCGGGCATCTTTTTGCAAGAATGGAGAAGCTTGGTTTGTATGCGTCAGATCTAGATCCGACGGCTATTGGTGAAAGATGGGAGGCACAACATCATCACCAACTTAGGACCTATTTGATTCGCAGGATTTTGAAAATGCAGGAATAGGACACGGCAATATTACAAGTTTCAAACTGTTATTACAAATGTTAGGAGTAATGCTGCACCTACGAAGAGGGAATTACTAGGAAGTTTACATAAGAACTTTTGTTACTTTAGGTGGATGCAGCATTATCGTACAAGCTAAAATCCACCGCCCTGACAAGTCACTAATTGGCAAATAAGTTTTCGAGTCTCTGGCCACTTGATGTTTCAAAAACAAATTCAGCTTCTGCGGAGAAATGAGCTCCACCGTGTACCCGCGCGGATGTGGCTGGGCACAAAGCGTGAGTACGTGCATGGTGCACCTATTCTCTTCTTGTATACGTACACCACCTACGTGGGGTTGTGTGAGAAGGATACAAACCTAGAGAGATATAGTGTGTGGGTTCTTGAGAGTTTTTTTTGTGGGGGGGGGGGGGGGGTCAATAAAAAAATTTAACATATGCAATGTGTGTGAAATAGAGTCCTGGATATAACATATATATAGAGGGGGCGATCCACGAGAAGAGAGTGGAGGTATCATCGGCTTGAGGTGTCCATAGAATCGAAGAGAGGGATGATGTGTGTGTGTGTGCGCGCGCGATCGATAAAGAGTGCCATCGAATTTGTGTGCGCCCACGTCAAAGATATAGAGTGGCTGGCCTACTGGAACGTGAGATGGGGCATGTGCAGTTTGTCTCTGTGGCATGGATACCTACCTGCATCGCTCGACTATCGGTGTGTGGTGGGGGAAGAGGGAGGCCTAATTAACTATAGAGGTACAATGGCTGGTATATCTATGGAGGAGGAGAGAGGCCTACCTCATGTATTAAGGAGATTGATCTGCCTCATGTATTAAGGGAGATCGATCGGCATCCATGCATATGTGCAGGAGATGAATAAAGTTTGGAGAGAGACAGAGCTAGAGTGTTGGAGGGGGTGGTAGTGGAGTTGCTTCTAACAAATGGTGGGATAGGCTTGCTAGACAAACAGAGGGCACGCCCGCAATATCAATAAGAGAGGAGATGGCTGCTTGTTGTCTGTGCATGTGCGTGTGAGAGACGGGTCAGGAGGCATGCACGCATGATGAGGGGGGACGATGTGGCTGTGGTAAGGAGACGTAACTACATAGGAAGATCAATCACCCTTTGTAAGAGAAAGGAGATACATAACTTGTGAGGTACGTCGATCGATGGGGGGGTAGTTAAAGTTGATCTAGGTATATGTTGGGAGATCGATTGGTATACATGCATGTGTGTGTTAGAAGCAAATGAGGCACGAGGAGAAGGATAGAGAGAGAGGGATGCATGTAGGAGGTGGTACGAGAGGCATACTATATCGAGGGGTAGGAGTGTGCGAGTATGAGAACGATGAAAAGAGTGGTGGGAGTGAGGCATGGATGGTGACAAGAGAAGAGGGGAAGCTTGTGTTTGTGCTAGGCACACCCGGCTAGAGAGGCATATCGATCGATGTGTGCCGTAAGGAAGGAGCTGGGGGGCCTACACACACCGTGGGTGAACGACCTAAAGTGAAAAGACGAATTTGTGCGATGGAGCTAGAGAATCCTGAGGGAGGGTGAGATGGATGCGGGCGTGTGCATGCACAAGAGAAAGTTAGCGCTAGCTACAAAGATAAGAGGGTTGTGTGGGTGTAAAAGACGAATAGAGATCATATATACTTCATTATAAAAAGCGAATTCAGATATTTGAAGAATTTATCATAGTGTTTCAAACCGACGGATGTGTGAATATATATAACGGTGATACACATGGTGTGGTTATGAACATGGTATACTACATTTAATATGCTTTATCTCTACTCTTATAAAAACGGAGTTGTTGATGATGGTGTGCCTGCCATCCTGCATTATAGGCCGTCTGATTTATCTCTGGCAGATAGCAAGGAAACTATGATGGTTGAAGTTGGCAACAATCATGATTGTAGATTCTTATTGAAATAGAGAAATGAATTCAAATTAGTTCAAATTGCAGCGGTAGTATAGACATTTGGAATGCACTAAAATGTTGGTATGAGTAGGTTACATGCATTATACAGCAAGCGAAAAAATTTAATCGGACATAACATGGATTCATACTCCCTCCTTCCATCTATATAGGGCGTAATGAGATTTTTAAGACCGCCTTTGACTATTGACAAGATTAATAGTACATGATATGCACAATGTGAAAATTATATCATTGAAAGAACCTTTCACAGATGAATTTAACGGTGTGCTTTGTGTAAGTTGCATGTCATATATCATTGCTCTAATATTTGGTCAAAGTTAGCATCGAAAAACGCATTAGGCCCTATATAGATGGAAGGAGGGAGTAGCTTTGAATAGCATTTGTATAGTAAAACGGGGCAAGACTCTCTCTTTGTGTGGTGTGAATAGTTTTATTTTTTTCGTTTTCTTTTTGGTTAAGGGAAGTGTGAATTGATTTGGTACGTACAAGTACAATATTACTACACGTTAAGCTTGTCCCTAAAATTCAACCCACGTCTTGTTATATCCCCAAAATTCAGATATCGTGCTCCCAAAACTGGCGCCTTCACAACCCACGCCTTGCTATCCCGAAATTACAACGCGCGCTAAAACTCCCTCCAGCTGCCAAATCCTGACACGCGAAATCCCCCTTCTAACCCTGAGCCGAAAGGGCCGCTAGTTCAAATCGGTGGGGGGTACTTTTGTAACACACCCTACATTTTGGACAAGCGCGTTCCTAGGTAATGCTTCACCCCCTCCCATCGCCCCCTTTTCGCCATTCGAAATCCCAAGCCGCCATAACCTCTCCGCTCCAGCCGCGAAACCCCACCCTCCTCCGTCCGCCACATCACCGCCACCCAGCCGGAGCCTCTTCCCCGACGACGTCGTCCACCACAACAACTCGATGTCCCTCGTCCACCTCCCCGGATAAGGATTTATCGTCCATCTCACCGTCCCGCCGGTTCAGCCGCCCCGTCCTCCACCTCCAAGGAGCTGCTCCGACGATCGCCTCATCTATCGCGGCTGCTCCATCCCCACAGCGCCGCCTTAACCTGCTCCACCGGAACCGCAGCATCCTCACCGACTCCTTGGACGAAGCTGAGGCCTACTCAGCGCTGCCAAAGAGGTTGTACACTCATCGCATCGCACCTTCTCCTTAACTCCACCTCCCGGCGCCGACGATGCTCCATCCCGCACCCCCATGGAGTGGCTACCTTGAAGCCGGTGCCGCGGGCGACATCTCCACGGTGGCTCTCCCCCAGTGCGAGGCCCCTTCGGTGGCGGCGGCCATACCAGCCGGATCTGCTGCTGCTGCTGCTCTGGCTCTCGCTCGATTGCTCGCTCGCCCAGCTGCTGCTGCTCTCCCCCTTACTCGTGCTGCTGCTCTGCTCCGATTAAGCCACACTTCAGTCGACTGAATCGACTTTTGGGTCAGTCGATTTTCAGGGGTTGGGGGGCTCACCGGAGTTAAGGAAGAACCACCCGCAGCGGGGACGGGGGCTTGCCGGGGAGGTACCCGACTATCTATCTTAGGGTTCAGGGTGGGGAGCGGGGGGCCTAGAGGGCTGGCTGGGGCGGCGGTGGCGAGTTGTTTCGGGGCGGCGAGGCGGCGCTGGGGCCAGCGGTTCGGCCGGTGGTGGCTGGCGGCTCAGGGGGGTGCACGTTGAAGATGAACTGCAGGCCATCCCTAAACTACATGTCAAGTGCCTCTCTGCTACCATTGCGTTCAGTTTCGACAGTAGCATTCAGATTCCATAGTAAATTTCAGTTTCGATAGTTAAGCCCAGAGTCAACAATTTTTACCTCATTTGTTGTAGTCATGTGGTTTTGGTGATGTTAATTTTACATCCATTTTACATCATCTATTGGAGATGCTATTAGAATCCCACTTGAGATTGACGATGTCTGTCTTGTGCTGCTTCAACCTTGACGTCTTACGGCTCACCGGAGCTACTCCAACGACAGAACGATCGGTCACAACAGAGCAGTGCCCTGGACGCCGTCTACAGATTCCTCAGATCTTCCTCCACACCTCCGACAGTCACCTCTGCCTCAACTGCTTCAGCGACCAACCCAATGATGCTGAGGTCAACACGGCTACGGCAAAGAGGTTGTACACTTGTTGCATCACTTATTACTATACATTCACATCGATCCATAGGGCTATTTTGGTTCAACGGAAAAACATCGATCCACTGGTTGTTACCATCACTCTAAATTTCTGCATGCTCTCCTTACATAATCTCACCATATTTTTTTCGTATGCATGTCAGATACTGTACACAGTCATGCTGAACATGTAGAGAAAAAGAGAAGAGTTTTGCACGGCAATACAATGTCATGCAGACATCGCTCCATGGTGGGTTCAATGGCAAACCCTCCCCACCCCTCTCCAGATTGTAATCCAGAGGAAGATATCTGTTCTGAGGCGGATTCGGACGCCGCTGACCACTCCTATTTACCCCCCAAGGTGTTTGCTCTATCTTGGCATGATGATGTTAGTCATATCATGCATATGTTGCCTTGCAGTGCCTACTTTTGACATCATATATGTCATCTGCTTAGTCTAGACATGTTTTGTAATGCCACCTGTTTAGTTTCTATATCATATATGGGAATTATGCAGTCTCATGTCTTTTAGCCAGCCATAATATATGTGAAATGTGCAATGACATCCTGTTTAACCAGGCATCATATATTTGAATGATATCTTGCCCATCCTTTTCTTCATTACATTTCCATTTGTCGACAATGTTTGTACATTAAACTACTCTTCCCGTGAATCAGCCATTTGGGTGGGAGATGGAAAAATCTGGAGTGAAAACAAGACCTTCAGAGTAGACAGTGCTACCTGTCGAAGCAGATCTCTTGTTGGGTCCCGATAGCTCCTTAGAGATGGATTCAGAGACAGATGACCAGTCCTATTCTCCCACTGAGTTGTATGCTCTAACTTGGCACGGTTATACTGCTCATATCATGCATACGGTGTCTTGCATTGCATAGTTTAGGCATCATATATACAATATTCAACAGCATGTTCTTAGTTCAGACATCATATCGAATGCCCTCTGTTTAGATAGACATGAAGGTGATCCTGATTACTTAGATAACATGTAGCTGAATTATGTCATGCGATCCTGTTTAGTTATTCATCATATCTTTGAATTGTGTTATGCTATGCTATCCAGTTTAGATAGACATCATATATGTGAAATTATGTCATGCTATCCGTTTTACTTAAACAATATACATGTCAACTATTTCATGCCCTCTTTTTTCCACACTATCTATTGCATCTGTCTCTCATACAATGTCTGTACATTCAACTATGTTTCCTGTTTATCATCCATTTGAATTGGAGCGGGTGATGCCAGTATCTAGCGAACTAAAAACACGGTCTTCGAATAAAACAGTGCTACCTCTTGGTGGAGACAGCACCCCGATTGTACATGCACAAGAACCAGCCCTACCACACATAACCCAAACTCTCACAGATTGTACCCCTACTACGATGGACAGAGAACTAGCTTCACCCAATCTAACCCCAACCCCAGCCGATAGTAACCCAGTTCCTGTTGACACAGCACCATCTCCACCACAGAGCTCCCAAGCAAGAGCAGTTAGTAAGGCAGCTCCAGTGCCCAAAGGGCCAGTTCTATCATGGTGAACCCCAACTCGACCAGTTAGTACGCCTATTCCTGTGGAGGAAGCACAACCAGCTAGTCGTAGTTTAGCATCTATCGCATTTGATGTTGTTAAATCGTATGTGCGTATCTTCCCATCTTGGAAATATTATACTGAAGATGAAGGAAAATGGCAGTTGCAGGTGTTTGTCCAGGAGTTATGTGTAAGTAATGTTATTCATGGCAATTACTTTGCTTCCTCCCATACATCCTACCTCCATGATGGTTATAATATAGCAAAATTTCCCATTTTTCTCTATAGAGAAGGACCGATTTGGAAACTCAGGATGAGGTAACCTATGCTAATACCTCTGCTATCTTCAAGAATGCTTGGTGGCAGTATTGGAATTACATGAAGAAAACGTACTTCACCGACAAAGAAACTCATCAAATTCCCTTACGTTCTCCTGAGACACATTTACTAGACGATGAATGGGAATGCCTTGTTCTGTACTGGTCCCGAACCAAGAATGTGGTAAGGTCTATGAGCTCATTTTCTATTTTTAAGTATTATATTCTTGCGTCTTACTGTACTCTGTTCATGTAGAACAAGTGCCTAAACCTGAAGAACAACTGTTCTAATTTAAGATTCCATTGCTACCATAGGACATAGATATATGTTTGTTTGATGCTTTTATTATGTACTAGTACTTGGCAATAGAAGACTTGGTAGTTTAATCCTGTCCACCTTACTAATGAACTGGTTCACCGAAATGAGTATCATATACTAGTACATGCTAAACTTGTTATGTGTCTGCTTGTTTCTTCTTTTAGAATGCTGATAGAATATTGGGGAAGAGTGCCTTATTAAGCAACGGTAAAGGAAGTAATGCAGATAAGGTTCAGGATGGTGATACATCCTGTCTTGGTTTAGTGTTGGAGTTACTGGCCACTACCGCTTGCACAAGATATTCAAACTCACTGTCTGAATTAGTTCAGTTTCTTGCGTCTCAACTACAAGCTGAAAGACATTGATCAACTGTGCTGCGACAAGAAGCGGAAGGACTACAGAAGTCCCTGGAGCATGTAGATGCATACTTTCTGGTGCAACAACAAGCGTTGGAGGATTTTAGCGCCAAACATGACAAAGCTAATCAGCTTGCTAAGCTTATTGCCAGCATGGTGGATACCCAGGATAACATTTCTTGAGCTCTTCTGAAGTTGTTTCAGTTATGCTCTTGTTTTGCTGCCGCGTTTATTTGCACTGGTGGCCAATTTTTACGGCCAGTGTATATGATATGCTGCTTTGTTCCCTATATTTGCACTGGTGGCGAACTTTGATACCCAATGGATGTAATATGTGTAATAGCCGTGATAGCCTAACGTTAGTTGCTTGCTTATTTATTTCCTTGTTGTCTTGTTTATTTGTTTGCTTGTAGTCATTGTAGTTCTTTTTCCGCGGTTAACTAGTGGCTGCAATAACCTATTTTTTAAAACTAGGCCACAATAACCATGGGCTAATATTTATTGTAGTGACACTAGGCCTCCTACGGGCCATAGAAACAGTGGGCCTTCTACGGGCCGTAGAAACTGTAGGCCTTCTATGGGCTGTAGAAACAATGGGCCTTCTACGGGCCGTATCATCAATGGGCCTTATACGGGCCGTATGATCGATTGGCCAAACATGGGCCAATAACAGGCCGCATTATGGCCGTAAACGGGCTAGAGTTGGAATCGTCCGTTCATGGGCCGACCGTAACGGGCCATCGTTAATAGGCCGTATTTGATGACGCTATGAAAATGGCCCAACGTATTAACGGACCACAAACGGGCCGACTGTAACCACGGGCTGAATTTGGCCCACAAGCAGAAAATGACAGTAACGGGCCATAAGTAAACGAATGCTGGAAATGAGCCCAAGAATAAATGGGCTTTGAGAAGGCCAAAAGATAACATGGGCTGGAAACGGCCCAACGGAATAACGGGCCGTTAATGGGTATAAAGTGATACACTGTTCATTACGGGCCAGTTTCACCACGGGCCGTTAATTGGTGTAAAGTGATACACTGTTCATTACGGGCCAGTTTCACCACGGGCCGTTAATAGGCCAAGAGTTACATAGGGCCTCATATGGGCCGAAAGACGTCATGGGCCATACATGGGCCAGAAGTGAAAACGGGCTGGAATGATATTGGATGGCCCAGATGACGCTACTGGGCCTAATTCGGATAGGGCGTAACGGGCCTTGGGTTAGCGGGCTGTAAATGGGCTATATGAGAACATGCCATTAACAGGCTTTCCATGGGCCGGCCCGCCACCTTTTGACCAAGTCAAAAAGACCGGCCTTTTCACAGGAATGGGCCTCTGTTGGGCCGTGCCACGTGTCGACGTATCATAGGCGCCTATCTGACCCACTGACGAGCTGACACGTGTTTCGTCCGGCCAATAAGAATTTTACACGTGGAAATTTCCCATTGGTCGGGGTTATTAACGGGTTATCGGATCCAAAACCCGAACCGATAGCTTAATGGTGTTTCGTTACGATGGATGCCACGTGTCGGTCACCCTTGATGAAAGCACTTATGTGACACGCGATTTATCGTCATGGAAGTGGACACTTCCGTGATGATAATTTTGGTAATGTCATGGAACACTTCTACGACAGCACAGGTATGACTATCTTGATTCTGTCATAAATTTGTCATGGATGTACATGCATGACAAAAAAGCGACCTACTGTGACAAACACGTATCATCACGGAAGTGTATTTTTTGTAGTGGATGTGGGGGCGAAATACTTACTCTTCCTCCACTAGCTTCCTGTTCCTTGCCGGGCTAAAAGATCCGAGGTCGAACTCGGCCTCCAAGGTGCTGCCCGAAGGAGAAGGGGAAGGATATGGGGTCCGGTTCCGCTTGGACAAGGAGGAAGCAGTCGATGTCCTCTTCGCTATTGCGTCCTTCATCGCCATCGTCTCGCGCACGAGCTTCTCCTGGGCCAGCTGCCGCAGCGTGGTCCTGCCGGGCCGGACTGGCTCACCAGAGCTGGCCCGCTGCCGGATGTGTTGCCGCCCCGCGACCGGGGGGGGGGGGGGTCATTCGCCTCGACCTCCTCTTCGGACGACTCGTCACCCGCGTCTTCAACAAGGGGGGCGTCGGCACCGGCGCCGCTGGCCTCCCCGGCAGACTCCGCCCACTGGGCGAGCTCCTTCTCCTCCGGGGTGTCGTCGGCCTCCTCCTCTACAGTGCCAACGCTGCCGGCCTCCCTAGAGAGCGCCGCCTTCGCCACCCTTGCGGTGATGTAGTCCATCTCCGCCTTGGTGGTGTCTTGGATGAGCAGTGGCTTGTCACGGACATAGCTCTCCAACAAAGTGTCGAAGAACTCCTGCACCTTCTCCGCTGGCGGCTCGGCCCAGGCCGGGTCAAGGCCATGTGCGCTAAAGTCCGGCATCATGGCGATGATGGTGGACTGGCGAGAGTTGTTGCTCAGCGGGACCACTACCGCCGGCAACCAAAACAGGGTCCCCATGACAGCCTTGCTGGCCTTCACGGCCCTGCCGGTCCTCTCAGCCCTGCCGTCGCTGCCCATGTCGAGCTGAACGAACCTTTGACAGAAATGGGTGTAGTCCGTCACCGTGAAGTTGTGCTTCAGGCCAGGTCGGAGCCTCATGATGTTGGCCGCGTTCCAAAAATCCCAAGCCGACCTCCCCTTGTTGTGCAGGGGGCGATTCAGCGATGGGTGAAGTCGGCCCCGATGATTTAGACGGTGAGCCCGACCATGGTGAGGCGATGGATCCTGGTGGAGGCTATCGTGAGTTTCTCGTCGTTGGCATCGAGGTCGCTCCAATCCCTGCGGCGGGTCGGCGGACTCTGACGAACTTGGAAAAACTCCTGCGGGTCCTTCTCCTTGATCCAGCACCACCGGCCCCGCCACTCCTCCCACCTCTCCTTCTGGGCACCCTCTGGATACGTGCCCTTCTCCTGGGTCCTTAGGATCCAGGAGATGGATCCGGAGATGGCGCCCCCTGGTTGGAGGCGAGGGGAGAAGTAGTGGCGGAAGAGCGCCATGTTGGGAAGCACTCCGGCAAAGCCCTCGCAGAGGTGGGCAAAGAGAGCAATGCACGCCACGACATTCGGCGTAAGATCCAGAAGATGGAAGCCGTAGGTGTGCATGATGTAGTTGAAGAAGTCAGAGAAAGGGGGGCAGAGCCTGCAGGAGAAGAAATCGACGATGAAGGGGTACCAATTTAGGCCGGCCTCGGCGAAATTGGTGGGGATGACGCGCGTGGCAGGGTGCCCCATCGTCTTCCTCCCCCACAGGGGCAAGAAATAGTTCTTGAGGTGGACTGCGTCGACCATCGAAGGGAAGTAGGCGAGCTGCATCCGCCGCACTGCCGACTCGCTCTCCGGCGCCTCCTTCTCCCCGGCGTCCTTGGCCGCTCCCTTGCCCTTGCTGGTTTTGGGTGCCATGGCGGCTGGGAGAGAGCGAAGGATCAAGAGCAATGGGGGCGTGGCGGTGGCGGGCAGAGGCAAGAGCTTCGAATCTTTTGCCCGAGGAAGAAGAAGGGAACGACGGTTTTGAGATTGGAAAGGGCACAGAGGGTAAATGAGGAGCCCGCCTACGGTTTTTCCTTTTTACGGGGAAGGCGCGGGCCGCCTCTTTACCACGATGTGACACATAAGTGTAGCAACCGCCCCACGCATGACCCCCACGTCACGCATGACCCCCGCGTCGCGCATTCAATGCGGTTCATGGGGAAGCGCAACGAGCGAGGGACTTACTGCAGTAAAAACTCCGCCGCGCACGCGCCCGCCCACCGTTCTTGGGCTGGCCCAATAATGCCCCGCGCTTATATGTGGCCCAGGACCGGGGGCTCCTGTCTGTGTACAAAACTAGGGGTCCCTTTTTGTACCCCTTTACTTATGCGCGGCGAGTCACAGCCCCACGCCCGTGGCCACACTTGGCGGGGTAGAAGAAGCCAAGGTTACCAGAGCTGTGCTCATGACGAGAAGCACAAAGAGCAGAAGGGCGAGGTGAACTCCCCCGGCAAGGCCCTTGCCGGGGCAACTTTCCCAATGCTAGCAGGGCTGCCACCCTTGAGCCTAAGAGTTCCGACGCCCTCAACCACATTGGAACCAAAGCTCGGGAGGTGCCTCCATTGTGGCATGTAGATCTTTGTGAAGACCAAGAACATACAAGACTAGATGAGAATCAGAAGACGAAGATCCTCGGCAAGATCCTTGCTGAGGATACCCACGAGACCCCCCAGCAAGACCCTTGCCAGGGACGCCCACGACACCACGACAAGACCCTTGCCGGGACCCCAGCAAGACCCTTGCCGAGGCCCCGGCAAGACTCTTGCTGAAGACATCCGCGGGGCCGCAGCCAGGCCCACACCTGCCAAGACTCCACCTTCGTTCTTACACAGCTGCCAGCCCACCAACTAGGCGAGCACCTACATGGCGACGTGCGGCCTCTAGGCAAACTCAGCAAGCACCTGCGTGGTGGCATGCCGGTCTTCATGAAGACTCTGCCACCGCACCAACTCAGAAGCCAGCCAGCCAGCGTGGCACTACGCGCCTCATTAGTTCAGACGCGCGTCAAAGCCAGGTGAGGCGGCGACAGCTGGGACAAGCTTCCTTGCCGTCCCCGATAACGCAAGAAGGGCATGTCGGCAGTGCATTAAATGCGTTTGTCCTACGGTGCCAGGGGATAGACTCGACTACTGCACAACTTTCTACCTCTTGTGTGGCACTGTGGCAGTCCCTTTTGACTATAAAAGGAGGCCCGCGGCATACTGAAAGGGATTCAGACTTTTTGGATCCTACAGGCTTTGTAGCGAAAGGGATTCCTCGTGATCCCGTAGGTGTCGTTTCCCCCGACATCTTTGGCACGCCAGGTAGGGGGTGGATGTTGGTGTCAAAACTAGCGGATCTCGGGTAGGGTGTCACGAACTGTGCATCTAAGGTCGATGGTAACAGGAGACAGGGGACACAATGTTTTACCCAGGTTCGGGCCCTCTCTATGGAGGTAATACCCTACGTCCTGCTTGATTGATCTTGATGAATATGAGTATTACAAGAGTTGATCTACCACAAGATCGTAATGGCTAAACCCTAGAGGTCTAGCTTGTATGGCTATGATAATGTGTCTCCTTCGGACTAAGTCCTCCGGTTTATATAGACACCAGGAGGATCTAGGGTTACACAAGGTCGGTTACAAAGAAAGGAATCTACATATTTGGTCGCCAAGCTTGCCTTCCACGACAAGGAGAGTCCTGTCCAGACACGGGTGCAGTCTTTGGTCTTCGTATCTTCACAGCCCATCAGTCCGGCCCATGGCTAACAGGCCGGACGCCCGAGGACCCCTTAGTCCAGGACTCCCTCAGTAGCCCCTGAACCTGGCTTCAATGACAAGGCATCCGGTGCGTAGATCTGTCTTTGGCATTGCAAGGCGGGTTCCTCCTTCCGAACTCCAGGGTAGTCTTTGGATGTATTGAACATGTCTGGACCGGTAACACACACCACACACAACCGTAGAGAGAATATAATATTCCACGTGTCCAATCTGGTGACAACCTTTCATACGTCTGCCCGGTCACTATATCGAACCGTTTTGTCTGCCATCCCGCATTTTGAGATGCGGTTTCCATCGACACGTCTTGTCAAAGCAGAGGTCGTGTCCCCGTATTGCGAGATCATCATCAATACGGGTGTAGGTAACCCAACCGTACCGTTTACATAGCCCTTGGGAGTAGGCGAGTTTTAAGGCGAGTAGGAAGGCGTTTGACATTCGCGGCCTTTATAAGGGGATAAGGATTCGTCCTCATTCACCCACACCTTCTCCTTCCTCTGCCCATCCATTCTTGATCTCCGGCGCCCAAGCTCTAGCTTCCCCCGCCAGAGAAATCACTCCAATCATGTCCGGATCCGGAGCTGGAGGCAAGTGGATGGCCTCCTCTATTAAGAAGAAAGACATCAAGGAGCTCTGAGAGGCCGGATACCTGGCCAAGGAGATCATTCACCGTCTCCCGACCGAGGGATAGATCGTCCCTAACCCAGAGCCCCGTGAGAGGGTTGTGTTTCTCACACATTTCTTCCGTGGCCTGGGATTCCCTCTCCACCGTTTGTCCGTGGATTGATGTTTTACTACGGGATGGACTTCCATGATGTAGCCCCCAACTTTATCTTCAACATCTTAGCATTTATAGTCGTTTGCGAGGCCTTTCTCCGTATCCCACCTCACTTCGGCCTATGGCTGAAGACCTTTAATTTAAAGCCGAAGGTGGTGAGAGGCCAACAAGCAGAGTGCGGAGGTGCTATGGTGGGAAAGATGCCCAATGTCACATGTACCGATGGCTCCTTTGTGGAGATGGCGAAGGGGTGGCAGTCGGGGTGGTTCTACATCACCGAGCCATGCGACACCAACTGGGTGGCGGACCCCGAATTCTGATCTGAAGTTCCGATGCAGCTCACCTCCTGGCAATAAAAGGGTCTAACCTGGGGTTCTTCGAACGAGCTAACTAGGCTCCAGACGTGCATCCAGAACATGATAACCAAGAGAATCAAACTTGATCCAGGTTATGCTCATTCGCCAGATCCTTCCGTGCCAACGCCGGACTTGCTATTTGTAAAAGTTTGATCTGGCCAAGCACCAGACGCTGCTAGGGCTCTTCGGCATGACACATGAAGAGATCTGGAAATTGCTCTTCAAGGCCGGCGAGACACCACCGCCTACGACTGAGGATGGCAGGCTTAGCTTAAAACACCAGGCTAATTCGGTAAGTTCTTACATGTTTTTAAGGTATAGCCTTTACTGGCATATTTTGTGAAGGAGTCTAAGCCTTCCTATCAATTTTTTAGGCCTGGATCGACATAGCGAGGAGGATTAACTATCCGGCCCCGCTGCTCGAAGACCAAGAAACCCCACTTCTGACAAAGATGCTATTTCCAGCGTCTTATGATGTTCCGGAGAAGAAGGCCAAGAAAACGGCCAAGGGGGCCCGGAGTGGCCTTCGCTAAAAAGGCACTTCGGACGTGATGTCCGAAGATGAGACTCACTCTTCGGCCGCCGAAGACGACGATGAGGAAGAGGAATAAAACGACTCCCCCCTTGGGGGGAGGAAGATAAGGGGGGCCTCCCCAAATTTGGAGGCAAAGACGCCCAAGAGGGGGAGGGGCTCCCTTGCGGATAACTCCACGTGGGATGTTGATAGTAGTCTGGAGCGAATGCCCCAGACCAAGCCTCGGGCCACCTCGTAAGTACCAAAAACCTTATGCATGTCCAAATGTATGGCCTTTCCGTTTTGTAATATTAATATGTTTAAATTATGCCATCGCATTCCGGCCCGCGACAGCTCCCCGTGATCCTTAACAGAGGGTTCGCTAGATTCAAAGGAGATGGCTAGCATCTCACCGCCGCCTGCTTACTCCGTCTCGGCCAAGGGTGATGACGAGGTGGTGTCCCAAAGGACCTTCCCAGACCGTGGGGAGGTTCCGGAGATCGTCGGGGTGGGGCCCAAGGATGACTCCTCGGCCGCCGGACACATGAGGAAAAAGCCCCCGAGGGGACTGGTGATGGGGGCCAAATTCCATTCGGCCCCCGGCCGGATACCATTCCGGAGACCTACACGGCTCCTTAGTCTAGCGAACAGCCTTCCCCGAAAGGAGGAGGTGTGCCTGTTCTGCTGGCGACCTCTGTCCAACCAGATGCACTAGAGAATCTACTGGAAGTGCTGTGACGCGCTTCCATTGTGGACGAACATTGTGCTACGGTGATCGAGAAGGTTCAGTCCGCCAAAAAAGACTGACCGAAGCCTGCGCTAGCCTTTTAAAAGGCTTTGAGGTAAGTAATGTAATTGTAGAAAAGATATCATAGTGTACACAGTAGCCCCTGATGCTCTGTTCGGTGTTCGGAAAAAAGCCGAACAGAGTATAAAAATAATTTTCATAGGAGTCTAACATAAGATGTCTATGTGAATAAGCAGGTGTCGCTGCTGGCTGTACTGCTCATACTACGGAGGTCTCCGGCCTAAAGCAGAGCCTGGAGCGGGCCAAAGAAGAGCTCGGCCTCATGAAGAAGCAGTTGGAGGACAACCAAGGTATGCAGTGACCTGCGTGTATATTTAGGATGGATGAATGTTTCATGCTGACTAAAGTGTCATGAATTTTATTAGGGGCCACGACCGAGGTGGCGGCCCTGAAGAAGGTGTTAACCGAGGCCAAGGACGGAGCGGCCAAGGAGCGCGCCGCGCGTGAGAAGCACGAGGCCCGGGTCAGCGAGGTCCAGCAAGAGCTCCAGGATGCCGTCAAGAAGTACGAGTCCTTGGAGTCTAAGACGCAAGCGTCCGAACTTGCGAAGGTCCGCCAGAGCGCACAAGAGGCTCGAGCCGATGCCTAGAGCGCCCTTCAGGAATCCAGGCAGCCAAGAAGATCGCGGCGGGTAAGGCTTTCATTATGCAAAGCAAGCCTGTGAAGGAAATGTTCCTTTTACTTACCCGAATTTGGAGCTCTCCAGGGGCGTTTACGGATTTGCCGCGCAGCGTATCAGATGCTACTGAGTTCTATCGAGCCGAAGAAGGGAGTTCTACAGAGAAGCTGTTCCATTCTCAATATATTGGACCAGAACATCCGGTGCCCCTCAGCGACCAGCTGAAACAGCTGGTCAAGCTGCACAAGGCGGCCGAGCTAGCCATGAAGGACCTGATAGTCCGACTATGGCCAGCCGCGCCGATACCCCGCAGCTACTTCGGACTTGTGAAGCGGCTTGTTAGTGTCTGCCCACGGCTTGAGGTCATAAAGCGGTCGGTCTGTATTGAAGATGCCCGGATGGCCTTTGACCGTGTCAAGATGCACTGGGCGAAGGTGGATGCCAAGAAGTTGATGACCAAGGGGCCGCCTGAGGGCAAGGAGCACCACCGACCCGAGTTATATTTTGATGGTGTCCTGGAGGGATCCCGCCTTGTGGCGGAGCAATGTGCGAAGGATGTTATATTCCCATGAAAACATTCGTATTATCCTGTCCTGTAACATGAAACAATGATGTTATGCAATATAATGCTTGTTACGTTTTAATTTTTTCCTCCTGTGTGGCCGTGTTGTATGAAATCTGAGGGTTGGCCAGTCGTCGGCTTCTGCCCCCATGTAGGTAGTACGGGGTTGTTTAGGATGGAATCTAAACAATCTTGATACAATTATATGATCCTTGAAGGAGTTGTTTAGCACAATGAACCAGGCAACCAGACTATGCGGTTTGAACGCCCTCACTTAGCCATAGGATTTTTATAATAAAAACATGGGCGCAACCCCTAGTATTCGAACTAGAGTACTATAAGCGTCTGATCGGGAAGTACCGATCCTTTGCATAATGCGGAAGAAACCTCCAACGATTTGCAACATCCGAACAGCTGACCGACTCTCGCCGCATCATGACAGTCAGTTTTCGGCTTTGTCTACTGTAACACCCACAATGCGGATATATCTCCCACGTGTCGGGGCACGACTTAAGGGCATAGCCGCATGGTAGGTTTGTCGCAAGAGGGGTAATCTTCACACAATCCCATGTACTGAAAAAGAAAGGGATAAAGAGTTGGCTTACAATCGCCACTTCACAGAAATACAAGTTAAACATACATCATCCAGAATACAATCAAGGTCAGACTACGGAACCAAAATAAAAGAAGACAACACCAAATGCTAGATCCCTGATCGCCCCAACTAGGCTCCACTACTGATCGAAAGGACAACGAAACAACACAACAAACACGATGTCCATCGAGCTCCCACTTGAGCTCAGTTGCGTCATCTGCACTGGTGTCATCGGCACCTGCAACTGTTTGGAAGTATCTATGAGCCACAAGGACTCAGCAATCTCACACCCGCGAGATCAAGACTATTTAAGCTTATGGGTAGGAAAGGGTAGCGAGGTAGAGCTGCAGCAAGCACTATCATATATGGTGGCTAACATACGCAAATAAGAGCGAGAAGAGAAGCAATGCAACGGTTGTGAACTAAGTGATCGAGAAGTGATCCTGAAACTACTTACGCACAAACATAACTCCAAAACCATGTTCACTTCCTGGACTCCGCCGAAAATAGACCATCACGGCTGCACACGCGGTTGATTCATTTTAATTAAGTTAAGTGTCAAGTTTTCTTCAACCGGATATTAACAAATTCCCATCTGCCCGTAACCGCGTGCATGGCTTTCGAAAGTTCAAAACCCTGCAGGGGTGTCCCAACTTAGCCCATCACAAGATCTCTCGGTCAACGAAGGATATTCCTTCTCCCAGGAAGAACCGATGAGACTCAGAATCGACAATGGTAAAACAAGACCAGCAAAGCCGCCCGATGTGTCGACAATCCCGATAGGAGTCGCACGTATCTCGTTCTCAGGACACATCGGATAGGTCAAACTACGAGTAAAACCAGCCCTCAAGTTGCCCCGAGGTGGCCCCGTAGGTTGCCCGGTTCGGACCAGCACTTAGAGAAGCACTGGCCCGGGGAGGTTAAAATAAAGATGACCCTCGGGTTGGCCGACCCAAGGGAAGGGTAATAGGTTGTTAGGCAAATGTAAAACCAAGGTTGGGCCTTGCTGGAGGAGTTTTATTCAAAGCGAACTGTCAAGGGGATCCCATAACACCCAACCGCGTAAGGAACACAAAATCAAGGAACATAACACCGGTATGATGGAAACTAGGGGGCAAGAGTGGAACAAAACACCAGGCATAAAGCCGAACCTTCCACCCTTTACCAAGTATATATAGATGCATTAAAGTAAATAAGATATAATAATGATATCCCAACAATATCCATGTTTCAAACATGGAACAAACTTCATCTTCACCTGCAACTAGCAACGCTATAAGAGGGGCTGAGCAAAGCGGTAAGATAGCCAAACAACGGTTTGCTAGGAAGGGAGGGTTAGAGGCTTGACATGGCAATATGGGAGGCATGATAAAGCAAGTTGTAGGTATCGCAGCATAGCAATAGAGCGAGCAACTAGCAAGCAAAGATAGAAGTGATTTCGAGGGTATGGTCATATTGCCTGAGATCCCGCAAGGAAAAAGAACGAGTCCATGAAGAAGACAAGCGGACGTAGTCGAACGAATCCTCACAACTCCGTAACGGAAATGAAGCTAACGAGAGAAGCAACCCGGAAAGAAGCAAGCAACATAGTAAACAACCACCACATAAACTTGGCATGATGCACAACCAAGTATGATGCATATCCGGTTTAATGAGGCATGGCTTGCCAAAGTGCACAAGCAAAACTACAAGTTAAGTGGAGCTCAGTATGCAACGAGTTGCATATTGACAGAACACCACATTCAAGCTATTTAGTTCAATATCATTTATGTACCCAACAATATTAAATGTTGTTAAACATTGCAAGAGGTGAAGCATAAGAAAACTACCTATCCAGGAAAGTATAAATGAGGCCGGAACAACAAACAACGATTCCGGTAAATCCTCAGACTCTGCCAAAGCTCAATTTCTCCAATGCGCACTCCACAAACCTCCCTGTCGCATCTGGGTTGTGCAAAATCCATTGCAAAGGGAGGCGGGTGACGAAGGTGATCTCGTTCCCTTGGAAATAGTGGCGCCACTTTCTCGAGGCCATGAGGAGGCTAAAAAGCAGCTTCTACATTCCAGAATATCTTGACCTAGCCCCCTACAAGAGGGAACTAACAAAAAACACTAGATGCTACACCATCTTCTTCTTCTGTCCCACTTCGCCCATCCACTCAGACTCTGCCTCGTCGGGACCGGGCCTTGCCGGCGGTCCTGGTTTGCCGACGTCAGGCTCTGCCGGGGTCCTGATGGCACGGGTGGGGCTTTCACTATAAGCTCCACCCTCAACAGCAAATAGGAAAGCGCGCTCGTCGCCTTCCCGCAGGCGAATGTCGATGTATTTGCATGGCAAGCATTTGACATCCCCGGCGCTCCCAGGGAGGTGATTGAGCACCATCTTGCTATCTGTCCTCATGCGCGGCCCGTCAAGCAAAAGGTGAGGAAGCAAGCTTTGGGGCAACAAGAGTTCATCATTAAAGAGATCAAGATGTTGGAGGCGGCAGGCTTGGTAAGAGGAGTGCTCCACCCCACATGGTTGGCCAATCCGGTGGTGGTGTGTAAGGCGAATGGGAAGTGGATCTGTGTATTGATTACACAGACATCAATAAAGCATGTATAAAGGATCCTTTCCCTCTGCCACGCATCGACCAAATTGTATACTCCACTGTCGGGTGTGACCTACTGTCATTCCTCGATCTTCATGATGAAGGAAGAAGAAGAGAAGACCACGTTCATCACCCCATGCGGTACGTACTGTTTTGTACGGATGCCTTTCGGGTTGAAGAGCGCTAGTTCAACATTTGGCTGAGCGGTCCAGATTGGTTTTGAGCCCCAGCTACATAGAAATATGGAAGCTTATATGGATGACAAAGTGGTCAAAACCAAGGACAGGGCCGCGCTCGTGCAAGATTTAGAAGAAACATTCACAAATATGCGCAAGATCAACCTCAAGCTCAACCCAGAGAAGTGCGTGGTCGATGTCCCCTCCGGAAAACTTCTCGGGTTCTTTGTGTCTCAACACGGAATCGAAGCAAATTCCGACAAGATCAAGGCAATCGTGTAGATTGAGGCACCGAAACGGGTCAAAGACGTATGTAGGCTCGCCGGCTGCGTTGCTGCCCTGAGTAGGTTCATCTCCAAATCTGCTGAGTGCACCCTCCTCTTTTTCAAAGTTTTGAAAAAGGCTGGTCTAGTAAAATGGACTCTAGAGGCAGAGGCAGCACTACAAGATTTGAAGAGGTACCTCTCCTCCACGCCAATATTGGTCGCGCCTAAACCACGGGAGCCGTTGCTGCTGTACTTAGCAGCAACAAATCAAGTGGTCAGTGCTGCGCTGGTGGTGCAGAGGGAACTTGAGGGAGAAGCAGCAGTTGGAGCAGAGCCGTCGGATGGAGGGCCGGGGTCCTCCAGGTAGATCCCGACGCTGGCAAACCAGGACCCTCGGCAAGGCCCGGTCCCGGCGAGGCAGAGTCTGAGCGGATGGGCGAAGTGGGACAGAAGAAGAAGATGGTGCAGCACCCAGTGTTTTTTTTTAGTTCCCTCTTATAGGGGGCTAGGTCAAGATATTCTGGAATGCAGAAGCTGCTTTTCGACCTCCTCATGGCCTCGAGCATGCTGCGCCACTATATCCAAGCGCACAAGATCACCGTCGTCACCCGCCTCCCTTTGTAATGGATTTTGCACAACCCAGATGCGATAGGGAGGATTGTGGAGTGTGCATTGGAGCTGTCGATCTTTGGCCTCATTTTTGAAAGTACTTCAACAATCAAGAGTCGAGCTTTGGCAGAGTTCATAGCAGAGAGGACCGCAACGCCCGACGTGGAGATTCAAGAGACCACCCTTCCCGGCAAGGAGACGAGCAGTGAGTGGATTATGTACTTTGACGGAGCTTTCTCACTCCAAGGTGCTGGTCCTGGCGTGCTACTCGTCGCACCCACTGGAGAGCACCTCAAGTACGTAATTCAGATGCACTTTCCGTGGGAAAAATCAACGAACAATACGGTTGAGTACGAGGGGTTGCTTGCCGGTCTCAGTGTCGCGGCAGACCTCGGAATCAAGAAGCTCATCATCAGATGTGATTCGCGGCTCGTCGTCAAGAAAGTTACCAAGGATTACCAGAGCCCGTTGATGGAGGCCTACGTGAATGAAGTGAGGAAGTTGGAAGAATGTTTCAACGGCCTACAGGCAGAACATGTTGCGCGAGCGGAGAACAACATTGTCGGCGACCTGTCGAAACGCGCTGCCCTCAAGTTGCATGTGGAACTAGGTACCTTTGTACTTCAGTTAATACAACCATTTGTAGAGCCATCAGCAGGGCAGAACAAGTGAAGGAAGACAAGCCCCGACAAGTACCTTTCCGCCGAGCTCCCAGAAGCCGCCGGCAAGGGGGTTGCCGGGTACCCCAAGCTTGCCGAGGGGAAACTACCTCCGATAGGGCCCCAGGCCCTGACCGTAGAGGCAGCTGCCCTTGCAGCCGAAGATGTGCCTTTGGTCCTTGCTGTCGAGCCCCAGGCTCCGGCATGGGCATAGCCCACCATCCATTTTCTCCAAACAGGAGAGCTCCCCAAGGAGCAGGAAGAAGCAGAGAAAGTAGCCCGCCAGTCCAAGATGTACCATTCTGTGGTTGTTACCCTGTACAGAAGAAGGCCAAATGGTGTGAGGCTGAAGTGCATTCCTCAAGAGGTCGGACTAGAGCTGTTGGCGAAGATATATGGAGGTGTATGTGGCTCCCACATAGGATCAAGGGCCCTTGCCTGCAAGGCAATCTGGCAAGGTTTCTTCTAGCCCACAGCCCTCCAGGATGCAGTTGCGCTAGTGACCCAGTATGAAGCGTGTCAGTTCCATTCGAAGAAGCTTCATCAACCAGCTCAAGCCCTTCAAACAATCCCTCTCTCCTAGCCATTTTCGGTCTGGGGGCTCGACATACTGGGCCCTTTCTCCTGTGATGTCGGGGGCTTTGAGTACTTGTACGTCGCAATCGACAAGTTCACAAAGTGGCGCGAAGTAGAAGAAGTGAGGAAGGTGACAACACAGTCAGTCGTCAAGTTCTTCAAGGGGCTAGTTTGCCATTTTGGTGTGCCGAATAGGATCATCACCGACAACGGCACACAGTTCACAAGACGCACCTTCATGTAATACATCCAGGACCTCGGTAGCAAGGCATGTTTCGCTTCAGTGGCACACCCACGAAGCAACGTCCGGGATGAGAGGGCAAATATTGAAGTATTGCGAGGCCTTAGGACAAGACTTTTGATAGGCTGCACAAGTGTGTAAGGCACTGGATTGATGAGTTGCCAGCGGTTCTTTGGTCGATCAGAACGACACCAAACCGAGCCACCGACCAGACACCCTTTGCCCTGGTATACAGGGCAGAAGCAGTTCTCCCCATGGAACTCACATATGGGTCACCTCGAGTGCTCCCTTATGACGAGCTTGAGCAAGAGCAGTTGAGGCAAGATGACGTGACGCTCCTTGAGGAAGATCGTCTTCGGGCGGCTGTGCGAGATGCATGCTACCAACCAGCCTTGTGCTGCTACCATAGCCGCAAGATTCATGCCCGAAGTCCTGAGGAAGGCGACCTTGTTCTTCGGTGCGTTCAGTTGGCCAAGAATTCCAACAAGTTAACGCTGAAGTGGGAAGGCCCTTATCAGGTAATACGAGTCACCAGGCCTGGCACAGTCTGCCTGGAGACCGAAGATGGTGTCCCAGTGAGCAACTCCTAGAACATCGAACATCTTCGTAAGTTTTACCCATGAGGTGCGGTTGCCGGGCCTCCTGGCAAACCACCTTTTGTAGAAGCCTTGCCAACAAGGCATGTAACCCTTTGTACAGAGCCAGGCGCAGGCCCTGAGCATAAATAAATGAAGCACTGGCACCATAAGTTTTAGCATGCATGCAAGGTTAAGTCTCTCTCTGGTAGGGTCGATAGTGCTCAACGGCAACTAACCCCTAGCATAGAGGTCGGGTGTGTGTCTTTTCGTCCTTTACAGTCCTTTCTTTGGTTCGCAGGATGCACATGCGTTTCTACCAAGCCATTGAAGGGCAAGGAGACGGATCGACATCCTCGACCCCGACAAGCCATTGTCGGGGGGCTGCAGATTCAAGTATCCAACCACGGCAAGCCAAGGTTGCCGGGGGCTGCAGATTTAGATAAGTCTTTTATCCCCTGTTATGCATTTCTATATGGAACTGGAACATATGAAGCCTCGTTTGTTCCCGGGCCACCGTGCTCCCCCTTTCCTGTGCCCAAGAACTATTCTCTGGGCCAGAACTTGGTTGTAGTTCCGGTGACAAGGAAGCAAATGAAGGGCCTAATCCTACTTTGCCCCTGCCTCCGCCGAGAGCGTGAGTATGGTCGTGCCATGAAGTGAGGGGACGGCAAGGCCTGTTGCCGGGCGACATTGTTTATCTTAGAAATAACAAGGATTCATTCATTGGCATGGTCCTCACACACAAAGAACCCGGCAAGCACCCTTTTTCATTAATAAGTTCCAAACAGGTACGATTCGTATGGAATGTAAACATGAGCAAGCGGATTACAAGGTTCAAATCTAACGAGTGCCCGCAGGCTTGAAAACTAAAAAGGATAGGTGCCCCATGATCCCCATTCTTGCCCTTTACCTCCCAGGTGCAGCAGGTGAAGGCAAAAAGGAGGCAACGGGGAACGCGCCGATGGAGAGCTTGACGACGAAGACCCTCGGCAGGGCGCGTGGCCAAGGGAGGTGGGCGACGCGGTCAGTTGGAGTCGGCGTCCTCCCGCTTGATGCCCTCGTCTTTGCTGTCCTCCTCGTCACTCCCGCTTGAGGAGGAGTCTTCATCATCGGAGGAGCTCTCCAGGCAACACCTTAGGCGAGTTCCCAAGTGCCCAAAGACCTTGACGGAGAGCAGGCCGTTCTCCATTCATTTGAAGTGGAGAACGAGCCCCTCCGATAGGCTATGGGCACGAGTGAAGGTCTTCCATCGACGACGAAGATACATAACGTGAGGCGCGGGGAAGTCGACGTCGACCCACATGCTGCCATTCCCACAACCCCTCATATGCAGCCTCAAAGCCTATGGTGGGTCGAGCTCCATCTCCCGAGTGAATGGAGTAGGGAGATGAAGACGACGGCGCACTAGCCTGTGCAGCCTGATGAGAAATTCGCGGGGCTGGTCCCCGATGTGGCCCTCCATTGGGGGAGGGGCCGCTGGCGGAGGCGCGGCCGGTGCACCTCCCCGTTCTCCTCTTCCCCGAGCGCCACGGCAGCCGATGTCGGGGGAAATGACACCTATAGGATCACGAGGAATCCCTTTTGCTACGGTTGGCGGGCACGGGGCTGTGGAAAGAGCGGGTTTGAGGGATCAACACGGGGGGATTATCCAGGTTCGAGCCGCAAGTGATGCGTAATACCCTACTCCTGATGGTTTATGTTTATCTGGTGTTCTTGGACTAGCTACAAAGCGTGTAGGGTCCAAAAAGTCTGAATCCTCTCTTAGTACGCCGTGGGCCTCCTTTTATAGTCAAAAGGGGCTGCCACAGTGGCACACGGGAGGTGGAAAGTTGTGCAGTAGTCGAGTCTATCCCCTGGCACCACAGGACAAATGCATTTAATGAGCTATCAACGTGCCCTTCTTGCTTTATCGGGGACAGCAAGGAAGCTCGTTCCAGCTATCGCCGCCTCGCCTGGCTTCGACGCGCGTCTGAACTGACGAGGCGTGTAGTGCCACGCTGGCTGGCTGCTGAGCTGGTGCGGTGGCAGAGTCTTCACGAAGACCTGCATGCCACCACACAGGTGCTTGCTGAGTTGGACTGGAGGCCGCACGTCGCCATGCAGGTGCTCGCCTAGTTGGTGGGCTAGCAACTGTGGGGGAACGCTGGTGGAGTCTTGGCATGTGTGGGCCTAGCTGCGGCCCCGCAGATGTCTTTGGCAAGAGTCTTGTCGGGGCCCCGGCAAGGGTCTTGCCGTGGCGTCATGGGCGTCCCCCGCAAGGGTCTTGCCCGGGGGTCTCGTGGGTATCCTCGACAAGGATCTTGCCAAGGATCTTCATCTTCTGATTCTCATCTAGTCTTGTATGTTCTTGGTCTTCACAAAGATTTGCATGCCACCATGGAGACGCCTCCCGATATAATATTTCCAATGTGGTTGAGGGCGTCGAAACTCTTAAGCTCAAGGGTGGCAGCCCTACTAGCATTGTGCAAGTTGCCCCGGCAAGGTTCTTGCCGGGGCTGCGAAGGCCACCCCGGCAAGGACCTTGCCGGGGTAGTTCACCTCGCCCTTCTACTCTTCATGCTTCTGGTCTTGAGCACGGCTCTGGTAACCTTGGCTTCTTCTGCCCCGCCAAGTGTGGCCACGGGCGTGGGGCTGCGACTGCCCGCGCACAAGTGAAGGGGTACAAAAAGGGACCCCTACTTTTGTACACCGGCAATATTCCAAAATATATCTCCGTAAAATTTGAGCTCATTTGGAGATGTGAAGAATAGGTACCTCTGACATAGCTTTTTCAGGTCCAGATTTCTAGCTACAGGTAATCTCCCTCTTTGTGTGAACCTTGCATAGTATGAGAGAAAATGCATTAGAATTACTCCACAAAGTATTGTATTGATTGAAAACACTATAAATGACAGAAGGAAAACATGATGCAAAATGGACGTATCAAGGTACCATGGATTTATTTTTAGGCAAAATGATGAAGTCACCGATGACTGCAGTTCAAATTGTCATGTCTCCTTTTTGGAAACTATGATCCTTCTTGTGAGATGCTCCAGTTTCCAAGGAGCGATCATCAAAACTTGTGCCAAACTTTGCAAAAATTCTTCCAGGGGTCTTGAGAGCACGCCACAGTGAGACGTCACTTTTCATGATTTTCGAACTCTCTCTGCATTTCCTGTAATTAAAATACTAACAAGACCTATGGCAGTCACTGCACTTCACAGCCAAAATGTTTCAAAATTATGCCCATTCCTTGGACAATGAATGAAAACCCGCAAAGCGAGACAAAAATGATTTTTAGACCTTCTTTGCTAACACCCACATGTAGTTGTGGTTTTAGGATTTGATTTGTATGCACAAAATGCATGGTAAATTTAAAAAATGGCTTAAATATAGCAAACGAGACATGAAAAGGGCCACAAATCAAACCTATGGTATATTGGTGATTGCGTACCATGGAAAATAATTCGAGGCAAAACGATGAATTCACTGATGATTGGAGTTTGAATTGCCACCCTTCCTTTTGGAAACTATGGTCCTTCTTGTGAGATGCTCTAGTTCCAAAGGAGTGATCATCAAAACTTGTGCCAAACTTTACCAAAACATTTTCACGGGGTCGTGAGAGCTCGCCAAGCTACACACCAATTTTCGTGTTTTAAGGACTCTATTTGCATTTCCTGTAATTAAAATACCAACAAGCCCGACGCCAGTGGTTGCATCTTGCGGCCGAAATGTTTGAGAATTCTTCTTGTTTCTCGGACAATGAATGAAAACTCGCAAGTGACACACAAATGATCTATGCACCTTCTTTGCTAACACCCACATGTAGTTGCGGTAGGGTCTTGGTATATATGCACTAAATGCATTGTAAATGCAAAAATGGCTCAAATATAGCAAACGAGACCTGAAATGCGCCACAAAATCAGACCTAGGGTATAATGGTGATTGCTTACCGTGGAAAAAAATCAAGGCAAAATGATGAACTCGCGTCTTTATTCAGACGTAATAATGGCGTTAGTTGATGTAAATGTTTGCAAATAGGACACGGTTCCATGATGAATGTTGTGTGCCTACCAAACCATGGCCGATGACCCCTACTACATGTGATGAGAGTCGTGCATTGTGATTGGACAGAACACAAACCCCATGGATCGTACTTCTACATAGTTGGATGCTCCTAGATCGAGCAACAAACATTATCCCTTTCATAACCATATGTAGTTGTGGTTAGGATTTTATTTACATGCACTAAATGCATGGTAAATGCAAAAAATGGCTTAAATGTATCAAATGAGCCATGAAATGCACCAGAAAATCAGACCTACGGTATAATGGTGATTGCGTACTGTGGATTTTTTTGTGAGGCAAAGCGATAAAGTCACCGACGACTAGAGTTACAATTACCGCGTCTCCTTTTGGAAGTTATAATCCTTCTTGTGAGATGCTCCGGTTTCCAAGGAGCGATCATCAAAACTTGTACCAAGCTTTACCAAAAAATTTCCATGGAATCGTGAGAGCACGCCACAGTGAGAAGCCGATTTTTGTGATTTTCGGACTCTATCTGCATTTCTTGTAATTAAAATACCAACTAGACCTATGTTGGTGGCCGCACCTCTGAGCCGTAATGTTTGAAAATTCTTCCCATTCCTTGGACAATGAAAGAAAACTTGCAAAGCGACACAAAAATGATTTTTAGACCTTGTTTGCTAACACCCACATGTAGTTGTGGTTGGGATTTGATTTATATGCACAAAATGCATGATAGATTCAAAAAATGACTTAAATATAGCAAACGAGACCAGAAAAGGGGCATAAAATGAAACCTAGGGTATAATGGTGATTGCGTACCATGGAAAAAAATTCAAGGAAAAACAATGAACTCACACCTTCATTTCAAAATTACCACGTCTTTATTTCAAACGAAATTATGTTGTTTCTACACACGGGCGCGTAGAGGCAACCATTTTCATAGGCCTTTCCACACGGTGACCGGTGCTCTTTTTTCACTTTTTTAACCAAAGCCGCCAACATCCCCCCATCGCCCGCCCCCGTTTCACTTAATAGTCCGCATATTCCACCAAAACTCCATTGCCACGTCCACCTCCCTCAGATCCACACCAGAACCCTTTCCTGTACCGATGTGCTCAACCTGGCTGTGTGCCCACTCTTCGGCATCAACTCTACCCCCACTATCGTTCCCAACATGCGGCTGCCCGCGCCTCGTTGTCTTCGTTTGCTCGCCAGCTGCCCTCGAGCATATCGATCATGTAACCCTTGCCTATCCTATGGTCCTGCCGGGTTTTCAAAAAACCTATTAGTTACTGCTCTCCATCGCGGTGAGGCATATTTCCTCGCAATCCTTCTTCCTATTTCGTCCATTATGTTCCCAAATTGGTTATAGAATAATGGAGAGCATATATATGTTCATTATCTACCTTCTAACTAATACATATAAGCTGTATTTGTTCCAATTAGTTATTGTTGATTTAAAGATCGTGGGTGCCCGAATCACACAAAATTCACAAATTAGTCGTACATTTTCAAAATAATTGCAGGACATGTTTAGACAGCTTGCTACCAAGTTGTTAGCTTTATGCTTATCCTCCTTTCCTGAGTTTCGCATTTGTTCTCTGTAGATGCCGAGTAGCAGCGACAACACTCATGCTTTTGGTGATGTATCTTCATCTGAGTCCAATAACCCTAGGTCTCTAGCAGATGGTCAGGGATCAAGTAATCTAGAGTTGGATAGAGTGGTCGCAATCACCCTTCCGGTCAGGACACGGAAGAACACTCCAAGAAAGCTCACACACCAGCCTAAAGGTGTAGATGAAGAAACCAACATCGATTTAAAGACTTGGGCTCCAACTGAACTAGATAAAGCACGCACGAGGTTCAGGAGTGTGTGTGTGGATTTGTTGGCAGGGCAAGGCTTAACATTAATTTGTTGGGTATTTGGAAGGCCGGTGTCACATCCCTAGAATGTTGGTTGTAATTAGTTACATGAGTGGGCATCTTACATCATGTCTATTTTCTGAAAGTTGAATTGAGGTTAGTTGAAACCCTCAGAAACAAGTTCAGAAATAATCAACATTAAAATCTCATCAAAGAAGCCCAAGAAAATGTTCCTGTTAAACCTTGAAAAATATTGGCAACAATAAAATTCAAACCAATATTTTTGGAGGCTTAAAAATATTTATTTTGGGCCTTTGAGTTAAACATAATGTATTTGAATTGGATTTATTTCTGTTATAAAAGAAATACTTGTCCAATAATTTTGGAAATTATTGTGGGGCTCTGGAATAATACCACTAGTCCATATACAATAATTTACAGAAGTAAATAAATTGGTTTAGTATTTCTACTAAATCAAAAACAGATAGCAGATAACACAAAAACAGAAAGAAAGGAAAAGGAGAGTACGTGAGCCACTTACCTGGCCTGCCCTGTGCAGCCCACCACTGCTGCAGGCCCAGCGCCCCAGGGGCAGCACTGTCTTCTTCCTCCTGCCAGGAGGAGAAGCAGCTGCGTGCCCGGCACACAGCCGAGCCGCACCAGCCCCTGCTTGCCACCTGACGACATCTCGGCACTTCCAACTGCGCCACGGAGATGCCCACGTTTCCCTCTGCCTCTCTCCTCTCTCACATCCCCCTCTGACCCTCTCTCTCTCGCACACCCGAGAGCCACCGTCGCTGCCGCGCCCGGAGCCACCCCTTCGTCTCCCCGACGCATCCACAGGCTCCGCTACGTCGCCTTGAAGCTCTCCGCCAACGAATACGACGCTAGAAGCCCCGTATCGTCGTCCCCGACCTCATCTTGAAGCTCCGACTGCCGGAGATCGCTGTCGCCGTTTCGTCGCCTCCAAGCCTCCCCCGAGCGCGCTGACCATCCCGTCGTCTCCTCTGTGAGCTCACGGACCAAACCCTCCTCTCCTCCACCTCGATTGCTTGCCGTAGCCATCTTTTTCATCGGAGACCGAACAACGCAGCCGTCCGAGCTTCTTGCCACCGTGCCCACAGCCACCACAACTCCCAACCGAGCACATCCACGTGCTCACCGCACCGTGCAGGTGCCGCAGCAGCCAAGCACGCCACCCCACGGCCACCGCAGCCCCGTTCCCGAGTGCACCCGAACTCCGGCTGCTGCCTTAGAGCTCGCCGTTGTTGTCTCTAGCCGCCCCAGCTGCTGCTGCTTGTTGCTTTGGATGCGCCGCACTCCCAGGAACCCATAGGAGCAAACCGCACATCAAATGGTGCTCCATAGCAAGCGCACGATGCACCTCCACCATCGGCCGTGGTCGTCGCCGACGAAACTCCGGTGGCTGACGTGGCACCATTAGTTTAGGTGCTAATCATGTTTAGTTAGTGACCCGTGTCGATGACATATGGGCCCCACGCCCTTAGCTAACCATGGTTTAACCTCTGTTTAGGTTAAGTTAATCATAGTGGCCCCACGCATCGGCGTTGACCTCGCTGACGTGGCCATTGACTGGACCCACCTGCCCCTGACACTAAAGATGCCGGGTCACTGGCCAGTGGACCCCACTGGTCAGGTTTGACCTGGGCTGGTGCCGTTGACCTGCTGACGTCAGCATGATGTCATGCTGATGTAGTAATGATTTTCTGGTTTTAAAATAATCCAGGAAATTTCAGAAAATATCCAGAACTTCAAAAATTCATAGAAATTAATCTATAACTCCAAATGAAATAAATTATATATGAAAAATTATCAGAAAAATCCAATCTATCCATTTATGATATTTCCATGCATGTTTGAGCTACTTATGCCTGCTGATCAGGTCAAATCAAATGTTGGCATTTAAATAATCACATATGGAGTTTGAATTTGAACCTTTGGTTCAAACCAACTTCATTTAAATCATTGCTAGTTGCATTAGCTCAAATCACAGCATATTGCCATGTCATTATCATGCATCATATTGTTGCATTGCACTAATTGTGTTCTTTCTTTGTTGCCGGTGTTTGTTCCCCCTCAGTAGACGTGGTTCCGATGATGAGTTCGATGACACCGATGAAGAGCTATACAATCTTCAGAAGTTCCAGGCAAGCAAAAACCCCTTGTTCATTCCGATACAATCCCACTCTCTTGCTCCTGCCTCCTTTATTGCATTAGGACAACAACGATTCAACTGTTACATGCTGCGGTAGTTGAACCCTTTTCCTCTTCATGACTTGTCATTGCCACAGTAAATAGATGAAACCCACTAGCATGAGTAGGAGTTGTTTGAGCCCTGATGTGCCTACTCATTCATGCTTGTTGTCATGCTTGCTACTGCTTAGAGTTGAGTCAGGTCTGATTCATCGGGAATGAATTGGAATGTGGTGAACATGTCTTACTGTTGAGAGCTAAGTGTGTGAACACGATTTGGTAAAGGTAGAGGTGAGAGGCCATGTAGGAGTACATGGTGGGTTGTCTCATTGAAACCGTCCTCAGGAACTGAGTTCTATGTTTGTGATCCATGAACGGTTACTACCACACATTAGGTTCCGGTAACTCGACCCCTCTCGACTTATTAATCACCTCGATCTTTGTGCAGGAGTTGCAACTAGTTTCTGGTTTTTGTAGGATATGTGTTTGGGGCCGTGCGTATCGCTGACCCTAGGGGTGGGCTATGATGTGGTAGAGACACGAGGAATGGTGTACCGGGACGCCCGTTTGGTGCCCTCGGAACGCTGCTCTCATCGTTTGGGGCCGTGAGCGACACCCCGGCCAGATCTCCTTGCGAATGGAACCCGAATAGGCGATAAACCTGGACTAGAGACTTGTGTGGTTAGTCAGGTCGTGGCCGACACCCTCGCCAGGCCTCCGCTTGAAGGTTGCCGAGATACACGACGTGTACATGGTGGTAAGTGGCGAGAGCGTGCGTGAAGAAGTACACCCCTGCAGGGTTAACATGATCTATTCGAATAGCCGTGTCCGCGGTAATGGACTTCTGGGTTGCCTTTACAGTTCATAAACAAGTAAAAAAGTGGATACTATAAAATGCGCAAGATAAGCGTGAGTTCTATGGATGGCGTTCTCATAGGGAGACGGGAGCGGATCCATAGTGGTGTATTGATTGGTCAATATGTGGACTCATGTGCACCACCTCAAAAGAGTTACTTGCAGTCGTAGTTCAGGATAGCCACCGAGTCGAAGCTGGCTTGCTGCCGTTAAACTCCACCACCCCCTTTGTTGATACTGATGCATGTGTAGATAGTTCTGATGTAAGTCTTGCTGGGTACATTTGTACTCACGTTTGCTTAATTTATATTTTTGCAGAGAGACTTCAGTCTCACTAGTAGTTCCACGTGGACTTCGACGTTTAGCATGTTACCTCAGCTATGATCTTGTGCCCTCGGCAGGGTCTTGTAGTTAGTCAGGCTTTTCAGCCTTTTTCCTTTGTAGTTGTCTGTACTCAGACAAGATAAGCTTCCACATGTGCTATTGATTTTATGACTTGAATGCTGGGTCATGAGACACATGTTTGTAATATCTGACTCTTCGGATTCTTATGATTAAATACTTTGTGTCGTAGAGTTTTGTTGTGATGCCATGTTGTATTTACACATATTGAGCATATTGTGTGTATGATTGAAATGCTTGGTATGTGTGGGATCCGACAACCTATTTGTCTATCCTTGGTAGCCTCTCTTATGGGGAAATGTAGTCTAGTGCTTCCATTGAGCCATGGTAGTCTGCTATAGCCCGATTTACCGGAGTCCTGTTAGCCCAGTTGCTACTGCTCCGGAACACTTAGACTGGCTAGCATGTGTCCTTCTTCGATCCTGTGTCTGTCCCTTCGGGGAAATGTCACGCGTTGTCTTTCGGAGTCCTATTAGCCTGCTATAGGTCGGATTCCCGAAGTCCTGCTAGCCCAGTTTCTACAGCCCAGATTCACTCGCTGATGACCGACACGTTCGTTGCTGGGTCATGTATGCTTGTCTCTATAAGTTAGTGCCACTTTGGGTTTACGACTAGTCATGTCGGCCCAGGTTCTCTGTCATATGGATGCTAGCGACACTATCATATACGTGAGACAAAAGGCACAAACAGTCCTGAGCCAGGTAAGGTGGCACCCATGGGAATACCGTGCGTGAGGTCGCAAAGTGATATGATGTGTTACATGCTAGATCGATGTGGCTTCGTGAAAGTGCTAGTGATCGACTAGAGGGGGGGTGAATAGGCAATTTTTATGGAAGTCTTCAAAAAATGGAAGTTTCAAAGACAAACGATAGAAATAAACCTATTACCATGCAAGGGAAGGTAGACTACACTAAGCAAGCCATAGTCAAGTATTCAATGAAGTGAAAGCACAATGACTAATAGCAACTAGGCAGTATAGATCAGGTAGGAAGATAGTGTGAAGCCAATCAGAATAATCAGTCACTCAGTGAAGACAAAAGATAATGCAATCATACAATGACTTCACCAGGACCAACAGTAAGTAAAGGGATGGGAACAATGAAACCAGTGACTTGTTGAAGACAATGATTTGTTCGACCAGTTCCAGTTGCTGTGACAACTATACGTCTGGTTAGGGAGGCTCAGATTTAACTCAGAAGACCGCATCTTCACCTTATTCCCCTTGAGCTAAGGACACCCAGTCCTTGTCCAATCACTCTGGTAAGTCTTCAAGGTAGACTTCCAAACCTTCACATACTTTGTTCACCGGCGATCCACAATGACTCTTGGATGCTCAGAACGCGACGCCTAACCGACTGGGGAATTCACAGTCCTCAAGTGTAATAAGTCTTCAGATCACACAGACAGGAAGACTTCAGTGATGCCTAACACTCTTTGGCTCTGGGTGTTTAGGGGTTTGTCCTCGCAAGGAATTCTTTCTCAAAGGCTTCGAGGTGGGTTGCTCTCAAACGACAAAAGCCATACACTAACTCTGAGCAGCCAACCATTTATGGTTGTAGGGGGTGGGCTATTTATAGCCACTAGGCAACCCGACCTGATTGGTCCGAAATGACCCTGGGTCACTAAGGAACTGACACGTGTTCCAACCGTTAGATTTCAAACACACACGGCAACTTTACTTGAGCTACAAGCAAAGCTGACTTACCCAGCTCTGGATAAGATTTGCTCTCATTGTCTTCACTCGAAGACATAGGATTGTGGTTAAGCATCACTTCTGTCATTCTGACTGGTTCACTTGGACCCCACTTAACAGTACGGTGGTTCCTATGACTCAACAAAGAAGAAAAAGAACGATGAAACACCTAAGTCTTCACGCTCCATAGTCTTCACACGTTGTCTTCTCTTGTCATAGTCTTCAATGTGAATGTCTTCACATCCCACCTTTGACTTCAATGTCTTCATACATTTTTAGGGGTCATCTCCGGTAGGAAAACCGAATCAATGAGGGACTTCTACCTGTGTTATCCTGCAATTCTCACAAACACATTAGTCCCTCAACCAGGTTTGTCGTCAATACTCCAAAACCAACTAGGGGTGGCACTAGATGCACTTACAATCTCCCTCTTTTTGGTGATTGATGACAAACTGGTTGAAGTCTTTAACGGGGAATAAAATATGTGAAATTGTAAAGGATAGGGTATTGTCTTCATAAGTTGCAAGGGCTCCCCCTGAAGATGTGCATATAAGTAATTTGCTTTTGGAATGCAAATGCACATGGCAGGTTGTACTTGTGGAGATCCTCTTCAGCCTATGATGACAATTCATCATGCAAGATATGATTTGACGAAGATAATGACATGCATAATGAAAATGGACGTCTGCAAAATGATCTAAGTGCGGAATTTATCATCGCACATGTGGGATTTATCATCGCATCACAGAATAGCAAATAAGTAGCAGACGACCATCGAGTTTAAGTGTTACAACTCAAAGAACCAAATGTATCGAAAACGAGAGTTGTAAGCACTTGGCAAAAGTAGCAAAAAATAAAGCAACCACCCATATTGACCCGCTTGAAGACTATCAACTCATATGCTTCTCCCCCTTTTGTTAGTGAGGACCAAAAAGGTTTGAAGACATAGAGCACCTACTCGTTCCCATGAGGTGCAGGCGAGGCAGCAGGGTCGTCGTTGAGATCCGGTGGTGCAGAGGAACTTGGTGCAGTGTTGACACGCACTGAAGTTGGAGGAGGTGAAGTTGCATCATCTTGGTCATCGATGACTCTGGCATTTACAGTCGCAGCTGAGGACAAGTAGTCAGAGTCTTCAAGTGAGGGAGTCCGATGCAAGTGAGCATTTTTGGGAGGAGTTGAGTCAAACTTGAACCGTTCGGTGAATCCATCGTCTTGCAGATCAGCTTCAGCACTAAGTAGGGTCAAACTCTTCCATGACCTCCGACATGTTTCATGAGTGACAAAGGCATTCTTGGTGGCAAGATTGCGAATGCGGTTGACATCCACCAAGAGGCTTTGCATCTGACGCTTAAGCCAGTCGTGATGTTTGTCCTGTTTCTGATGCAGCGCGACGAGAAGCTCTCGGTCATTTAGGACACGAGACCGTCTTCGAGGCCTTTGCGCAATGGTGCTACCAGTGGCGTCAGTCTGAGCGTGAGGGGCACGTGTGTTACCAACAAGAGGATAAACACGAGAAACTGCTGGAACTCCTTCAATAGGCTGGGTGAAGCTTTGGTGATCAACATTGTGAAGATAAAGGGGATCCTTAGCCGGCTCTGGGTAAATAGCTTCAACTGACAGATCAACCTCTGGCAAGAATATGAGATGATTGCGCGCAGACGGCTGATAGTTGAAGGCGGAGTGACACTTGATAAGACGCATGACCCATGGAGCATAGAATTTCAACCCAAAGATGTCGGAGCCAGATGCAGCCAACTGCCTGATGAAGAAGTCTTGAGCATTGAAGCTGATGCCATTGAAGATATAGAAAACCAAAGTCTTCATTGCTCCTTCAAGCTTCGCTGCAGATGAATGTCCTTTGACAGGCCATAGAGTCTTCCTGATGATATGGTAAATGGTGCGAGGCATGTACTCTAGGTCTTCAACAAAGAACTCAGATGGGTATTCAGCATCGTGAGGCAGAGGCTTCATCATGCTCAACATTTGACTCATGTTGGGTTCTCGCTTCTGAAAGATGCTTTCCAAGGCATTTTGGTGTTGTTGACAACCTGGTTCATAGTATTCACCAGGAGTGGGCAGGCCTGTGAGCTCAATGATATCAAGAGCTTTAGCTTCATGATGGACATTTCCTGTCATCCACTCAAGGACCCAAGTCTTTGGATCCCTGTTGTAGCCTCGAATGTGAAGAGTTGCATAGAACTGTAGCAGAAGCTCTTCATTCCAGTGTTCCTTATCTGTGACAAACTGCATCAGTCCAGCATCTCTGAAGCAATCCAACGCTTCTTCAAGGCAGGGCAGGCCAGCTATAGCTTCAGAGTCGAGGCGCATATGTGGAAATATGCTCTCTTGATTGTATAGGACGCAGGAATAGTAGATGTGCTGCTGATAGCTCCAGAACCGATCTGATGAAATGCGAGGTCTGGTATAAGGGTTCTTGGAGCTGTTGAAGAAGGTGTTATGTGCCACGAAGCCATTCACATTGAAGACCCCAGGAGAAGTGGCAGTGCCTGGGAATCGTGGAAGTCTTGGCTTGGGCTTTTGGACTTGAGGTCTGTGCTCGACATGATACTCATTGTGGACCCGCAGCAGGTGGAGGAACCAGAATGGGCCAGCATACCATAACAGGCTGACCACGATCAAATGCCAGCTCAATTGTATGATGTCTTGGAGGGGGAACATGAGCATTGGCATTGTCTTCATGGGCTTCAGGGGCCACATTGGGTTCAGGTGCTTGTACCTCAGGTGCTTCAGCATTGACTTCGGGTGCTGTAGTGGCTTCAGATGCTTGGACTTCTGGCACCGCAGTAGCTACATGCACCGTATTAGCTTCAGCCATGACGACATCATTGGCTTCAGCGGTGATGTTGGTGGCCGCCTCAGGGTTGTTAACCTCCACTTCAGGAGCTGGAGGGTCGGACACGTTCTCCTCGAGAACAACATCTTGGTGGGACGGGGGTGTAGCAACTCTTTCAACTCTTGGTGCTTCTTCATCGGCTGATGTAGCCGGAATATCTTCAACCATTTTGGCTTCGGACTCAAACACGTGCATAGTGGGAGTGACTTGGGGCCTTGGTCCTTTGCGAAGCCTGCGTAATGCTGGCGACGCTTGTGGAGATGGAGTGCGCTATGCCTCAAAGTCATCGTCTTCTTGCACTGGTGGGGTAGCTTGCGGTTGGGGAGAGCTTGGAGTGTCTTGTCGTTGTGGGTGATCACCCGACGATGCATCCTGAGCAGTTGGCATCAGAGGACGACCAATGCTGATGAGTTTGATGTGCGTGAGCACAGGCGATGATACCAATTGGTGCTCGAAGGACTTCATCATCTTCAACATTGTCGTGAGGACCAATGTCTTCAGCTGCAGTGGGGTCAACACCTGGATTGTCTTCAGCTTCAGGAGCTTCTGGAGAAGCAGGCTCATGAATTACCACTTGGCGTTCTTAATTTTCAGACGCAGGACGAGCCACTGAGATTGGCTCGACCTCAAGGGGCTCTGTGGGAGCAGCCCGATCTCTCTTCTTGGTTTTGTGTTTCTTGGTTGGAGGAGCATCATCAGTAGTGCCCTTGGTTTTGCGTTTTCTGGATTCAGCTTCAGCAGCCCTTGTTTTCTTCAGTTCAGAAGCCACTGTGGGGACCTTAGGCTTCGATCCTGTCATACTAGCTGGGAAGACAATTGGATGTACTTCCTGCCTTAGTGCTTCAGGTTCTACCACAGCTGGCTTCTTCTTCTTGGCCGCCATTTGGGGGTCGATCCCTGGTCACCCCAAGGCCTTGCGCTTTTCAGCCTCATTGTATCCTTGGACACATTTAGCGGCAAGATCCTTCATGCGCTCACGAGAACCCTTGGCTTCTACGCATTTGGTTCGGAAAGCTTCCTTAAGCTCATGCATCATGGTCTGGAAGTTCTGAATGTCTTCAACGTTAAGCTTGGCCATGTGCTTCTTGAACCGAGCCTTTTCATAATCGATCTTATGCTTCAGTTCAACAATCTTCTGAGCTAGAGCCAGCTCAGCAGCAATGGCTCCGTGGAAGGCGACGCTTAGGCCAATCGGAAGCTGAAGATCATCAAAGCTGACATTTGGGCTGTCGAACCACTCATCAATGAATGTGTTGATGATTTCAACAACAAAGAGAGGAAGGTTATTGAAGATTTCTGCCTCTTGCTTGCTCTTGATCAGCTGCTCAAGAGCATCATCGCTGGACAGATCAATGGCGTCATTGCGCAGAATAGCAGCAGCGGTCAGTTCTTGGCTAGTGGGTTGCAAGGGCATCTTCACTTTGGAGGGCTTGGATATGCGTGACAAATCTTCAGACTGCACACTGTGTTCAGGAGGTGCAGTAGCCAGAGGCTTTGCTCGTGAGGCCTTTGGTGCTGGGGAAGGCTTCGAAGCTTGAGGTTTCTTCAGCTTCTTTGGCTTCGGTGGTGCAGGCACTTCGTCAGAATTAGCGTCGTCTGCAGGCTCATCCACGACTGTCCCTTGAACCATGATATGAGTTCAGCTTCGCGTGTCCCATCGGCACAAGGAGCAGAGGGGCCTGGATTGAAGTCTAATCCCCGTGACTTCTTGTTTTCTTTGGCCTCATTCTTGGCAAATTGAAAGTTGCACTTGAATAGATTATTGTCGCGGCACCATAATAATGAAGATGGGTCCGCATTTGCAGGCTGTGGTCCACGAACCATGCAAGGATAGAAGCCTTGTTCAATGGCTTCAGCTCTGGACCTGGGTTGAAGATTTCTGTATAGAATGTCTCCCCATGGTCGTTTGATGGCATTCTTCTCAGCATACTCCTCGGCCACGAACCTGTACTTGAACCACTATTCTACCCAATATCTTCGAATCCGTTGGATTCGAGTTTTTCGCTGATTGTAGTCCTCCTCTGGATCTGTCTTGTACAGCTCATAGAGGTCAAGAGGCAAATCTATTGAGGTGTTGCCACGACGTTGTCTGCCACCCTTCCTTGCAGATTTCTCTGGTGCCATGAAGTTTAAATTGAAAGGCTTCAAAGCTGTCAAAGTCTTCCGTCTACTAGTCAGACAAGAACTGGCTTCAGGAGAATTTATATGATGCTATAAGAATTCTGCCAATGAATGCAGACTATGAGAACCAAGGGATTCTCCCATGGACATGTACCTGTGACAGCATTAAGGTGCGAGGGAAGGGGAAGAGGTCATATGCATTCTCAGAAGATTTTGAAGATAAATTAGTTTAGAAGACATTGACCTCATAGTGCGAAGACATTCACTCATAGATAGAGAGTTGGTTCCAGATTTGTACGAATCCACGAATAAGTACAAGTGAGGAATCTAACTACTATGTGAAGCATAAGTGAACATACTAGGCATATTATGAGATGCAGTATGAAATAGATTCAACTTGTGTGAATAGAAACTGCTTGTGGTAGAAAATGATGAATCTATAGGATCAAAGGGGCCATAAAAAGGAGGTTTTATTTACCACACGAAGAACTGCTAGACGGAGTGGAAGAGGAGGCCGAGCAGTTCGAATCTTCCGTGCCCTAACTTGGCGACAGTGGAGAAGACGATGTCCGCGGTCGGCGTGAAGATGGCGTCAGTGAGGTCACGGCAGCCAAGCGCTTCGTCGCCGGCGTCGTCGAGGGCTAGCGGTGGCGCTAGGCTTTGTGCGAGAGTGGAAGAAGGGATAATGACTGTGGTGAGGCGTGTATTTATAGGGATAGGGACGACACAGTGTTATTACACAGGTGCCCCTGGCAATTCACATTTGAAGGACACGTGGCTATCATGCAACACATCGGAGGTTGTTCCACGTTCCCACACATGCCTGGATTGTCGGGTGGTTGTTCCCACTTCTCCGGGTTTCAGGTGAAAGGATTTAGCATTGAAAACGGATTAATGTTTGTCTCTGTGTCTTCTGCTGAGGATGCAGAGAAGACATTTTGACAGTTTCAATAGAATGCATATGATTTGGATAGATAGACTTAGGAAAGAAGCATAGAGGGGTTAGGGTCCGATCTCATTCACTTAGTTCGAAAGATTCAGCAAGAAGCCATAGCTATAAGTGAATGCTGTAGAGGACAGAAACCAAATCAGTAAGTTGAAGATAAACAGGAGAACTTTTAATCATTGAAGACAAACAAAATGCGAAGACTTTGCAAATGTAATGCCATGAGATAGACACTTCAAAGGGAAAATGTTGGTGGTGGCGTTACCCACCGTATAGGAAATATTAGACCCAGACACGGCGCACAATTATCGTGGCGCTCCGAAGTCAAATTCCACATTAATATATTCACACTCAGAATGTAAGTCTTCATTGTTTGAAGATATACTTTACTTCGTGTGTTGCACATCTAAGTCGTCAACATGCTTAAGTGTTAGGATGTGTGCCTGATCACGGGACATTTGAGGATTCCAAGATATTTAGCTCACACCGTAACTTGCAAAACCTCTTCTCATCCAAGGGCTTGGTGAAGATATCTGCCAATTGCTCTTCAGTGTTGACGTGAATGATATCAATATCTTCCTTCATAACATGATCTCTGAGAAAGTGATGACGAATTTCAATGTGCTTTGTCTTCGAGTGCTGAACTGGGTTGTTGGCAATCTTGATGGCGCTTTCGTTGTCGCAGTAGAGTGGCACTTGCTTCAGATGAATGCCATAGTCTTTGAGTGTTTGCTTCATCCATAGAAGCTGAGCGCAGCAAGATCCAGCAGCAATGTATTCAGATTCAGCAGTGGAGAGAGATACACAGTTCTGCTTCTTTGAAGACCAACATACAAGTGATCGTCCCAGAAAATGACATGTGCCTGATGTAGACTTGCGATCCACCTTGTCACCAGCATAATCAGCATCCGAGAATCCAACTAGATCAAACTCTGAGCCCTTTGGATACCATAATCCTAGTGTTGGGGTGTGAGCCAAATATCTGAGAATTCGCTTCACAGCTAAGTGATGCGATTCCTTTGGTGCCGCTTGGAACCGGGCACACATGCAAACACTAAGCATGATATCTGGCCTAGATGCACATAAATAAAGCAAGGAACCAATCATGGAGCGGTATACCTTTTGATCGAACTCTTTACCATTGTCGTCGGGACCCAGATGGTGTTTGGCTGGCATTGGCGTCGTGTAGCCTTTGCAGTCTTGCATTCCAAATTTCTTCAGGCAATCTTTGAGGTATTTCTCTTGGGATATAAAGATGTCGTTGCGTTGCTGACGTATTTGAAGACCAAGGAAGAACTTCAGCTCACCCATCATGGACATCTGATATTGCTCTTGCATCATATATCCAAACTCTTCACTGTATTTCTGATTAGTGCAGCCGAAGATAATGTCATCCACATATATTTGGCACACAAACAGTTCACCATCATATGTCTTCGTGAAGAGAGTGGGATCGAGAGAACCAGGTTTGAAGCCTTTGCTCTTCAGGAAGTCTTTGAGTGTGTCATACCAAGCCCGAGGGGCTTGTTTGAGGCCATACAGTGCCTTGTTGAGCTTGTACACCATGTCAGGATGTTTTGGATCTTCAAAGCCAGGCGGTTGTGCAACATACACTTCTTCTTCATCTTGCCATTGAGAAAAGCGCTCTTCACATCCATTTGATACAGAAGAATGTTATGATGATTTGCATAGGCCAGCAGTATGCGTATGGCTTCAAGCCTAGCCACAGGAGCAAATGTTTCATCGAAGTCAATCCCTTCAACTTGAGTGTATCCTTGAGCAATGAGACGAGCTTTGTTTCTGACAACTTTACCATGCTCATCTTGCTTGTTGCGATATATCCATTTAGTGCCTATTACATTGTGCTTATGAGGATCAGGACGCTTAACCAGTTCCCAAACATTATTCAGCTCAAACTGCTGGAGCTCTTCTTGCATGGCTTGAATCCATTCAGGTTCCATGAAGGCTTCATCAACTTTCTTGGGTTCAGATATTGAGACGAATGCGAAGTGCCCACAGAAGTTAGCTAGCTGTGTTGCTCTTGAATGAGTGAGTGGACCTGGTGCATTGATGCTATCAATTATCCTTTCAATCTGTACTTCATTTGCAACATGAGGATGGACAGGACGAAGATTTTGCTCTTGCTGATCATTGTCATCGTTAGAAGGATTGTCTTCAGGCTGAGCATTGTCTTCAGGTTGATCAGGTGCAGAGATGATAAGTTCCTCTTCAGGCTGAGCTTCAGATGGTATGATTTCTCCAGTTCCCATAAGTTTGATTGATTCACTGGATGGAACTTCATCTAGCACATTTGGCAGGTGCTCTCTTTGCGAGCCGTTAGTCTCATCGAACCGCACATCCACAGTTTCAACCACTTTATAGTGAAAGAGGTTGAAGACTCTGTAGGAGTGCGAATCCTTTCCATATCCAAGCATAAAACCTTCATGTGCTTTCGGTGCAAATTTTGAAGTGTGATGTGGATCCTTGATCCAGCACCTGGCGCCAAATACTCTGAAGTAACTGACATTTGGCTTCTTGCCAGTAAGGAGCTCATAGGATGTCTTGTTCAGAAGCTTGTGAAGATAAACACGGTTGATGATATGGCATGCAGTATCAATGGCTTCAGGCCAGAACTTTCTTGGAGTCTTGTATTCATCAAGCATCGTCCAGGCCATCTCAATAAGTGTTCTGTTCTTGCGTTCCACGACGCCATTCTGCTGCGGCGTGTACGGAGCTGAGAATTCATGTGTGATGCCCAAAGTATCAAGATAAGTATCTAGGCCAGTGTTCTTGAATTCAGTGCCATTGTCACTTCTGATGTGCTTGATCTTGACGCCATAGTTGTTCATGGCTCGATTGGCGAAGCGTCTGAAGACATCCTGCACTTCAGTCTTGTAGAGGATTATATGCACCCAAGTATATCTTGAATAATCATCAACAATGAAAAGCCATAATGACAAGCAGTAGTAGTAAGAGTTGAGTAATGAGTGGGACTGAAAAGGTCCATGTGGAGCAGTTCGAAGGGTTGATTCGTTGTCATGATTGTCTTTGAGGGATGCTTGGCCCTCGTCATCTTTCCTGCTTCATAGGCACCACATAAGTGATCCTTCTTGAACTTGACGCCCTCGATGCCTATGACATGCTTCTTCTTTGCAAGGGTGTAAAGGCTCCTCATGCCAGCATGCCCTAGCCTCCGATGCCAGAGCCAGCATTCAAAAGCTTTTGCTAGAAGACATACGACAAGTTGTGGTCCTAGTGAGAAATCTACCACGTACAAATCATATTTCCGATACCCTTCAAAGACTAGAGACTTGCCAGATTCCATTAAACAAGGCAACGATATTTTCCAAACATCACAATCATGTTCAAATCGCAAAGCATTGAGACAGACATTAAGTTGAAACCAAGGGATTCAACAAGCATGACTTTATCCATGTGTTGATCCCTTGAGATTGCAACTCTACCTAGACCCAATACCTTGCTTTTACCAGTGTCAGCAAATGTGATGTGACTTTTATCAGATGGACGTAAGGTTGAGTCCATGAGAAGACTTCGCTTGCCAGTCATGTGATTAGTACACCCACTATCAATAATCCACTCTGAAGCAGCTGGTGTCGTACCCTACAGTGCAGTTAGGGGGATAGGCTTCACGAAGAGAATTGTGAAGCATAAACATTTGACGAGCAAGTGGATTATGAAAGCTTAGATCGAGGTTAGGACTGATAGGGCAAGTAGCAAGCGACTCAGGAACAAAATACATAATAAGACCATTTGGGCATTTGATCTTGCGCCCTACAAGATGTTTAAGGTCCCAGCAATAGCTTCAGACGAATTTGATTGTCGGCTGGAGACCTTTCCCTGCAAAAGAGAGTTAAGCTTTCTTAGCCACCCACATCTTCAAGGGTGGCTTCGAAGCAATGAGTCTAAGTGCAGCATCTGAGAATTTTGGCTTTGGAGCCCTAGCAAAAAGTCTTGCAGGTGGACAATAGTGCTCATAAGAATAAGCAGAGTAGTTCTTGGTCTTATGAACATGGCGGTTTGATGAAACACGCTCATATTCATAGGCCTGAGTATGGCTTCCCTGCAAAACATTTGCATTAGTGCGACTCAGGTGAGTCCTTTGTCTGTATGAAGCCTTTGGACCATATGAAGCCTGTGGTCTGGGGTTTGTCTTCTTCACTTGTGGTGTCATGATGACATTCACAGGAAGATTCTCCAGCAACCTTTTCGGCACCCAGACTTTCTTCACAGGTGGCCCATTCCTGCAGTTAGTACCAATATACCTGGCAAACACTTCACCATTCTGATTCTTAAACAGTTTATAGTTTGCATCAACGGATTCATCAATAACAATGGGATTAGCACAATTGAAGCCTGACAGGGTGGATGGATCCACTGAGGGTTCCTTTGCAGCAACCCATGTGGTTTTGGGGTACTACTCAGGTTTCCAGTAAGAGCCATCAGCATTCATTTTCCTTTCGAACCCAAGACCCTCTTTCTAGGGTTTCGGTTCAGGATCTGCCTTTTGAGGACATCACATAGTGTCTGATGCCCTTTGAGACTTTTGTACATCCCTGTTTCAAGCAATGTCTTCAACCTAGCATTTTCATCAGCAATTGCAGTGGTATCCTCAGCAGAGGGGTTAGTTACCACATCAACAGTTGAAGATATTGCAATAGTAGCAGCAGTAGAACATCCAGCAACAGAAGTAGCATTGTCACGCTCAATGCATTTAAGACATGGTGGTTCAAATCCTTCCTGAGCGGGACTGATCTGTTTGGCGCGAAGTGACTCGTTTTCCTTTTGAAGATCTTCATGAGCCGCTCTCAATTTCTCAAGATCTTGCTTCCTTTGAAGATAATCATAGGAAAGCTTTTCATGAGTTGTTTAGAGCGTTTCATGATGACTTTCAAGTTCCTCATACTTAACATGAAGGTTTTTTATGTCTTCAATTAAGGACTGAGATCGAGTCATTTCAGCGTCTAACAGGTCATCGCTTTTGTCTAATAGTTTTTGAATATGTTCCATAGCTTTCTGTTGTTCAGTTGCAATTTTAGCAAGTGTTTTGTAGCTGGGTTTGGAACCACAATCAGAGTCATCTTCACTGGATGTTTGATAGTGAGTAGTGCGTGTGTTTACCTTGGCACCGCGTGCCATGAAGCAGTAGGTGGGAGCGGAGTAGTCCTTGTCATTTGCATCGGTGTCGGTGATGAAGTCATTGTCTTCAGTGTTGAAGATGGACTTGGCAACGTATGCTGTAGCCAGACTCGCAACGCCAGAATCGGACTCCTCCTCAGACTCCACCTCCGCCTCCTCAGAAGCGGACTCCTCCTCTAAATCCATTTCCTTGCCAACAAACCCACGAGCCTTGCGAGATGATCTCTTCTTGTGTGATGAAGACTTTGAGGAAGACTTGGAAGAAGACTTTGAGTATTTCTTCTTCTTCTTGTCGTCAGAATCATACTCCTTGCTCTTCTTTTTCTTCTTGTTCTCATTGTCCCACTGTGGACACTCAGAGATGTAGTGGCCAGGTTTCTTGCACTTGTGGCATGTTCTCTTCTTGTAGTCATGAGCAGAAGCTTCATCATTCCTTGAGCTTGATCGTGAAGACTTTCTGAAGCCTTTCTTCTTGGTGAATTTTTGGAACTTCTTCACAAGCATAGCAAGCTCCTTCCCAATGTCTTCAGGATCATCAGAACTGCTGTCAGATTCTTCTTCAGATGAGGAGACAACTTTTGCCTTCAAGGCACGAGTTCGCCCATAGTTGGGACCGTAGATGTCTCTTTTCTCAGAAAGCTGAAACTCATGTGTGTTGAGCCTCTCAAGTATGTCAGACGGATCGAGTGTCTTGAAGTCAGGACGTTCTTGAATCATCAGGGCTAGGGTGTCAAACGAGCTGTCAAGTGATCTCAGGAGTGTCTTGACGACTTCATGCTTGGTGATCTCAGTAGCGCCGAGGGCTTGAAGCTCATTTGTGATGTCAGTGAGTCGATCAAACGTGAGCTGGACATTCTCATTGTCATTTCTCTTGAAGTGGTTGAAGAGGTTGCGAAGGACACTGATTCTCTGATCTCTCTGGGTTGAGACGCCTTCGTTGACCTTGGAGAGCCAGTCCCAGACTAGCTTAGATGTTTCCAAAGCACTCACACGGCCATACTGTCCTTTGGTCAGATGACCACAGATGATGTTCTTGGCAGTGGAGTCCAGTTGAACGAACTTCTTGACATCAGCAGCGGTGACACCTTCACCAGCCTTGGGAACGCCATTCTTGACGACATACCATAGGTCGACATCAATGGCTTCAAGATGCATGCGCATCTTATTCTTCCAGTAGGGATATTCAGTTCCATCGAAGACTGGGCACGCAGCGGAGACTTTGATTATCCCTACAGTCGACATAGCTAAAACTCCAGGTGGTTAAACCGAATCACACAGAACAAGGGAGTACCTTGCTCTGATACCAATTGAAAGTGCTAGTGATCGACTAGAGGGGGGTGAATAGGCGATTTTTATGAAAGTCTTCAAAACATGGAAGTTTCGAAGACAAACGATAGAAATAAACCTATTACCATGCAGCGGAAGGTAGACTACACTAAGCAAGGCATAGTCAAGTATTCAATGAAGTGAAAGCACAATGACTAATAGCAACTAGGCAGTATAGATCAGGTAGGAAGATAGTGTGAAGCCAATCAGAATAAGCAGCCACTCAGTGAAGACAAAAGATAATGCAATCATACAATGACTTCACCAGGACCAACAGTAAGTAAAGGGATGGGAAGGATGAAACCAGTGACTTGTTGAAGACAATGATTTGTTGGACCAGTTCCAGTTGCTGTGACAACTGTACGTCTGGTTAGGGAGGATGAGATTTAACTCAGAAGACCGTGTCTTCACCTTATTCCCCTTGAGCTAAGGACACCCAGTCGTCTCCCAATCACTCTGGTAAGTCTTCAAGGTAGACTTCCAAACCTTCACAGACTTCGTTCACCGGCGATCCACAATGACTCTTGGATGCTCAGAACGCGACGCCTAACCGGCTGGTGGATTCACAGTCCTCAAGTGTAATAAGTCTTTAGATCACGCAGATAGGAAGACTTTAGTGATGCCTAACACTCTTTGGCTCTGGGTGTTTAGGGGTTTGTCCCCGCAAGGAATTCTTTCTCAAAGGCTTCGAGGTGGGTTGCTCTCAAATGACAAAAGTGGTACACTAACTCTGAGCAGCCAACTGTTTATGGTTGTAGGGGGTGGGCTATTTATAGCCACTAGGCAACCTGACCTGATTTGTCCGAAATGACCCTGGGTCACTAAGGAACTGACATGTGTTCCAATGGTCAGATTTCAAACACACACGGCAACTTTACTTGAGCTACAAGAAAAGCTGACTTACCCAACTATGGATAAGATTTGCTCTCATTGGCTTCGCTCGAAGACATAGGATTGTGGTTAAGCATCACTTCTGTCATTCTGACTGGTTCACTTGGACCCCACTTAACAGTACGGTGGTTCCTATGACTCAACAAAGAAGAAAAAGAATGACAAAACACCTAAGTCTTCGCGCTCCATAGTCTTCACACGTTGTCTTCTCTTGTCATAGTCTTCAATGTGAATGTCTTCACGTCCCACCTTTGACTTCAATGTCTTCATACATTTTTAGGGGTCATCTCCGGTAGGAAAACCAAATCAATGAGGGACGTCTACCTGTGTTATCCTACAATTCTCACAAACACATTAGTCCCTCAACTAGGTTTGTCGTCAATACTCCAAAACCAACTAGGGGTGGCACTAGATGCACTTACACTTAGGATCGGGGTCCTGACAGCTTTGGTATCAGAGCCTGACTACCTATAGGATTACCAAGCCAAACTGGTCGAATTTGAGTCTAGAAATGCTTTAGTTATATAAGGGAATTGATTGTGGATGGGAACATAAGGCTCTTTTACTCCTTTACCTTATGCCTTTCTTATCTGAGGCATCCTCTTCTTTCCTATGTGGTTTAAGGACTAGGATCTCATCTCTCTATCAGGTTCACGTGTTACTAATTCGTAGAATCTTAGGATTGTTGATTTCAGGCCTCAGTTCAGTTTCTACTACTTTTAGTATGTTGCCAGTTGAACCAGAACCTTGATATGATGTTGTTAAGTGACTATGCAAATCCTTGTGAATGTCTCAAATCTTTTTCTGAGCATTTACAGCTGTTATGCTATCCGAGTCATCCCAGGTTTCTGAATAGTCTGATGCATTTGCAACCCCATTCTTTCTGTTCCTGATGTATCTTGGGCCAGTTTAACCACACTAATCGGTGAGTCGTGGTACCATGTTGCCTCGACATATATGTTGGAGCTATTATTTTGACCCTAGGTGTGTTAGAGGATCACCTAGTAATCTAGCAATGCTTTGTATCCCCAGTGTGATGATTCTGGCCATTATTCTCGAGAGTATCATGTGATGCCATTTAGTTAGTAGGTATTCTATTCCTAGGTTCTTGAACCCAAGATTCACTCTACTTACTTCATTTGATAGTGTTTGCTAGTTCCTTTAGGATATTAGTAAACTTTGCGATAGTCCTCAAGGTCCATGGTATTCCTTCTTCCAAATACCATGAACTTCTTATGGCAAAAGTTCTTTGAACCAAAAGATCACAACCAGAGTGCTCTGAATGAGTTCTCCATTCTACATTGTGAATCTGCCAGTTCTATCTTTCTACATGGGATACCCGGAAGAAATGTTGAGCTTTGCTCGACATGCTAATCTATGCATCTACAACTCAGAAAGATATATGTTCCTTTGAGTTGTCCTCTCTTTAGTTGTATCATGATCTCCGTCTATCATTTGATAGTCAAGAGCATGTCATGCATTCATGCTCATCTGTACCTCATATTCTTGTGGTCTGTCAAGCCATTCTATTCTGGAATGACTAGGAGAAACAAAATCCAGTACCTTGTCCACTTCGAGGATTGGGTCAAAGTAGTTGTATTCCATGGATCAAAATGCCAATTCAGCTTTTGCTCGGCTCTACCATGAAGTATTACCCCCTTTATGCTAGGATTGTCATGAGAACTGCACCACCTCTTATGAATTCTTGACGTAGTGATACTTCTTGTCATCATTGTTCATTCCTCGGTTCTCGTGTTATTGTAACCAGAATGCCGACAAGTGAATCATGATGTGTGAAATTAATACTCCTAGCAATCCCGTTGCTTGGTAGTTAATGGACGATAAATTCATTCATAGCGTGGTTGTTACTAAACCATCATTCTAAGATTGATCGTGCTACCTAGTCCATTTTCCCTGGTGCACTCCTTGATCAATGATATAGGATTGTGTCAATCCATCACTCTCTTGGTCACATCATCTTGCCCTGAAAAGCAAGATTGTTCCCGAGCTTAGAGACATATCCCTGGTTCGTGATTTTCCGGATATCTTCTCAGAAGTATTACCAGGTTTCCCCCTGACCATTATGTTGAGCTCGTGATCAAGTTGGTTTCCTTATAAACCACCCCTTCTCCAAGAAACTGTGTTGGATACCCCTGAGCTAGTTGGTTAAGCTGAACAACAACTTGGAGAGTCGGAAGATAAAAGCTTGCCTAGCTTAGTTCATTTCCAAAGGGATATCCTTGTGTTTGTGTGTTTGTTGAAGAAATATGATATCTTCATTGATTGATCCTTGTGATTAGTTGTTGGACATATTTGTTGGGGAACGTAGTAATTTCAAAAAAATTCCTACGCACACGCAAGATCATGGTGATGCATAGCAACGAGAGGGGAGAGTGTGTCCACGTACCCTCGTAGACCGAAAGCAGAAGCGTTAGCACAACGCGGTTGATGTAGTCATACGTCTTCATGATCCGACCGATCAAGTACCGAACGCATGGCACCTCCGAGTTCTGCACATGTTCAACTTGATGACGTCCCTCAAACTCCGATCCAGCCGAGTGTTGAGGGAGAGTTTCATCAGCACGACGGCATGGTGATGATGATGATGTTCTACAGACGCAGGGCTTCGCCTAAGCACCGCTACGATATGATCGAGGTGGATTATGGTGGAGGGGGGCAACCGCACATGGCTAAGAGATCAATTGTTGTGTCTATGGGGTGCCCCTGGCCACGTATATAAAGGAGTGGAGGAGGGGAGGGGACGGCCCTCTCTATGGCACGCCCTAGGGGAGTCCTACTCCCACCGGGAGTAGGATTCCCCCTTTCCTAATAGAACTAGGAGCCCTTCCAAGTAGTAGGAGTAGGAGAGAAGGAAAGGGAAAAGAGAAGAGAAGGAAGGAGGGGGCGCAGCCCTTCCCCCTAGTCCAATTCAGACTAGGCCTTGGGGGGGCGCGGCCTGCCTCTCTCTCTTTCACCTAAAGCCCAATAAGTCCCATACACTCCCCGGCGAATTCCCATAACTCACCGGTACTCCAATAAATACCCGAATCACTTGGAACCTTTTCGATGTCTGAATATAGTCGTCCAATACATCGATCTTTACGTCTCGACCATTTCGAGACTCCTCATCATGTCCCGGATCTCATCCGGGACTCCGAACTACCTTCGGTACATCAAAACACATAAACCCATAATATAACCGTCATCGAACTTTAAGCGTGCGGACCCTACAGGTTCGAGAACTATGTAGACATGACCGAGACACATCTCCGGTCAATAACCAATAGCGGAACCTGGATGCTCATATTGGCTCCTACATATTCTACGAAGACCTTTATCGGTCAAACCGCATAACAACATACGTTGTTCCCTTTGTCATTGATATGTTACTTGCCTGAGATTCGATCGTCGCTATCTCAATACCTAGTACAATCTCGTTACTGGAAAGTCTCTTTACTTGTTCCGTAATACATCATCCCGCAACTAACTCATTAGTTGCAATGCTTGTAAGGCTTATAGTGATGTGCATTACAGAGTGGGCCCAGAGATACCTCTCCAACAATCGGAGTAACAAATCCTAATCTCGAAATACGCCAACCCAACAAGTACCTTCGGAGACACCTGTAGAGCACATTTATAATCACCCAATTACGTTGTGACGTTTGGTGGCACACAAAGTGTTCCTCTGGTAAACTGGAGTTGCATAATCTCATAGTCATAGGAACATGTATAAGTCATGAAGAAAGCAATAGCAACAAACTAAACGATCAAGTGCTAAGCTAACGGAATGGGTCAAGTCAATCACATCATTCTCCTAATGATGTGATCCCGTTAATCAAATGACAACTCATGTCTATGGTTAGGAAACATAACCATCTTTGATCAACGAGCTAGTCAAGTAGAGGCATACTAGTGACACTCTGTTTGTCTATGTATTCACACATGTATTATGTTTCCGGTTAATACAATTCTAGCATGAATAATAAACATTTATCATGATATAAGGAAATAAATAATAACTTTATTATTGCCTCTAGGGCATATTTCCTTCAGTATCCCACTTGCACTAGAAGCAATAATCTAGTTCACATTGCCATGTGATTTAACACCAATAGTTCACATCACCATGTGATTAACACCCATAGTTCACATCGTCATGTGACCAACACCCAAAGGGTTTACTAGAGTCATAATCTAGTTCACATCGATATGTGATTAACACCCAAAGAGTACTAAGGTGTGATCATGTTTCGCTTGTGAGAGAAGTTTAGTCTACGGGTCTGCCACATTCAGATCCGTATGTATTTTGCAAATTTCTATGTCAACAATGCTCAGCACGGAGCTACTCTAGCTAATTGCTCCCACTTTCAATATGTATCCAGATTGAGATTTAGAGTCATCTGGATCAGTGTCAAAATTTGCATCGACGCAACCCTTTACGACGAACCCTTTTTGTCACCTCCATAATCGAGAAACATATCCTTATTCCACTAAGGATAATTTTGACCATTGTCCAGTGATCTACTCCTAGATCACTATTGTACTCTGTTGCCAAAATCAGTGTAGGGTATACAATAGATCTAGTACACAACATGGCATATTTTATAGAACCTATGGCCAAGGCATAGGGAATGACTTTCATTCTCTTTCTATCTTCTGCCGTGGTCGGGCTTTGAGTCTTACTCAGTTTCACACCTTGTAACACAGGCAAGAACTCTTTCTTTGACTGTTCCATCTTGAGCTACTTCAAAATCTTGTCAAGGTATGTACTCATTGAAAACTTATCAAGCGTCTTGATCTATATCTATAGATCTTGATGCTCAATATGTAAGCAGCTTCACTGAGGTCTTTCTTTGAAAAACTCCTTTCAAACACAACTTTATGCTTTGCAGAATAATTCTACATTATCTCCGATCAACAATATGTCATTCACATATACTTATCAGAAATGATGTAGTGCTCCCACACACTTTCTTGTAAATACAGGCTTTACCGCAAGTCTATATAAAACTATATGCTTTGATCAACTTATCAAAGCGTATATTCCAACTCCGAGATGCTTGCACCAGTCCATAGATGGATCGCTGGAGCTTGCATATTTTGTTAGCAACTTTAGGATTGACAAAACTTTCTTGTTGCATCATATACAACTCTTCTTTAATAAATCCATTAAGGAATGTAGTTTTGTTTATCCATTTGCCAAATTTCATAAAATGTGGAAATTGCTAACATGATTCAGACAGACTTAAGCATAGATACGAGTGAGAAACTCTCATCGTAGTCAACACCTTGAACTTGTCGAAAACCTTTTGCGACAATTCTAGCTTTGTAGATAGTAACACTACTATCAGCGTCCGTCTTCCTCTTGAAGATCCATTTAATCTCAATGGCTCGCCGATCTTTGGTCAAGTCAATCAAAGTCCATACTTTGTTCTTATACGTGGATCTCATCTCAGATTTCATGGCCTCAAGCCATTTCGCGGAATCTGGGCTCATCATCGCTTCCTCATAGTTCGTAAGTTCGTCATGGTCAAGTAACATGACCTCCAAAACAGGATTACCGTACCACTCTGGTGCGGATCTCACTCTGGTTTACCTACGAGGTTCGGTAGTAACTTGATATGAAGTTACATGATCATTAGCTTCCTCACTAATTGGTGTAGTAGTCACAGGAATAGATTTCTGTCATGAACTACTTTCCAATAAGGGAGCAGATACAGTTACCTCATCAAGTTCTACTTTCCTCTCACTCACTTCTTTCGAGAGAAACTCCTTCTCTAGAAAGTATCCATTCTCAGCAATGAATATCTTGCCTTCGGATCTGTGATAGAAGGTGTACCCAACATTTTCTTTTGGGTATCCTATGAAGACGCACTTCTCCAATTTGGGCTTGAGCTTATTAGGTTGAAACTTGTTCACATAAGCATTGCAACCTCAAACTTTACGAAAAGACAGCTTAGGTTTCTTGCCAAATCATAGTTCATATGGTGTCGTCTCAACGGATTTAGATGGTGCCCTATTTAACGTGAATGTAGCTATCTCTAATGCATAACCCCAAAACAATAGTGGTAAATTGGTAAGAGACATCATATCTCGCACCATATCTAATAAAGTACGGTTACGACGTTCGGACACACCATTACACTGTGGTGTTCCAGGTGGCGTGAGTAGTGAAACTATTTCACATTGTTTTAACTGAAGGCCAAACTCATAACTCAAATATCTTACTTATGCAATCATACCATAGAAACTTTTATTTTTGTTACGATGATTCTCCAGTTCACTCTGAAATTCTTTGAACTTTTCAAATGTTTCAAACTTGTGTTTCGTCAAGTAGATATACTCATATCTGCTCAAATCATCTGTGAAGACCGAAAAATAATGATACTTGCCGCGAGCCTCAATATTCATCGGACCACATATATCAGTATGTATGATTTCCAACAAATCTGTAGCTTGCTCCATTGTTCCGGAGAACGGAGTCTTAGTCATCTTGCCCATGAGGCATGGTTCGCAAGCATCAACTGATTCATAATCAAGTGATTCCAAAAGCCCATTAGCATGGATTTTCTTCATGCGCTTTACACCAATATGACCTAAACGGTAGTGCCACAGATAAGTTGCACTATCATTATTAACTTTCCATCTTTTGGCTTCAATATTATGAAAATGTGTATCACCACGATCGAGATCCAACATACCATTTTCATTGGGTGTATGACCATAGAAGGTTTTATTCATGTAAACAGAACAACAATTATTCTCTAACTTAGATGAATAATTGTATTGCAATAAACAAGATCCAATCATATTCATGCTCAACGCAAACACTAAATAACATTTATTTTAGGTTTAACACTAATCCCGAAAGTATAGGGAGTGTGCGATGATGATCATATCAATCTTGGAACCATTTCCAATACACATCGTCACTTCACCCTTAACTAGTCTCTGTTCATTCTGCAACTCCCGTTTCGAGTTACTATTCTTAGCAACTGAACTAGTATCAAATACTGAGGGGTTGCTATAAACACTAGTAAAGTACACATCAATAACATGTATATCAAATATACCTATGTTCACTTTGCCATCCTTCTTATCCGCCAATTACTTGGGGTAGTTCCGCTGCCAGTGACCAGTCCCTTTGCAGTAGAAGCACTCAGTTTCAGGCTTAGGTCCAGACTTGGTTTTTTTTCACTTGAGCAGCAACTTGCTTGCCGTTCATCTTGAAGTTCCCCTTTCTTCCCTTTGTCCCTTTACTTGAAACTAGTGGTTTTTGTTTACCATCAACATTGATGCTTTTCTTGATTTCTACCTTCGTCGATTTCAGCATCACAAAGAGCTTGGGAATCGTTTCCGTTATCCCTTGCGTATTATAGTTCATCACGAAGTTCTACTAACTTGGTGATGGTGACTAGAGAATTCTGTTAATCACTATTTTACCTGGAAGATTAACTCCCACTTGATTCAAGCGATTGTAGTACCCAGACAATCTGAGCACATGCTCACTGCTTGAGCTATTCTCCTCCATCTTTTAGCTATAGAACTTGTTGGAGACTTCATATCTCTCAAATCGGGCATTTGCTTGAAATATTAACTTCAACTCCTGGAACATCTCATATGGTCCATGACGTTCAAAACGTCTTTGAAGTCCCGATTCTAAGCCGTTTAAGCATGGTGCATTAAACTATCATGTAGTCATCATATTGAGCTAGCCAAACATTCATAACATCTGCATCTGCTCCTGCAATAGGTTTTTCACCTAGCGGTGCATCAAGGACATAATTCTTCTGTGCAACAATGAGGATAAACCTCGGATCATGGATCCGCATCATTGCTACTAACATCTTTCAACTTAGTTTTCTCTAGGAACATATCAAAAGTAAAACAGGGGAGCTGCACGCGAGCTATTGATCTACAACATAGATATGCTAATACTACCAGGACTAAGTTCATGATAAATTTAAGTTCAATTAATCATATTACTTAAGAACTCCCACTTAGATAGACATCCCTCTAATCCTCTAAGTGATCACATGATCCATATCAACTAAACCATGTCCGATCATCACGTGAGATGGAGTAGTTTCAATGGTGAACATGTAACGCCCTCGATGCGGCTATATCTCCCACGTGTCGAAGCACGACTTAGAGGCATAACCGCATTGAAAGCAATGTCGCAAGTGAGGTAATCTTCACACAACCCATGTAATACATAAGGGAAACGATACATAGTTGGCTTACAATCACCACTTCACACAATTACATGAATAAAACATTACAACATCCAAATACAGTCAAGGTCCGACTACGGAACCAAAATAAAAGAAGAACCCCAAATGCGACAAGGTCCCCGATCGACCCCAACTGGGCTCCACTACTGATCAACTAGAACGAAACAACACAAAGGACAAGATCTGCATCGAGCTCCTCCTTGAGCTTGGTTGCGTCAACTACACGGTTCAACGGCACTTGCAAGATGGTTTTGGGAGTATCTGTGAGTCACGGGGACTCAGCAATTTCACACCCTTGCGATCAAGACTATTTAAGCTTATGGGTAAGGTAAAAGGTATGACGTGGAGCTGCAGCAAGCGACTAGCATGTATGCTGGCTAACATACGCAAATGAGAGCGAGAAGAGAAAGCAAAGCACGATCGATAAACTATGATCAAGAAGTGATCCTAGAACAACCTACGTCAAACATAACTCCAACACCGTGTTCACTTCCCGGACTCCGCCGGAAAGAGACCATCACGGTTACACACGCGGTTGATTCATTTTAATTAAGTTAAGGTTCATGTTATCTACAACCGGACATCAACAAATTTCCATCTGCCCATAACCGCGGGCACGGCTTTTGAAAGTTCAAATCCCTGCAGGGGAGTCCCAACTTAGCCCATCACAAGCTCTCAAGGTCAACGAAGGAATAGAACTCCTCCCGAGACATTCCGATCAGACTCGGTATCTCAGTTCTTCAAGACACTCCAATAGGTTAAAACAAATCCAGCAACACCGCCCGAATGTGCCGACAAATCCCGATAGGAGCTGCACATATCTCGTTCTCAGGGCACACTCAGATGAGCCAGACGTCGGGTAGGCCAGCCTAGAGTTGCCCTTGGTAGCCCCGGACATCGCTCGGTTGGACCAACACTCAGAGGAGCACTGGCCCGGGGGGGGGGGGTAAAATAATGATGACCCTTGGGCGCGCGACCCCCAAGGGAAAAGAAAAGGCTAGGTGGCGAATGGTAAGACCAATGTTGGGCATTGCTGGAAGAGTTTTACTCAAGGCGAACTGTCAAGGGGTTCCCATTATTACCCAACCGCGTAAGGAACGCAAAAATCCGGGAACATAACACCGATATGACGAAAACTAGGGCGATAGGAGTGGAACAAAACACCAGGCATAAGGCCGAGCCTTCCACCCTTTACCAAGTATATAGATGCATTAATTAAATAAGATATATAGTGATATCCCAACAAGTAAACATGTTCCAACAAGGAACAACATCTCCATGTTCCAACAAGGAACAAACTTCGATCTTCACCTGCAACTAACAACGCTATAAGAGGGGCTGAGCAAAGTAGTAACATAGCCAAACAATGGTTTGCTAGGACAAGGTGGGTTAGAGGCTTGGTTCAACAATATGGGAGGCATGAAAAGCAAGTGGTAGGTATCGCAGCATAGGCATAGCAAAAGAGCGAGCAACTAAGCAAGCAAAGATAGAAGTGATTTCGAGGGTATGATCATCTTCCCTGAAATCCCGCAAAGAAGAAGAACGAGTCCATGAAGAAGACAAATGGATGTAGACGAATGGGTCCTCACAAACGCGATGTTACCGGAACCAACCCGAAGAAGCAAACACCGGAAAGAAGCACACAACATAGTAAACAACCAACACATTAACATGGTATGATATGCAGGATGCGGTATGCGATGCATATGCATGGTTGGACAAGGAATGCATGAACCTGGCCTCAACTTGGAAAACCAAGTGTTCCACTGGAAAGATGAGATGAAATCACTTGAAAACGATATAAAGAACGCCGGAATCGGAGCTACGGTTTGGAAATGGCAAGCAATGCAAATATGACCACGTTCTGCGATTTACAGCAAGTAGCCATCTAAATGCAACAAGATGAACATGCTACAGCACCCAAACATGGCATCAAAATACATGGAAGGGATGCATTCAAGAATCTTAACAAAAGTCTAGCACTGAGCTACGGCCAAATCATCCATTAACAGGTTCAAACAAGCATGGCAAAAATGCATTTGGTAAACAGATTTCAGACTTAGTGAAATTAACACTTGTCTGGAATTTCAGATCAGGTAGCCCACTTTGGAGCATGAAAACTATATGCTACAGGACCTGAACATGGCAAAGTAAAGCATGGCATGGAGCTACTCAAAGAGCTGAACAAAAGTCCCTTAGTGACCTTGAGCCAAAAGGGATCAGAAAATACAATTGCAAGCATGTGAACATGGCAAAACATAATTAGTTCTCAGACTTAGTGAAAACTGGAGCATGCTGAAAACAGATACCAAGTAGGTATGTTTACGAGCTCGATGCACTCACTACAGAGCAAGTCATGACAATCTAAGCATACACCCATCAAGAATACAAAAAATACAAGCTAGACATGGCAAGAACATTAACATAGCATGCATGGATCAACTACAACATCCTCGGCAAAATCGCTAACAAGTAGACAATCTACCCAGATTCATGAAATAGCAAAAGTAGAGCTCGATTAACTCAAGCTAGGGTGCTCCATAATTGCAAACAAAGACATGGATGGATAGAGCACTACAATATTAACAAAACATCCTTACTGATCATCCTCAAAAGAGGCACGGATCACTAGGAAACAACATGAACATATGGCCATATGAGATAAACAGCTCAAGGACTTAGTGGAAATGCTAAGTCCCTGAAATCAGCATTACCAAGTGCCTCACTTTGCAAGCTCGTGCTAGTCACCACACACATCACAAAAATACATGGGTTGCACCTCTGGAAAGATGGCAAAACCCTTAACAAAACATGTGTATAGCTCATGGGCATATCATGCACACAATAATCATGGCAAAAATGACAAATATCTAAATGGAGCAGCAGATCTGACAATTATCTCAAGTAGCACTCTTCTAATAGCATTTCAGACATCAATATGAACTCAAAAGAAAATGATGCAATGAGATGAAATGATTTACTCTCCGAGACGAACATTTTGATATTCTATATGCCCAAAACGGAGCTATGGATGAGGAGTTACGATGCGATGAACATGATCATATGAATCTGGGAATTTCGGGGACTTGGTAGAAATTTTAACCTCGCAAAAGTCAACCCGGGATGAGGAGAAGCGGGACGAGGTGGATCCGGTTCGGGATGGTCGTTTGGTTGGAGGGATTGGTGGATCTGATCCAACCTGACCCAGATCTGGCCGGACTTGGACTCCGGCAAGTCTTCGCGGACTCCGGCGAGCAGGGAGGTGGCCGGCGGCGAGGAAGAAGCGGCGGGGCCTGTGTGCAGCGTTGGGGCGGCGCGTAGGGGTGGCGCTGGCGGTGCGTGGCGGCAAGGGGGGCGCCCTAGGCGAGAGGCAGGCGGCGGGGCGGCACAATAGGGCGGCGGCGCGCGGTGGTGCGGGCTCGCCGGTGTGAGAAGCTCCGGGCAGAGCAGCGGCTCGGGCGGACGTCGGCGGATCTGGGCGGCACGGGGTCCGGCTAGGAGCGGGCCTCCAGGCGGCAGGGTGGCGCGATCGGCTCCGGCGAGCTGCTGGCCGGCGGCGGCCGAAGACGAAGCCGGCGCGGAGCTCCGGCAACGCGGGGACGGCGGCGGAGGCACGGGCCTCCTCGGGCCCGGCGCGGCCCGGGGCGGGTCCGACTCGGGCCTCGCGGGCCGGCGGCGAAGTGGGGTGGCGCGGGCGCTGACGTGGCGCGATCTGGTTGGACGAGGGGCGGAGGCGGACATGTCCGGCCCGGTCGGACACGTCCGGCGGCTGGAGGAGGACAGAGACTAGGGTTCATCCGCGAAAATTTCGGGGATGGCCACATATATATAGGTAGAGGGAGCTAGGAGAGTCCAAATGAGGTGCGGTTTTCGGCCACGCGATCGTGATCGAACGACCGAGATGATGGAACAGGTTTAGGTCGGTTTTGGGCCAAATTGGAAGGGTGTTGGGCTGCAACACACACGAGGCCTTTTTGGTTCCTCGGTTAACCGTTGGAGCATCAAACGAAGTCCAAATGGTACGAAACTTGACAGGCGGTCTACCGGTGGTAAACCAAGGCCGCTTGGCAGGTCTCGGTCCAATCCGGAAATGTTTAATCCCCACACACGAAAGAAAGGTAGAAATGACCACCGGAGGAGAACGGAGCGCCGGATTGCAAAACGGACAACAGGGAAAAAGCTCGGATGCATGAGAAGAACATGTATGCAAATGAAGTGCACATGATGACATGATATGCAATGCATGACACGCAAGCAATGACAATGCAACAACAGCAAATAACTGGATGACACCTGGCACATCGGTCTCGGGGCATCACAGAACATCACTATGTTGATCATATCTACTATATGATTCACGCTCGACCTCTCGGTCTCAGTGTTCCGAGGCCATATCTGTCATGCTAGGCTCGTCAAGTTTAACCCGAGTATTCCACGTGTACAACTGTTTTGCACCCGTTGTATTTGAACGTAGAGTCTATCACACCCGATCATCACGTGGTGTCTCAGCACGAAGAACTTTCGCAATGGTGCGTACTCAGGGAGAACACTTGTACCTTGATAATTAGTGAGAGATCATCTTATAAAGCTACCGTCGAACTAAGAAAATAAGATGTATAAAAGATAAACATCACATGCAATCAATATATGTGACATGATATGGCCATCATCATCTTGTGCCTTTGATCTCCATCTCCAAAGCATCATCATGATTTCCATAGTCACCGGCATGACACCATGATCTCCATCATCTTGATCTATATCAATGTGTCGTCACATGGTCGTCTCGCCAACTATTGCTCTTGCAACTATTGCTACCGCATAGCGATAAAGCATAGCAATTATTTGGCGCTTGCATCTTATGCAATAAAGAGGCAACCATAAGGCTTCTTCCAGTTGCCGATAACTTCAACAAAACATGATCATCTTATACAACAACTTATATCTCATCACGTCTTGACCATATCACATCACAACATGCCCTGGAAAAACAAATTAGACGTCCTCGACTTTGTTGTTGCAAGTTTTACGTGGCTGCTACAGGCTGAGCAAGAACCGTTCTTACCTACGCATCAAAACCACAATGATAGTTTGTCAAGTTAGTGATGTTTTAACCTTCTCAAGGACCGGGCGTAGCCACACTCGGTTCAACTAAAGTTGGAGAAACTGACACCCTCTTGTCACCTGTGTGCATAGCACGGCGGTAAAACCAGTCTCGCATAAGCGTATGCGTAATGTCGGTTCGGGCCGCTTCATCCAACAATACCGCCGAACCAAAGTGTGACATGCTGGTAAGCAGTATGACTTATATCGCCCACAACTCAATTGTGTTCTATTCGTGCATATAACATCAACGCATAAAACCTGGCTCAGATGCCACTGTTGGGGAACGTCGTAATTTCAAAAAAATTCCTACGCACACGCAAGATCATGGTGATGCATAGCAACGAGAGGGGAGAGTGTGTCCACGTACCCTCATAGACCGAAAGCAGAAGGTTAGCACAACGCGGTTGATGTAGTCATACGTCTTCACGATCCGACCGATCAAGTACCGGACGCACGGCACCTCTGAGTTCTGCACACGTTCAAATCGATGACATCCCTCGAACTCCGATCCAGCCGAGTATTGAGGGAGAGTTTTGTCAGCACGAAGGCGTGGTGATGATGATGATGTTCTACCGACGCAGGGCTTCGCCTAAGCACCGCTACGATATGATCGAGGTGGATTATGGTGGAGGGAGGCACCGCACACGGCTAAGAGATCAATAGTTGTGTCTATGGGGTGCCCCCTGGCCACGTATATAAAGGAGTGGAGGAGGGGAGGGGCCGACCCTCTCTATGGCGTGCCCTAGGGGAGTCCTACTCCCCCCGGGAGTAGGATTCCCCCTTTCCTAGTAGAACTAGGAGCCCTTCCAAGTAGTAGGAGTAGGAGAGAAGGAAAGGGAAACGAGAAGAGAAGGAAGGAGGGGGCGCAGCCCTTCCCCCTAGTCCAATTCGGACTAGGCCTTGGGGGGGCGCGGCCTGCCTCTCTCTCTTTCCCCTAAAGCCCAATAAGGCCCATACACTCCCCGGCGAATTCCCGTAACTCCCCGGTACTCCAATAAATACCCGAATCACTCGGAACCGTTTCGATGTCCGAATATAGTTGTCCAATATATCGATATTTACGTCTCGACCATTTCGAGACTCCTCATCATGTCCCCGGTATCATCTGGGACTCTGAACTACCTTCGGTACATCAAAACACATAAACTCATAATATAACCATCATCAAACTTTAAGCGTGCGGACCCTACGGGTTCGAGAACTATGTAGACATGATCGAGACACGTCTCCGGTCAATAACCAATAGCGGAACCTAGAGGCTCATATTGGCTCCTACATATTCTACGAAGATCTTTATCGGTCAAACCGCATAACAACATACGTTGTTCCCTTTGTCATTGGTATGTTACTTGCCCGAGATTCGATCGTCGGTATCTCAATACCTAGTTCAATCTCGTTACCGGCAAGTCTCTTTACTCGTTGCATAATACATCATCCCGCAACTAACTCATTAGTTGCAATGCTTGCAAGGCTTATAGTGATGTGCATTACCGAGTGGGCCCAGAGATACCTCTCCGACAATCGGAGTGAAAAATTCTAATCTCGAAATACGCCAACCCAACAAGTACCTTCGGAGACACCAGTAGAGCACCTTTATAATCACCCAGTTACGTTGTGAAGTTTGGTGGCAGACAAAGTGTTCCTGCAGTAAACGCGAGTTGCATAATCGCATAGTCATAGGAACATGTATAAGTCATGAAGAAAGCAATAGCAACAAACTAAACGATCAAGTGCTAAGCTAACGGAATGGGTCATGTCAATCACATCATTCTCCTAATGATGTGATCCCATTAATCAAACGACAACTCATGTCTATGGCTAGGAAACATAACCATCTTTGGTCAACGAGCTAGTCAAGTAGAGGCATACTAGTGACACTCTGTTTGTCTATGTATTCACACATGTATTATGTTTACAGTTAATACAATTCTAGCATGAATAATAAAAATTTATCATGATATAAGGAAATAAAAAAATAACTTTATTACTGCCTCTAGGTCATATTTACTTCACTATTATCTTATCAAAACTATGATTTGAGTATGGGCTATCTTCAAATCAAATCAGAACCAACGATATTCGTAATGTTTTCTTACTCGTGGTTGATCCCTCGAGCATACACGATTATATCTTTTGGTCTGATCAACGTTGTCACCGTGTTCACATAATTATGGAATTCCATCTACATGGAAACCTAGATGAATTGTTGTTAAGCCCATCAACATCATTTATCTCCTCCATGATTCATGTTGAGCATTAAGCTACTGTTGGAAACTTTTGAAAGCATGTGCTTCGTACTAGATCCATGGAGCATATGTTTGGATGAAAGAAGTGACTTGCTCTACTTCATGTGAAATTGATGCAAGTTGCCGCCATGAATTCGAGAAAGTTGTTCTTGCTTCCTCTAGAATCATCCCAAGTCAGTCATGGATGTGCAAAGTATTCTGTGGTTTAACAGATCAGCTACCTTCATTCCATATGTATTCATAGCACACAAGCCACTGATTGATCTGTTCAAGGATAAGAAGTTCATCGATAAGTATACAATGACTTTGATATCCTCGTTGATGGTTCCCCACCTGAACTCGGTAGTGTTTCGTTGTAAGACTACTATGTGGTCATGCTTGTCTTGGACAACATGTTCACATGTGTGTAGCAGAACCAGCTTATGTTTTGGAGCTTGCTATCGTAGTTCATCTCCCGTGAATCTCGCAACGTCATCTCGTCGAATTGTGTTGCAACCTTTCCTTTCCCAGACATGCTGTCTGAAATATCCCGTTAGGAACCAAATCTGAATCTCAGGCAGATATGATGGTTGGAACATTCCCAACATTTGCATTTTGTTCCCAGCTTACACCACCATGGTGCCAAATTCCATGGGCTGCTTTTCTTAGCAGTTGTTGTCCAAGATCATCTTCGAAAGTGGGCTTACCATGGGTCCAACAATGTAGTCCGCATCATCCATCCTAGTTTGAGTATGACATTCTTCCAAGCGCCCTCAAATGATCGACCTTGATTTGCCTTAGGCTGGTATAAAGAGTTTCAATGATCTCTGAATCAAAAGTAACTCTTTTTTCCACTTAAGGGAATATTTCTACGAGTCACCTCTCCCAAGGTGCCCTGTTATGGGATCATGGTAATTGTTTCCTTGCTACTTTGAAACCCTCGTTAAATTGTTTCTTCCGTCCCTCCTAATGCATGTTTTGCCTCTCAGCTCCAGAGATGTTTCTACGTCTCATTCCATGAGTTGATCTTGTGATCATTGAGATGATCCTAAGTTGCTCTAACCTCAAGAAGAGTGATTCTTGTAAAATTCTCCCTTGCCTCTCGTTGTCATGTTGGATGAAGTTCCTCAAAGCAAGACGTCGAGATCAAGATGATGCAATGAATCAACATCATCGAGAAGGACAGCTGGATCTTGGAAATCATGTTATTAGCTTGCGTCCCTCAGTCTTCTTACCTCACGTCTTGAATCTCGGGACGAGATTCTTGTTTAGTGAGGGTGAGTTGTCACATCCCTAGAATGTTGGTTGTAATCAGTTACATGAGTGAGCATCTTGCATCATGTCTATTTTCTGAAAGTTGAATTGAGGTTAGTTGAAACCCTCAGAAACAAGTTCAGAAATAATCAACATTAAAATCTCATCAAAGAAGCCCAAGAAAATGTTCCTGTTAAACCATGAAAAATATCGGCAAGAATAAAATTCAAACCAATATTTTTGGAGGCTTAAAAATATTTATTTTGGGCCTTTGAGTCAAATCATAATGTATTTGAATTGGCTTTATTTCTGTTATAGAAGAAATACATGTCCAATAATTTTGGAAATTATTGTCGGGCTCTGGAATAAGACCACTAGTCCATATACAATAATTTACAACAGTAAATAAATTGGTTTAGTATTCCTACTAAATCAAAAACAGACAACATATAAAAGAAAAACAGAAAGAAAGGAAAAGGAGAGTACCTGAGCCACTTACCTGGCCTGCCCTGTGCAGCCCACCACTGCTGGAGGCCCAGCCCACCAGGGGCAGCATTGTCTTCTTCCTCCTGCCAAGAGGAGAAGCAGCTGCGTGCCCAGCACACAGCCGAGCCGTGCCAGCCCCTGCTTGCCACCCCACGGTGTCTCGGCGCTTCCAACCACGCCACGGAGATGCCCTCATTTCCCTATGCCTCTCTCCTCTCTCACATCCCCCTCTGACCCTCTCTCTCGCACACCCGAGCGCCACTGTCGTTGTCGCTTGCCGCTGCCGCGCCCTGAGCCACCCCCTCGTCTCCCCGACGCATCCACCGGCTCTACTGCATCGCCTTGAAGCTCTCCGCCAACGAATACGACGCCGGAAGCCCCGTATCGTCGTCCCCGAACTCGTCTTGAAGCTCCGGCCGCCGAAGATCGCCATCACCGTTTCGTCGCCTCCAGGCCTCCCCCGAGCACGCTGACCATCCCGTCATCTCCACTGTGAGCTCACGGACCGAACCCTCCTCTCTTCCACATAGATTGCTCACCATAGCCATCTTTTTCATCGGAGACCGAACCGCGCCGCCGCTCGTGCTTCTCACCGCCGTGCCCACATCCACCGCAACTCCAAACCGAGCACACCCACATGCTCACCATGCTGCGCAGGTGCCGCAGGAGCCAAGCACGCCACCCCACGGCCACCACCGCCCCGTTCCGGAGTGCACTCGAACTCTGGCCGCCGCCTTAGAGCTCGCTGCCGCCGTCTCCGGCTGCCGCAGCTGCTGCCGCTTGTTGCTTTAGATGCGCCGCACTCCTAGGAACCCGTAGGAGCAGACCGCACATCGAATGGTGCTCCGTAGCGAGCGCACAGTGCACCTCCGTCGTCGGCCGTGGTCGTCGCCGGCGAAACTCCGGTGGCTGATGTGGCACCATTAGTTTAGGTGCTAATCGCGTTTATTTAGTGACCCGTGTCGATGACATATGGGCCGCACGCCCTTAACTTGCAACGGTTTAACCTCTGTTTAGGTTAAGTTAATCATAGTGGCCCCATGCATCGGTGTTGACCTTGCTGACGTGGCCGTTGACCGGACCCACCTATACGTGACACTGATGACGCCGGGTCACTGGCCAGTGGACCCCACTGGTCAGGTTTGACCTAGGCTGGCATCGTTGACCTGCTGACGTCGGCATGATGTCATGCTGACGCGGTAATGATTTATTGGTTTTAAAATAATCCAGGAGATTTCAGAAAATATCCAAAACATCAAAACTTCAAAAATTCATAGAAATTAATCTATAACTCTAAATGAAATAAATTGTATATGAAAAATTATCAGAAAAATCCAATCTATGCATTTATGCTATTTCCATGCATGTTTGAGCAACTTATGCATGTTGATCAGGTCAAATCAAATGTTGGCATTTAAATAATCACATATGGAGTTTGAATTTGAACCTTTGGTTCAAACCAACTTCATTTAAATCATTGCTAGTTGCATTAGCTCAAATTACAACATATTGCCATTCATTATCATGCATCATATTGTTGCATCGCATTGATCGTGTTCTTTCTCTATTGTCGGTGTTTGTTCCCCCTCAGTAGACATGGTTCTGACGATGAGTTCGATGACACCGATGAAGAGCTATACTATCTTCAGAAGTGCCAGGTAAGCAAAACCCCTTGTTCATTCCGATACAATCCCACTCTCTCGCTCCTGCTCTCCTTTATTGCATTAGGACAACAACGATTCAACTGTTACATGTTGCGGTAGTTGAACCCTTTTCCTCTTCATGACTTGTCATTGCCACAGTAAATAGATGAAACCCACTAGCATGAGTAGTAGTTGTTTGAGCCCTGATGTGCCTACTCATTCATGCTTGTTGTCATGCTTGCTACTTCTTAGAGTTGAGTCAGGTCCGATTCATCGGGGATGAATTAGAATGTGGTGAACATGTCTTACTGTTGAGAGCTAAGTGTGTGAACACGATTTGGTAAAGGTAGCGATGAGAGGCCATGTAGGAGTACATGGTGGGTTGTCTCATTGAAACTGTCATCAAGAACTGAGTTCTGTGTTTGTTATCCATGAACAGTTACTACCACACATTGGGTTCCGGTAACTCGACCCCTCTTGACTTATTAATCGCCTCGATCTCTGTCCAGGAGTTGCAACTAGTTTATGGTGTTTGTAGGATATGTGTTGGGGGACGTGCGTAGCGCTGACCCTAGGGGTGGGCTATGATGCGGTAGAGACACGAGGCACGGTGTACCGGGACGCCCGTTTGGTGCCCCGGGAACCCTGCTCTCATCGTTTGGGGCCATGAGCAACACCCCGACCGGATCTCCTTGCGAATGGAACCCGAATAGGCGATAAACCTGGACTAGAGACTTGTGTGGTTAGTCAGGTCGTGGCCGACTCCCTCGCCAGGCTTCCGCTTGAAGGTTGCCGAGATACACGACGTGTACATGGTGGTAAGTGGCGAGAGTGTGTGTGAAGAAGTACACCCCTGTAGGGTTAACATGGTCTATTCGAATAGCCGCGTCTACGGTAATGGACTTCTGGGTTGCCTTTACAGTTCATAGACAAGTGAAAATGGATACTCTAAAATGTGCAAGATAAGCGTGAGTGCTATGAATGGCGTTCTCGTAGGGAGACGGGAGCAGATCCATAGTGGTGTATTGATTGGTGAATATGTGGACTCGTGTGCACCACCTCAAAAGAGTTACTTGCAGTCGTAGTTCAGGATAGCCACCAAGTCAAAGTTGGCTTGCTGCCGTTAAACTCCACCAGCCCCTTTGTTGATATTGATGCATGTGTAGATAGTTCTGATGTAAGTCTTGTTGGGTACATTTGTACTCACGTTTGCTTAATTTATGTTTTTGCAAAGAGACTTCAGTCTTACTAGTAGTTCCGTGTGGACTACGACATTTAGCATGTTACCTCAGCTACGATCTTGTGCCCTCGGCAGGGTCTTGAGTTAGTTAGGCTTCTCAGCCTTTTTCTTTGTAGTTGTCTGTACTCAGACAAGATAAGCTTCCGCATGTGCTATTGCTTTTATGACTTGAATGCTGGGTCATGAGACCCATGTTTGTAATATCTGACTCTTCGGTGTCTTATGGTTAAATACTTTGAGTCGTAGAGTTTTGTTGTGATGCCATGTTGTATTTACACATATCGAGCATATTGTGTGTATGATTGAAATGCTTGGTATGTGTGGGATCAGACAACCTAGTTGTCTATCCTTGGCAGCCTCTCTTATGGGGAAATGTAGTCTAGTGCTTCCACTGAGCCATGGTAGTCTGCTATAGCCCGGTTTACTGGAGTCCTGTTAGCCCAGTTGCTACTGCTCCGGAACACTTAGACTGGCCGGCATGTGTCCTTCTTCGATCCTGTGTCTGTCCCTTCGGGGAAATGTCACGCGGTGTCTTTCGGAGTCCTGTTAGCCTGCTACAGCCCGGATTCCCAGAGTCCTGCTAGCCCAGTTCCTACAGCCTGAATTCACAAGATGATGACCGACATGTTCATTGTTGGGTCATGTGTGCATGTCCCTGTAAGTTAGTGCCACTTTGGGTTCACGACTAGTCATGTCGGCCCGGGTTCTCTGTCATATGGATGCTAGCGACCCTATCATATACGTGAGCCAAAAGGCGCAAACGGTCCCGAGCCAGGTAAGCTAGCACCCGTGGGAATATCGTGCATGAGGCCGCAAAGTGATATGATGTGTTACATGCTAGATCGATGTGGCTTAGGATCGGGTGTCAGTGTCAAAACTGGCGAATCTCGGGTAGGGGGTCCCGAACTGTGCGTCTAGGATCGATGGTAACAGGAGATGGGAGACACGATGTTTACCCAGGTTCGGGCCCTCTCTATGGAGGTAATACCCTACTTCCTGCTTGATTAATCTTGATGAATATGAGTATTACAAGAGTTGATCTACCACGAGATCGTAATGGCTAAACCCTAGAAGTCTAGCCTATATGGGTATGGTAATGAGTGTATGTGGTGTCCTTTCCGGACTATCCCCTTCGGTTTATATAGACAGCGAGGGGATCTAGGGTTTACATGGAGTCGGTTACATAAGAAGGAATCTTCGGTCGCCAAGCTTGCCTTCCACACCAAGTAGAGTCCAATCCGGACACGGTGCAGTCTTCGGCCTTCATGTCTTCATAGCCCATCAGTTCGTCCCAAAGGATAACAGGCCGGACTCCCGAGGACCCCTTAGTCCAGGACTCCCTCAGTATCCCCCGAACCTGGCTTTCAATGACGAGGACTCCGGCGTGCAGATTGTCTTAGGAATTGCAAGGCGGGTTCCCCTTTCTCCGAACTCCAAGATAGTCTTCGGACGCGATGATAGTATCCGGACCTGTCACATACCACACACAACCCCAGAGAGAATATATTTTCACACGAGTTCTATCCACTAACAGCTTTTCACAACACGACATTATGTTTGTAAGGTCATAATTTCGAACCGCTTTTCGCCTGCCGCTCCATGTTTTGAGATGCAGTTGCCATTGGCACGTCTCGTCAAAGTAGAGATCATGTCCCCTTATCGCAGGGTTCTCATCAATGTGGGCATGGGTAACCCAACCGTGCCGTTTATACAGCTCTTGGGAATAGGCGAGTTTTTAGGACGAGTGGGGAGGAGCTTGATATTAGCGGCCTTTATAAGGGGATAAGGACACTCTCCCTTTACCCACACCCTTCTTCATCTTCAGTCCTTCCATCCTCAAGCTCCAGCGCCCAAGCTTTTAGCTTTTCCTCGTTCGAGAAGGCACTCCAATCATGTCCGGATCCAGAGCCGGAGGCAAGTGGATGGCCTCCTCCGTTAAGAAGAAGGACATCACAGAGCTCCGGGAGGCCGGCTATCTAGACAAGGAGATTGCTCACCGACTCCTAGCAAAAGGGAAAATCGTCCCTACCCCCGAGCCCCATGAGAGGGTTGTGTTTCTCACACACTTCATCCGAGGGCTGGGATTCCCTCTTCATCCATTTGTCCGTGGATTGATGTTTTACTACGGGTTGGACTTCCACGATCTGGCCCCCAACTTTATCCTCAATATCTATGCATTCATAGTTGTGTGAGAAGCCTTTCCCGCATCCCACCTCACTTTGGCCTATGGCTAAAGACTTTTAATGTAAAGCCAAAGGTGGTGCATGGCCAATAGGCCGAGTGCGGAGGTGCCATGGCGGGCAAGATGCCCAATACCACCTGGCTCAAAGGCTCCTTTGTAGAGATGATGAAGGGATGGCAATCAGGGTGGTTCTATATCACCGAGCTGCGCGGCGCCAACTGGGTGGCGGCTCCCAAATTCCGATCCGGAGTCCCGATGCGGCTTACCTCCGGGAAAGAGAAGGGCCTGACCTGGGGATCTTTGGAACAGATCACGGGGCTCCAAACGTGCCTCCAGAATATGGTAACCCGAAAGATAAAGCTCGTTGATGTGATCCAGGTCATGCTTGTATGCTGGATCCTTACGTGTCAGCGTCGGACCTGTTATTTGTGGGAGTTCGATTCGGCCAAGCACCAGACGCTGCTAAGGCTTTTCGGCACGATGCACGAAGATATCTGGAAGGTGCTCTTCAAGGGCAGTGAGACACCGCCACCCTTGACCAAAGATCGCGGGCTCAACTTTAAGCGCCAGGCCAATTCAGTAAGCCATCAAGGTATAGTCTTTAAGGACACACTTCGAGGAAGGATACTAAGCCTTCTTATCAATTTCTTTTTTAGGCCTGGGTCGACCTAGCGGGATGGATTAATAGTCTGCCTCTGCTGCCTGAAGACGAAGAAACCCCACTCCTTACGAAGATGCTATTTCCGGCGCCTTACAACGTACCGGATAAGAAGATCAAAACCACGGCCAAGGGGGCCAGGAGTGGGCTTCGCCGAAGGAGTACCTTGGTCGTATCGTTTGACGATGAGATAGACCCCTCAGCCGCAGACGATGATGACGAGGAGGGAGGCGACTCCCCTCCTGCGAGAGGAAGGGAGAAAAGGGAGGCCTCCACGAGTTTGGAGGCTAAGGCACCCAAGAGGGGAGAGGCTCCCTCGTGCATAACTCCGCGTGGGATGTTGATAGCAGTCCGGAGCGACCTCGTCAGACCAAGCCTCGGGCCGCCTCGTGAGTACCAGAATCAAAACCATCTAGACTTCTTGGTTTGTAATATAGACGCATCTTAAACCTTGTCATTGCAGTCCGGTACGCGATGGCTCCCCGTGATCCTCGACAGAGGATTCACTGCACTCGGAAGAGATGGCTAGCATGTCTCCGCCACCTGCTCATTCCATCTCACCCAAGGGTGATGACGAGGTGGTGTCCAAAAAGACTTCCCCAGGCCAGGGGGAGATTCCGGAGACCATCGGGGTGACGTCCCAGGATGACTCCTCGGCCGCCGGACATACGGGGGAAAAAGTCCCCACAGGGACTGGTGATGGGGATCGAGTTCCCTTCGGGCCTCAGCCGAATACCATTCTGGAGATCTACATGGCTCCGGGGTCCAGCAAACGGCATCCCCCCGAGGAGGGAATGTGCCTGTTCCACCGGTGACCTCTTTCCAACCAGAGGTGCCAGATAATCTTTTGGAGGCACTACGAGGCGCCTCTATTATGGATGGACACCGCGCCCTTATGGGCACGGTAATGGAGAAGATCTAGTTCACAAAAAGCAGACTGACCGAAGCCTGCACTAGCCTTCTATCGGGCTTTGAGGTAAGTAATGTGTTTGTAGGAAGAATATCACAGTATAGACAGTAGCCCCTGGTGCTCTGTTTGGTGTTCGGGAAGAAAAAGCCGAACAGAGGATCAAAAAGAAATATCGCATGAGTCTAACATAAGTTGTCTTTGTGAATACGTAGGTATCGCTACAGGCTGCTACTTCACATGCTGCGGAGGTCTTTGGTCTAAAGCGGAAACTAGGGCGGGCCGAGGAAGAGCTCGGCCTCGTAAAGAAGCAGCTGGAGGATAGCCAAGGTATGTATTAACATGTGGGTACCTTTTAAGAAAAAATGAATAGTCCGTCTAGACTAAGTTGTCATGAACTTTATTAGGGGCCACGACCGAGGTGGCAGCCCTCAAGAAGGCATTAGCCGAGGCCGAGGACAAACCGACCAAGGAACGCGCCACGCGCAAGAAGCATGAGGCCCAGGTTGGCGAGGCGCAGCAACAGCCACTACAAAAAAATACACTTCCGTGATGATACGTGTTTGTCACAGTAGGTCGCGTTTTTTGTCATGCATGTACATCCATGACAAATTTATGACAGAATCAAGATATTCATACCTGTGCTGTCGTAGAAGTGTTCCATGGCATTACCAAAATTATCATCACGGAAGTGTCCACTTCCATGACGATAAATCGCGCGTCACAGAAGTGCTTTCGTCAAGGGTGACCGACACGTGGCATCCACTGTAACGGAACGCCATTTAGCTATTGGGTCGGGTTTTGGATCCGATAACCCGTTAACAGCCCCGACCAATGGGGATTTTCCACGTGTAAAATCATCATTGGCTGGAGGAAACACGTGTCGGCTCATTGTTGGGACAGATGTCATCCACTCATTGGACAGAAGGCACCTATGATACATCGACACGTGGCACGGCCTAACAGAGGCCCATTCCTGTGAAAACGTCGGCCTGTTTGACTTGGTTAAAAGGTGGCGGCCCGGCCCATGGAAAGCCTGTTAACGTCCTGTTCGCATATAGCCCATTTACAGCCCGCTAACCCAAGGCCCGTTACGCCCTATCCGAATTAGGCCTATTAGCGTCATCTGGGCCATCCAATATGATTCCAGCCCATTTTCACTTCTGGCCCATGTATGGCCCATGACTTCTTTCGGCCCATATGAGGCCCTATGTAACTCTTGGCCTACTAACGGCCTGTGGTGAAACTGGCCCGTAATGAACAGTGTATCACTTTATACCCATTAATGGCCCGTTATTCCGTTGGGCCGTTTCCAGCCCATGTTATCTTTCGGCCTTCTCAGAGCCCATTTATTCTTGGGCTCATTTCCAGCATTCGTTTATTTACGGCCCGTTACTGTCATTTTCTGCTAGTGGGCCAAATTCAGCCCGTGGTTACAGTCGGCCCGTTTGTGGTCCGTTAATACGTTGGGCCGTGTTCATAGGGTCATCAAATACGGCCTATTAACGATGGCCCGTTACGGTCGGCCCATGAACGGACGATTCCAACTCTAGCCCATTTATGGCCATAATGTGGCCTGTTATTGGCCCATGTTTGGCCAATCGATCATACGACCCGTATAAGGCCCATTGATGATACGACCCGTAGAAGGCCCATTGTTTCTACGGCACGTAGAAGGCCTACTGTTTCTACGGCCCGTAGAAGGCCCACTGTTTCTACGGCCCGTCGGAGGCCTAGTGTCACTACAGTAAATATTAGCCCATGGTTATTACGGCCTAGTTTTAAAAATAGGTTATTGCAGCCACTAGTTAACCGCGGAAAAAGAACTGCAATGACTACAAGCAAACAAATAAACAAGACAACAAGGAAATAAATAAGCAAGCAACTAATGCTAGGCTATCACGGCTATTACACATATTACATCCACTGGGCATCAAAGTTCGCCACCAGTGCAAATATAGGGAAGAAAGTAGCATATCATATACACTGGCCGTCAAAATTGGCCACCAGTGCAAATAAACGCGGCAGCAAAACAAGAGCATAACTGAAACAACTTCAGAAGAGCTCAAGAAATGTTATCCTGGGTATCCACCATGCTGGCAATAAGCTTAGCAAGCTGATTAGCTTTGTCCTGGTTGGCGCTAAAATCCTCCAACGCTTGCTGTTGCACCAGAAAGTATGCATCTGAATGCTCCAGGGACTTCCGCAGTCCTTCCGCTTCTTGTCGCAGCACAGCTGAATGATGTCTTCTAGCTTGTAGCTGAGACTCAAGAAACCGAACTGATTCAGACAGTGAGTTTGAATAGCTACAAACTCCCATGCTTACCGTGTCCTCAATAAGTCCACGGGACTTATTGAGGAGACATGTAACGTGGAGTTTGATGAGAATAACGGTTCCCAAGTGGAGCAAAGTGGCACTTGTGATGTAGGTGATGAAATTCCTCCCCAAGCCAGAAGAATGGGTGTTCGTTTTATCCTACCCATTGAGGATCCCCTTGTGGCCGAAAGAGAAGGACAATGTTCCACTCACGTGGAGGCATCACCAACCCAAGGCCCACATGCTTCTGAAGAACAAAGTGAAGGCCCTCAACCTCATGAACAAGACCAAGAGCAAGATCAACCTCAATATGGTGTTGAATCACCAAGTGATACCCAAGGTCAAGTTCTCTCATCCAAGCAAGTTCAAGATCAAGAATGATCTCAAGATGACGCTCAAGATGATCAAGTAACCGCTCCTCAACTCTCTCTAGAGGAGGAATTAGAGCGTCGTGCTGCCAAGATCGCATCCAAGCTATCCACCAAAGATCATCTCATGACAAATGTGCTTGGAAGCTTAAGAAAGGGGGTAAGCACTCATAGAAAATTAGCAAACTATTGTGAACATCACGCGTTTGTCCCTTGTGTTGAACCCCAAGAGGTCTATGAGGCGCTCGAGGATCCAGATTGGCTTAATGCCATGAATGAAGAACTCAACAACTTCGAGCACAACAAGGTGTGAAGATTGGTGCCAAGGCCAACGGGGAACCATAATTTCATTAGAACCAAGTGGATATTCAAGAACAAGCAAGATGCTCATGGGATTATCATTCGCAACAAGGCTCGTTTGGTAGCCCAAGGCTACTCCCAAGTCGAGGGTATCGACTACGGTGAAACCTTTGCTCCTGTTGCTCGCCTTGAATCCATTCACATGTTGATTGCATATGCTTCTCATCATAACTTTAAGTTACAACAAATGGATGTGAAGAGTGCTTTTCTTAATGGTCCTATTAATGAGCCGGTATATGTCAAGCAACCCCCCGGGTTCGAGGATCCCTATTTTCCCGATCATGTGTACCAACTCGATAAGGCACTCTATGGTCTTAAGCAAGCCCCACGTGCGTGGTATGACCACCTTACCGAGTTGTTGCAAGATCGTGGTTTTGAAATTGGGAAAATCAACCCCACTCTTTTTACTAAAAAGGTCAAAGGGGAGTTGTTTGTGTGCCAACTATATGTTGATGATATTATCTTTGGTTCCCCTAACAAAGCTTTCAATGAGGAATTTGCGCACTCATGACGTCCAAGTTCAAGATGTCCATGATGGGAGAGTTGAAGTTCTTTCTCGGGTTCGAAGTCAAGCAACGAAGAGAAGGAACCTTCATCAACCCAGCCAAATACACTCAACACATGCTCAAGATATTCAAGATAAGTGATGTCAAGCCGGCTTCCACTCCAATGCCTGTCAAATGCCAACTTGACATAGATCCCAATGGTAAAGCGGTGGATCAAAAGGTATATCACTCCATGATTGGCTCCTTGCTTTACCTTTGTGCATCTAGACTGGATATCATGTTGAGTGTGGGAATTTGTCCACGGTTTCAAGCCGCACCTAAGGAAAGCCACTATGTGGTAGTCAAGCGAATCTTTCGATATTTGGCTCATACCCCAAACTTTGGCATATGGTATCCAAGAGGATCTAAGTTCAACCTTGTGGGCTATTCGGACTCCGATTGGGCGGGAGACAAAGTGGATAGGAAGTCCACTTCCGGAGGGTGCCAATTTCTTGGTTGCTCTTTGGTGAGTTGGTCTTCCAAGAAGCAAAGTTGTGTGTCTCTCTCGTCCACAGAAGCGGAGTATGTGGCTGTCAGTAGTTGTTGAGCACAACTTCTATGAATGAGGCAAACTTTAAAGGATTACAGTGTCATTTGTGACAAAGTGCCTCTTTGGTGTGACAATGAAAGTGCCATCAAGATTTCTCTCAACCCGGTGCAACACTTCAAGATGAAGCATATTGAGATTCGATATCACTTCATCCGGGATCATATTAGGCGAGGGGAGATCGAGCTCAACGATGTCAACACTCTTGATAACCTTGCAAATATCTTCACGAAGCCCTTGGATGAAGCAAGATTTTTCGAGTTAAGGCATGAGCTAAATATCATTGATTCAAGCAATGTTGCTTGAACCCGTGCACACCCCACCATACTCAACTTGTTATCTTGTTTAGGTGTAGGCATGGACATAGTGGGAGTGCGTTCTCTCAATGAACTCTCCCTCCCTCCATTATGCACAAATTGATCAACTCTTTCACATTAGCCATTGTTGATGGTACTTGTGCTTCAAAGACAAGTTTTGGTCATGGGCCCAAGGATAATTCTTCGCGGTGCCATACCAATTGACTCAAACATAGGTTGCTCCGGCCACCGCCCTCTCTTTAGAGAGGTTGTGTTGAGTGTTTTAGTCCTTGTTATCTCTTGTCCTTTCATCGTGTCGAGCTTGTGTCTGTTGTCTCGTGTGTCAGCATTTTGGTGTGTCCGTTATCTTGAAGGTTGCCATGCAAAGGCTTTTGTTTTCCCTTCTTCTTGAAACTTGAATCTTCTTGAGCACACAGTACTACCGCGGCCTTCCATGGTACTACCACGTGAGCAGCGCACGGTACTTCCGCACCCAGCGCGGCAGTAATTTTTTACTGCCACCTGGGGGAGCGCTACTATCGCCCAAGGTTCGGTACTTCCGCCCTGGCGGTACTACCGCGATGACACACGATACTACCGCGCTGTCGAGGGCGCGTGGGGGTTAAGAGCGGGCAGGGATAGTTCCAACTCCCCCATACCCATTCGTCTATTTCTCTCCGCGCCGTCTCTCTCTCTCGCTCAAGAACGGCAGCGGAGACCCTCGTCAGATCTCCATCTCCGGCCGCTCTCCTCAGATTCCGACTGGTGGGATCGTTCCCCACCACTTCCTCTTGCCATGGAACAAGGTTTCTCCCCAAATCCCTCTCTCTTTGGTTCGTTTGTTTGCTTCTAGGTTTTTGGTGAGATGCGTGTTGTTCTTGAGATTTTAGGCCAAATCTATGAAAGAGTAGGATGTAGGAGAGTCGCAATGCATAGAGATTGTGCTTGCTTTGTTGCCCCGTGGTAGATTTGATCAACCGTAGTACCGCGTCATTGTCACGGTTGTGCTTAGATCCAATTCTGGACTCGGATGTGCCGCTGTGCGGTACTACCGCATCTCTGGTGGGTACTACCGCTCATATGGTGCTACCGCTCCTCCGGAGCGGTACTACTGCGCGAGGCGCGGCACTAAAATTTTACTGCCACTCCAAGACATGGTACTACCGTTCCACCCTGGCACGGTACTACCGTGACTAGGAGCAGCACTAGAATTTTAGTACCACGCAGCCATGCGGTACTACTGTTTCTGTCAAATCTCTCCTGTGGAAACTCTCTAGTGTGACTTCTACTTGTTTCACCTATTTTGCTGAGGTCTTTGCATTGATCCTTCTCGCTTCTCGTGCGTGTTTTTGTGTTTTGTGTCTTAGGAGGTGGCACCGATGCTCCTGCTCGCCGTTCCAATCCCAGTCATGACATGGGCTCCAAGCGTATGTGCAACCAAGACGAAGCTCCTGAGGGCTCCAATGCCCCCCAATGCAGGACCAAGACCACCGCCACCAAGCTCAATGAGCCCGCCAAGGGCATGGATGAGATTCCTCTTGTTGAGTTTTCCTCTCGAAGAAAAATCAACCCCTATGTGAGTCCTCGTGCCAACTTCAGCAGGAATGATATGTTCTAGACCAAGCAGTAGTATCTCACTTATGTGGATGTGATCAAAGCAAAGCAGAACCTCTATGTGGACGTGCACTGGATTGACATGCATCACATGCGAGATGATAGGCACCGTGATTACTTTGTTGAGGCTCTGGACCTCGTGGAGCAGTTTGGCATTGAGCATGTGATCTCCTTCCATTTGGATTATGACCCTGAGATTGTGGCCCAGTTCTTTGCCATGGTCCACTTCCATATGGATGAGGAACGGAAGATGACCTGGATGACCAACAGACAGCGGCTGACTGCTACATGGAAGCACTTCATGGATTTGCTTCAGGTTCCTGATGAGGGGCTCAACACACCCGTTGGTGTACGCCCTCATGCCAATCCCGAGTCAGCCAACAAGGACAAGCTTCTACCCTACTATGTTGCGAAATCTCTTCCCAGTGGCAAGAAGACATGGGTGTTGAAGCCCTTCCTCGACATCATGTATCGCGTCTTCCGCAACTCTCTATTTCCCCGCATTGGTGACAAGGACAAAGTGCATGCCTATCTTGTGGATATGATGCTCATCTGTGAGGAGGCTCGTCTCTCTCAGACTCAACCACTTGATGTCTTACACATCATGTGGTGCGAGCTTAGGTTTGCGGCGTTCACCCGTAAGGTTCCCATCTATGGACCTTACCTATTTTTGCTGATCACGAGGACTTGGGAGAAGCTCCTTCCCAATGATGAGTTTCTTGCCCCTAACTGGATTCGTCATGACCCCATCAGGCTCTGTATCAAGCCCCAGTGGGCCAACACTGCTACCCATGCTGAGGCAGCGGCTGCTCAGATGGATGTGGATGCAAATGAGGTTGAGGAGGAGGACGCTGATGAGGACAGGTCTGCTGGCTACTCGCCTTCATCTTCTGAGCCCTCTTGGGATAAGAAGTTGAAGAACAAGATGAAGGCTCTATTCTGCATGCAGGCCAAGGGGCAGTACCGGCCTCATGTTGCTCAGAAGGAGAGTCGCCGCCGCGATAAGCGGATCTTGAGGACGTTTGGTGAGCAGATATCCAGCGGATCTGAGAGGGTCATCACGCCAGAGGCGGCCTGGATGGCAAAGCAGGGCTACAAGTGGACTGACTCTGAGGAGGGCCGGGAGGAGACCGTCCCAGCTTCCGAGTCTAATGAGGAGCGTGCGAGTGATTACTCCTCTTGAGCCACCTCTTGTGTTGTAGGTGTCCTCTCTGCCTTTTTGGTGTCTTGATGCCAAAGGGGGAGAGAGTGTAGGATTTGTGAGTTGTGTGTCATGTTTTCATTTGCTTTGTCGTTGGACCTCATTTGCTTTGGTTTGGTTTGCGCTTGTGAGACTGTTCTATCACATGGTGTAAGACATATGCACTCTATCGTACCTTATTGAGCTTATGATATCTTGTGCTATTTATATTATGCTCATATGTACTATCTTGCTTAGTGTTAGCCTTTTTTTGGTGCAAGATATGCCTTGTCTCTAAAATATAGGGGGAGTGTTGATCCTAGTATGTGTGTCGTGCAGTCCAAAGCACTCATCTAGATAGCACACATCTAGGGGGAGCCTGTCTATATTTTAGAGGTATGGGGTTTGCCCATGTTCTATGTTATCTCCTTTTATGCAAATCCTGTATTGTCATCACTCTACCAAAAAGGGGGAGATTGTAAGGGCATATTTATCCCTTAGTTGTTTTGGTGATTTATGACAATGCTTTTGCGGACTAATCGTGTGCATTGAGTATTTCAGACATTTCATCACTAGACACAAGACGTTTTGGTGCCCCTCGAAGACTATTGAAGACGACATTTCTCTACATTTCTTTTCGGTGGATTTGAGTCGTAGGAAAGCCGTACTATTAAGAGGGGGTCCGCTTTGGAATGGTTTGGGTGGAATCACCACGTACACTTCTTCTCCTTTGCACCACCTTTCCTTTGGCAATTTGGAGCATCCTCCGTCTTTTCTCGTCTATGCAAATTGTCGTGTTGGCAGAGCTTGGGCATGTGGTAGTACTGCTCCTAGGAGCGGTAGTACCGCAGGCCCTTGCGGTAGTACCAGGCCCAGTCGCGGTAGTACCGCAAGCGCTCAGGGTAGTACCACTCCTTTGGAGCTGTAGTACTGTGGCCTCAGGCCAAGCGCTACTGCGGCTGTAGTAGTAGGAGCAGATATAATTTTTTACATCCGCGCCCGGTGCGCGGTAGTACCGTGTGTTCTGGTCTGGCTCAGCAGCCTGTACGGCAGTAGGAGCGGATGTAATATTTTACATCCGCACCCCGCGCGGTAGTACTGTCCCTGGCTCACGGTACTACCGTGTCAGATTTTTGCATTGACTCCAACTCAGCGGAAGTTGCTACGGATGTATTTTTATATGTCCGTGCCTTCTCAAAATCTGGAACATCCCTGCCTTGCGGTAGTACCGCAAGGGGGAGCGATAGTACCACGCCAGCGGTTCTAGCGCCCTCTGCTTCAGTGCATTTGGGCTGTCCTGGTTTGTGCTGCTCGGGCAGTAGTACCACCGGGCCCTGCGGTAGTACCGCATACCCCTACGGTAGTACCGCGGCCCTAGCGCGGTAGTACCATGCTACGCAGGCTGGGTTGGTGGGTAACGGTTGGATCTGTTCTTCCACTATATAAGGGGTGTCTTCTTCTCCGAGTTGACTATCTCTTCCATCCCCAAGCTCCATTATTGCTCGAAGCTCCATTTTCACCCGATCTCTCTCCCTAGCCAATCAAACTTGTTGATTCTCCAAGTATTGGTTGAGAAGACCTAGATCTACACTTCCACCAAGAGAAATTTGATTCCCCCACTCATCCCTTGCAGATCTTGTTACTCTTGGGTGTTTGAGCACCCTAGACGGTTGAGGTCAGCACGAAGCCATATTCCATTGTGGTGAAGCTTTGTGGTATCGTTGGGAGCCTCCAATTAAGTTGTGGAGATAGCCCCAACCTTGTTTGTAAAGGTCCGGTCGCCACCTCCAAGGGCACAAATAGTAGAAACATGGCATCTCGCATTGTGTGAGGGCGTGAGAAGAATACGGTGGCCCTAGTAGCTTTTTGGGGAGCATTGTGCCTCCACACCACTCCAACGGAGACGTACTTCCCCTCAAAAGGAAGGAACTTTGGTAACACATCCTCATCTTCACCGGCTCCACTCTTGGTTATCTCATGCCTTTACTTGTGCAAGCTTATTTGTGTTATATCCCTTGCTTGCATGTGTACTTGTTCTTGTTGCATCATATAGGTTGCTCACCTAGTTGCATATCTAGACAACCTACTTTGATGCAAAGTTTAAGTTGGTAAAGAAAAGTTAAAAATTGTTACTTGCCTATTCACCCCCCCTCTAGTCAACTATATTGATGCTTTCACACTTCTCTGACGATAATTGTGTCAAAACCCGGTATCATCACAGATGTGGTGGGCTCCTACTTCTATGACAAAAAATCATGACAAAACATGGGTTTTTCATCCTGGGCGGGCCGGAGACGCACCTGCATGACATTCTTTGGTCCGTCCATGACGGAAAAAATTGTGATAAAAGCGAGGGCGAGGAAAATTTCAGGGAGTTTCCCACTTACAGTGGGTGGTCGGGGCCAATCGAGCGATGCACTGAGGTTTGCGCGTTTCTCTCGTACACGTACGCGCGTGTGTGCGAGGCGTTGGACTCTAACTGAACCCGAGCGATGCGTTGGGCTCTAACTGAACCCGAGCGATTGCACTAGCGATGTTACTGAACCTTGATCGATCCCTTGATGTTAACTGAACCTGGTCGAGAGATTCCTTCGCTACTGCTGCTAACTGAAGCCGATCGAACCTGCTGCCTCTTGATGAACAGTGAACGTGGGGGTTGGTTGAACAAGTCGAGACGCATGTGGTTGGGATTGGGGGAACAGTTCCCGGTGGGGGTTGGATGAACAGGACCCCGTGGTAGTAGTAGGTCGTTGCCGCTGGATGAATATGACCCGAAGCAAGGAGGCCGGTGGAGGGTGGATGAACAGGACCCCATGGAGGCTCCATGAATAGTAGCCGGTGGAGGGTTGATGAACAGAACCCCGTGGAGGCTGGTTGAACAGTAGCCGGTGGAGGCTGGATGAACAGGACCCCGTGGATGAACAGTAGCTGGTGGAGGCTGAAGGAAGTCCATCGTGGATGAACAGTAGTAGGTGGAGGCTAGAGGAAGTCGACGATGGATGAACAGTAGCAGGTGGAGGGTGGAGCGAGGCAGTAGACGGTGGATGAAGAGGACCCCGTTTCGACCGTAGGCGCTCCAACACAAGTTTGTTTCCTTCGTTTTGCAGTATGCCACACCCCTCCCGATCAACAGGACCCCGTTTCGACCGTAAGCGCTCCAACACAAGTCCATTTCCTCCACTTTGTGGTACGCTAGACCCTTCCCGATGAACAGGACCCCGTTTCGACTGTGCGCGGTAGAACACAAGTATGTTTCCTCCGTTTTGCGGTACACCAGACCCTTTCCGATGAACAGGACCCCGTTTTGACCGTACGCGGAAAAACAGAAGGCCCGTTTCCTCCATTCTACCGTACGCTAGACCTCGTTTCGGTTGTTCCATCCAAGCCGCTTGGCTCTTGATTAACAGGATGCATTCCGACCCAGTGGCTTTGCTCCCAATGAACAGGACGTGTTCCGACATAGTCACTTGGCTCTTGGTGAAGACGATGATGTTTCCTCCATTTCGACCTAGCCAGTTAGCTGCCAATGAACAGGATGATGTCACTGCCGTCCGTTGCCTCTCCATGTACACGAGCCCTGGCTGTATGTATGTGTGCATATGCATTTGAGACCCCACCCTTATGTACGTACGTAGCCGTATTTAATTTCTTGCAGTGTAGTTGTACATACATGTACACGATATATATAGACGGGACTGCGTGACATGCTATGTTCGCGCCTCTACTACGACGCGTGCATCTCCTAACTCGGACATGGTTCATCGCTGCAGAGAGACCGATCGACCAGTATGTACGTACACGACCGCGACCAGACAGACAACCCGACGTATGGTTCAACCCAGTGGGTCCCAGCTATCAGGGAGCATAAGGAGGCATTTCCTTCCATGCTTAGATATAGCTGGTGGGTCCTAGCTGTCAGGGGGAGAATCATTTTTTTGCCTGTAATATGGACGCACTTCCTTGCGCATGAAGATGTAGCTGGTGGGCCCCAGCTGTTAGGGGGAAACGTTTTTCGAGGCCCTTCCAATAGGTCCCGCTGTCAGGTGGAGGAGTCATTATTCTGGGAGTAATAAGGAGGCACTTCCTTGTTGCGGCCATGGACCCAGCTGTCAGCCTCTCCACGTGCAGTCCTCTTCTGATGGAAGGCGTTCCTTTACCACGTTGATAATGCCATGCCGAGAGCACCAAGACGGTGGACGACGGGGAGGCCTAAGATGGGAACGATCTGGAGTCATGGAACAAGGGGCACTGGAGTCCCTAGCGGAGGGGAGTACAAGGGACTGGTTCGGCAGCCGGGTGAGGCTGTCTTCGCCGGAGAATAACAAAAGGTATGGGTGAGTATAGGTATGACCTAGTCACCGCTGCAAGTAGAGTGGGGTGGCAAGGCCTGTGCGGTAGCATAGCCGGCCACGGGAGGCGGATGCAGGCGCTCTAGCCGGCGATGGTTTTGGCGGCTGGAGCAAGAGGAGCAACTACAACAGAGATTGAAGAAGCAGGATCGCTGTTGGATGTCAATCCAACAACTACAGATGTCAGAATAATTTGTTGACTCTTTCTTTTAGACCATTAAATTGTTCGCTTCACTAAATGGACAAGACCTTGCGCAGGCTTCGTCTAGTGGGCCAACAAAGTCGGCTTCGAAAGCTGTGGCGGAATGCATCCCATTTATTTAGGTTTTACAGCCATTTCATTTTGTTTGCCAATACATCTATTTCATGCGCTTTGACTCAAAAACTAATCTATTTCCTGGGCTGGTTAAAAATAATAATAATAGCCAATTTACTATTTATGATATTTTTTCTAAACATACTATTTATGATAATTTACAGCGCATTTGGTTATTTATTCAAATACACCTATTAGTGAGCTGGGTCAAATATAATATTGCATACATGCAGCGCATTTGTCATTTCTGATAATTTACAAGCCATTTGATTTTAGTAGAAATGGACCCATTTTCTGGGATGGGTGAAAAAACAATGATGGTTTGGACTGAGCATTTCGTATAAAAATAATACTGAGATATGCATATTATTAAAAAATTAAGTTGGGTTGTGCATTTTATGAAAAGAAAGATAGGCTAGGTTGCGCTTATTTTAGGATATTGTGTACAACTGTCGGCCCAGTTGCATTGCTGATGTTCAAAAAAAGCATGTGCAGTACAATACAAGTTTACATGGCTACTCAGACCACATTCAACGATGCCAGAAAGGCCCAAGCAAGGCTTCTGTACAACTTTTTGGAATCACCGAGCTCAATTAATAACTTAAGAAAAAAGTTAGAGTAGAGTGGAACCTAATTAAAAGTTGTCACGAGCGAAGGAAAAATTCAACGGGTCCCACTTGTGTGTGTGAGAGAGAGAGAGACAGAGAGACCCATCGGTTGATGCTCGTAAATACATCTTTCAGCCATATGCATTGATGATGCTCAGTAAAAACTTATATAGTTGACATAATCATATAGAGCATCATAGCACACTGAACTTGCATACAAAAATTTCACGCATGTGGCACAATTAAGGTGGAAGCAGTGGATCGCTACAGGTAGGGCTATGTTGAAACCAACGAACTCGTAAATAACGGTTCATCGTCTTTATCAATGTCAGGGAAATATCTTGAATGTTCTGTAAAGAAAACAAATGGACAACACAATAAGTTCTACTAGCACATTAAATTGACGTACAACCCTTCCTAAAAAAAGTTCAAGTACAAAAATTGAATAGGTCACAATCAAATGTACTAGCACATTAGTGCTTCACACCGATAGCTTGGATTTAACTAGTATCTGACAAGATTCAGTTGTTACCTCAAATTAGAGTACATCTAGGCAGCCAGCCCTGCCTCTTCTCCCAAAGAAGAAGTCACCTCTGCCGCGCGATGGAGTAGGCCCTGTGCAATCCATCATTCCAAGCAACACGAGGAAAGTCTGACGTTGACTCCTATAATGGACGTCGTCGACGGACCCTGACACCAGCGGCAGCGGCAGGACTTCGATTGATGGATTGACCACTTCTTCGACATGCACAAACACTCAATAGAGGTACATCACTAACGTGGTCCACGGCGGCCTTGGTGGCAATGAATAGTACAACCCCGGTTCCTGTACTAGTATCTCAACACCAATCACCTTCGGTATGGTGGACGGATTCTTCATCAATGCCATAACTGTCAGAGCCTAGCTTTCTGGAGGAACAAACATACTTACGAGCTCACCTCTGAGGTCATTGATAAGCTCATTCATGGACTCGTTGTTCCAAGCATGTCGAGGCATGCCGTGGAAGGTAAGCTTTGTTAAAAACTCAAGCTTAGAGGGCACCGAGCCCCATCCTGGGTGCCACCTATCAAAGCTCACCAGCGCGCCATCGCAGAACAAACACCGAGAAGATTTGAACACACGACTACAGTCAAAAGTTGTCCGGAACCTGACGAAGAAATCAGCAGATGGTGGACAGACTTCGACGAGCAAGTCACTTATTTGGATGTCGTGCGCAATGCCAATAGCTTTGACAAGGTCGTCCGGCGAGACGGGCGACCGGTCGCCGTTGATGGTTACCATCAACACTTTGCCGGCAAACTGGTCATCAAGCGCCGCCATGCCACTCTTGAGCGACAGCACGCAGCGCCCGAAGGCAGGACGGACCTCAGGATCTCCGGCTCAGAGATTCGCGTTGACCGGTGACATGATAGTGCGCTTGAGTACAGGGAGTACAGGAGGGAATTTGTGGGAACTAGAGTAGGAATCAAAATTCCAGAGGTGACTATAGTCAAAAAAAATCCAGAGGTGAGGGAGGGGCGGGAGATTGGGGATGAAAAGGTAGCATGAATTTCAAACACGCGCCAATATGCTCTCGGTGCGCAAGCGCACGAAAACACCGCTGGTGCCCACATGTCGGCCTAAGAGTCCTTATTATTTTTTTGAGAGCCCGGCCTTTTTTAAGATCTTTTGAGAGCCCGGCCTGAGAGTCATAATTGACCTGTTTGGCATTGCGTTACTACTCGGCCCATATTCAACGACACCACACTAGCCCAAACAAGTGTACATCATCGAAAAGACACTGAGATCAAATTATAACTTGAAAAAAGAAGTTATACTCTAAACACTGGAATGGTGATGCTCATTTAGCCCACCAGCAGTTCGAGAAAATAAGCAGTTTGAAACAACGATATATACAACATTCAAACACTGGCTAGTGACTACTACTGACATAAACAGCAAGACATGATAGTTTATAAGTAGTCTTGCTACACCACCAAAGTGCACCCATCTACAGCGCTTAGATTCTCATGATCCAGACGAGAATGGCATTCTAAATAGAGGCAACTATTACATAGTAAGAGTGACATAGACAAGGATGACCAAATGACAAGGAATATGCATAACAAAAGAGAGAACTACCCATCCAGAAAAAGCAGCAAAGACAACAAGTCATTTGAAGAGGGATAATCCAACAACATCATAATTTGCAGCCCCGCTTCAGCCACCAGTGATCCGGAGACACCAGTACTCCACCCTTTCGATGCAACAGCCCAATTACCTATCAACCTAAAGGCTTGAACCACATCACTGTCTGTCGGACTTGAGACATCCAAGGATCAAAGTTAATCCAGATGCCTTTGCCATTCTCACCTTCTTTTGGCTGCAGGCTGTATCGTTGACAATCAAGGGAATTTGCTCCCGAAGTCCTAGGGCTCGCCGTGTAGACACAGTTTTCCATAGCAAACAGAGCTTCTCTGCCATCAAGGTCCTTGCCAATGGTGATCTACTGGTTAATCCAATAATTGAGTCCAAGAAACAGAGAGTGTGAACCAAGGCTGTTTACCTGCCTCCAACTAAAAAATTCTGACGGCCCCAACAAGCTGGTATCATGCTCATAGACATAACAGCCACTGTTCGGATACATACGTATTTCACGGTGCTTGTACACAGTGGGGTTTTTGCAATATAACTTTATCGGCACATGTGTGTGAATGATCATCAGTCTTTTGCCGTCGTCTGATCGAGCGAGGAACCAGTTGTGCTTCCCTGTTTTTGGCAAAGGTGGTGGTGATTACAAAGGGCGGTAACTGTAGGGACACTACATCATATCAAAAAGGACATACATTGTTAATGTAAGATCAGCATTGTTCAGACTATGAGTAGGATAATGGAAGAAACAACATTGATATGTCCCTGTTGGAACAGAGAGGAAAATACAGGGAAATGTAGACTGGGTTCGAAAATATAGAAGTGCCATGCATGTTATACTCATGTTATCTCGCAACCGATTCTTCACAGGAAACTACCATGTCATGCATGTTATGTAATCATGTTCTGTCCTCACAAAAAATTCTTCAAGGAAACTAACAGCCGTGCATTGTTATATACTCATGTTCTTTGGGCAAATTTTGTGTGAGGATATTATTCTAGCCATTGATTGCTGAAGGGCGAATATAGGTATGTACACATGGTAAGCATTACAGGATTTCACTAGTTCCAAATATAGAGTTCTCCATATGCACATTAACTTCCCTAATGTATGGTTAGATGAAACCAATAGTGTGATGCATGTTTCTACATCATGAAAATGAGGAAACTAACATGGGCATTGATACACACTCATATTTAGTAGTATATAGATTACTATAAAATAAGGAGAATATCCATATCTTCCTAACTATTTGATTATTCAAGGGTACAAATTGGTTGTGATGACATGGTCACAATCGCATGAATTAACTCATTCCAAATAAAGTTGATTTACGGCGTGTCTAATACATTACCATAGTTCTACTCAAATTCTGCTCAAACAGGGATATGCCAATCATCACAAAAAGTTTAAACAGTGTCATGGCATTATCATTAACATTAGACATAAACAACTTACAGGCACCGTCCCAGCAATACGTGGTGCCATCTTCTTTGTCGATCGCATAGATGATGCCATTGTGTTTAATAGCATCACAGAAGTGTGTATCAGCTTTGACGATCCACTGCGAGGTGAGTTGTCTCCAGCTAAAGAAGGCACCAGCGGAAAGATAGGCGAGTCCATGGTCGAACCAGGCAATTAGCTTCAAGTCTGCGTAATCCGCATCTTGTGTGGGCACTTGGCAGATTGCAATCTTCTGCGGAACAAGGTGCATCCAACTGATGAGGTAATCTAGATGACTTCTACCACGACGGTAAAACCATATGTAATTCAACGTAGGAAGGATAATCTCATGGGAGGTGTGGAAGTTCAGGAGCACCAACTTTTTCCGGTCTTCTCTGACGGTAGCCATCCAGTGCGAGTTCATGCCGACCCAGTACATACCTGCCAAGAAGTATCGGGTGATGGTGATCAGATCGAAGTCGAGGGAAATGATGTATGGCGACCCACTACATACCTGCAAAGAAGTTTTGGCTAATGGAGGTAGGATTGAAGTCGATGGGCATCATGTATGCCTCCGTATAATGGTGGGCAAATCTCGCAAGACCAGATAGCAGCAAGTAGGGTGTCTTGAAAAGCTTAGGCCTCGCTTCGCTGATGGACGTGTGCATGTCCCTCGAGCATGCAGCCAGCTGCACGGTGCTCAACATATCCATGCACAAACAACAGAGTTCGAGGATGTCACTGGGGAGATTGCTCTAATTGCGGCTCATATGGATGCTGCGCGGTTCGCATTCGGCCATGGTGGACTTTGGAAGTTGAGGTTTTGGGGGCTTGATTTACGGGGGGAAGGCTCTCGGTGCTGGAGTGGCTAATGAGGGAATAGTGGTACTGGGGGAGGCGAGCGAGGCGAGGGTACGCGGGGGCATAGTGAGATGATGAAGAGTGACCTCAAGATCTCCAGCGAGATGGAGATAAAGATGGAGTGGTGCTAGGGGAGAGGGAGACGAGGCGAGGCATGCTATACAGCGGCGGTGACAGTGACTGCATAGTGCACAAGGTGAGGCTGACTTTGGTAACCCGAACATGCCGCCTGGACTAGTGTCACCTCGGGCGCAGGGTCTTGTCACTTCACTGTGAGGACCGGATGAATAATATTTTGACCATCAAGTGTACCATAGTTGTACTACTACTAGTAGGAACATATGAAGTAGTACTGTATAGCGGAAATAGGTCTCCCGTGCTAGAATGCCTCTGGGTTCACTTCATCCTCCAGGTATCATCCATATTGCGAGTAGAACCAAATTCTCGTGCATGCGGAAGCGCGAAGAAGTTTTTTTTCTTTTTTGAGGATAACCGCATATTCCTTAACCAGAGAATGTTGTGTCTCCCACGCATGCGCCAATATCCATCCGAAGCAACTACAACACATTTTTATATCTGTTTGCATAGGTCCCACCTGTCATGCGGAGTGCAGAAATAAAAAGGAATCATAAAATGTCTCGCCACGGTGATTCGAAAGAGTGACCTCAACTAGCCAGTGGCATATGTAGTGCTAGAAGGATGGGCACATACATGGTCAGGTACCACTCCTCAGTCTACTCACATAGCCTTTTCGTTTAGTCTACCTAGTCGTCTAATCATCTGCCTGCAGGCCACTTCTCCCATTTAATTCTCCATCAGGAACCGATTTTCCTCGGTTTCTTCACCTCTCCATCTTCACTTGCATACAAACCCCACTGCATTCACATTGTTTTAACCTCTTCACATACTCCTAGATTAATTTTGAAGCCCCTTTAAATAATCATCTTCTTCAGTTAGACTAGCCATCTAATCTTAATCCTCCAAACCATAGCCCTCCGGTCCAGCAGTTCCAAATGGCGAAAGAGATCCAGATGAAGGTTTTTAGCGTCCAACATGTCCTCGTCGAAGGCTCGTTGAGCAAAGTTGCCACCGTCACCGACCACCCAAGGGTTGTTCGGAAGTGGATCAACAATGTATCCAACTCCCTCCAAAAGGTAGAGATGAAGGTCATCGGTCTCGACGCAGAGTACACGGAACATGCCACTAGGAAAATCCAACGCATCGCCGTCCTTCAGGTGGGCCTCGAAGATGATGTTTTGGTGTACCACATCATACACACGCCCTCCATACCAGGTGAGCTCCACAATTTCTTGTCTCGGGAGGATATATACTTCTATGGGGCACCATCGAAGGGGATAAACAGAAGCTGGTGCCATACAACCTTGATTTGAAAAGCATCCCTGACCTACAAACCAGAATCAAAATTGTTGTAGAAGATTGTGATAAACATACAACATCCCTGTTCGATGTATAAAATTTTGTGCTTGGAACAAATATTCAGAAGGGTGATGAGATGCTAGCATTAAGGTC